>NC_051861.1:71420098-72020098 GCF_015732765.1 Culex quinquefasciatus | reverse complement strand
TTTTTTTTCAAGAAACAAGAGAATTTCTTTAAATATAAGACAAAGAAAGGGAAGGTAGTGTATTGTCACAAGCTGGACCTTATCATGACACTTTAGGGAAGGCGACCTAGGGACCATCCATAAACCACGTGGACACTGATGGTGGGGGGGGGGTATGGCGATTGTCCACGATCCATACAAAAAAGTCCACGTGAGAGTGGGGGGTTAACAGATCCCTAAAAAAGTGTCCACGTGGTTGATGGATGGTCCCCTATGAAATGTTAACATTAACCGTCATATGTTAACCCTCTACAACCCAACCCCTCCTTGAGACGGGCTTTGAAGAAGTATGCAGTAATTTTTGTAGTGTCCCAGACTATGCTTGTACGCATATATTACAATTTAAATGATAATGATGCCATTCTAGAAAATGTGAAAAACATGCAAAAAATTTGAAAAAGTGGCTGTAAAAATAAAAAAATAAGATAGGCAAAATGTAATTATAGTAGGTGATTAAATAGGCCAAATACTACCAAAAACAAAAATAAACTAAGCATGATAAATGCAAATTAAAATACTAAAAATAAAACAAGAAAAACATAAAACAAGAGAAGTAACATAGAGAAATAAAAAAAATCGGAAAGAAAATTGAACGGTAGAGACTCTTCATGGGTCATGGGAGAAAATCACTATTACAAATCAAGTTCTGCAAAGATAAGGGTGCTAGTACATACTATTACATATAAAAGTTGAAACAAAAATTAAATTGATTAGAATGTATTGCAAAGAAAACCAACATCCCTACATGGAACTCAGCTAGAGCTGAGCAATTTATGCAAGCGTAAAGATCACACAAACTCAGTTGATAACGAGCGATCATGTCGAGCGTTTCACCTTTTTTACTGTTTTTCGCAATAGTCCTCCTTATTAATAGTGCATTCGGAACACCATGCGGTTCTCCAAAAACGTCTCAACATGGCCCAAACTATCGAAGCTGGCAGGTCTCGATCGTCTACGATGGCCAACAGGACCAGTTCAATCCGCTGCAGTGCAGTGGGACCATTCTGAACGATCGATTCGTTATCACGGCCGCTCACTGTTTGCATGATTTGAACGGCGATCCGGTTCCGTTGCCGATGCTCCAGATCCAATCCGTCAACAATTTGGCCATCAGCAGATCGATCGCAAGGGTGTACCACCCCAAGAAGTTCAACGTTGAGCGTTTGGATGATGACGTCGTTTTGTTGAAGCTAGATCGACCATTTTTGTTCAACAGCTACGTTTCGCCAATCTGTTTCAATTCTACTAAACTTGTGAGCCCTGAAATCTATGCTCTAGACGTAAGTCATCTAGAGCCGGAATCAGAACTGAACGTTGTAGATTTCAGCACACTACCGACTGCCAATTGTAACGTAATAAACAGTGAAATATTCGATGCAACCTTTGGAAATTCGCTTTGTGTCGGTGAATTCGATGGTAAAGCTGTGACTAATATACACAAAAAATCATGAACCGTTTCAAGTCAATTTACAGCTTCCCAGACGTACCACAGAAAGGCAGGTATGGCCCTGATGATCAGAGCAAACGATACCTTGTATATCGGAGGAGTTGTACTGTATACAACTGGCTCATCACAAGGCAACATTTCCTTTGCTGGAGGAATCAATCTTGAGCCATATGCAGTCTGGATAGACACGACGATCAATCGTCACCTGAGACTGAGCGTTAGCGAACAAAGTATGTATTTTGAAAAACACTTTTATCAAACAATAAATTTCTCACAATACACATTTTATTTTGAAGAATGTCAAGAGTACAGCGCAGTTGCAGCCACGAAAGAAGTAACCATGTGGATTCCGACAGTGGTGCTTCTGGACGAGAGTTTCAACATTTTCAAGCCGCTTTGTTTTGCGAACTTCATCAGCGAGCACTTTTTGCTAACGGCGGCAAAGTGTAAATCCGCAACAAGCAAGTAACGATTTGAATCTACAACAAATTTCTAGCGAATCGATTGGTTTCATAAGAAATGGTGTGCATTTCCCACTACTAAATATTAAATCGAAACGATACGAATTCACTGAACCCATGATTTTAAAAATATTTTTTTTCAGGATCAGTTTTCATTCAACATTACGTATGGGATACGGAGAAAATCACTGAATTTGAATTTTACACAATACCATCTGACCCAAATGGAATAGCACTTGTACAAATTCCTGACAAACCCCGGTAAACAGTACAGATCTTTTTTTTGTAAATAACCATCGTCATAACCCTTCTCTACAGCAAGTTCAACCAGTTAATTAACTGCCTCTGGACTGAGGAAGACACTCCAGTCAAATTCGTAGCCCAAGTCAAACACGCCATTGGTTACCACATGGAGGACTACTTCCGGGCAGAATACGTCCCAACGAAGCCCATCAAGCTGGTGGACATCAAACATTGCAGCGTTATCGAGTCGATGAGGATCCAATCGGCACCTGGGGACGTCGTGGCGGTTAAAAAAGGCAATGAAACAATAAGACGCATTATTGGGTTGAGCACCAAAGGTTTTAGCAGTTGTTACGAGCGATCTGTGAAAAGCATCGTGGAGAATATCGACTGGATAGAAAGCATTGTGTGGGGGTAGCTACACAGCAAATGTTTAATTGCCATTTCAGTAAAATAAAATAACTGAATGCGATTCACTTTTGCTAAAACACGGTAATGAACAAAAACATTGCTGAAAAATCAGTAACTGCATATCTGTTAAAATGAAATGTCACTTATGACTTATTGTTTCGATGCTGCCGAGAGAAAATCCTCTTTCAAATGTGTTGTGTTTTTTTTTAATTATGTATTGTGAGCTTTAGAAATCAAGAAAGAAAAATGTTAAAAACAAGTGCCTCAATGCTAACCACCTGTTTTTTCAACAAAATAATTTGACGTTTCTTTTGCTGAAATTTCAGTCATTTTGACAACTATTTTACTGAAATTTAAGTAAATCATCAGTCAAAGTAACAAATATCAGTTAACTGATAATTGTATGTATATTTATTAGGGTGGGTACATTTTTCAAAAAGTTCTCGGATCAAGTTTTAGTATGGTTCCCCTTGTAGGGCATGCCCATAGGGACTTTCATGCCAAATATCAGCTCATTTGGTTGTAAACTGGCTGCGCGCATCAGGGTTAAAGTTTACATGGGAATTACTATGGGAAATTGGAACTTTTTGTTCAAACGCTCCTACAGGTCTGGGAAAATCACGCGCCAACTTTTGGTATGGTCAGGCCTATGGGGAATGGTCTGGAGAACACTTTTCCCGAAGACAGCATATGGATTCGTTGTCCCTAGACCTGGCGCATCGGCAAACAATCCGATGTCTCCGGAATCAACGGTTTTCCCTGAAAAAGCATCAAATTTTCCTTAGCATGCTATGAAAGCTTGGTGAACACCGCGACGCCATATGTCAGACAGCTACCACGTTGGTGAGAAACGGCTGGAATATTTAATTGCAAACCTTCTTTTGACTAGAAAATGATCATTTCGAGTAATCCTGATATTATTTAGTCGAATTCAAAATCTTTGCATAGCAAATTTGTACATATTTCAACCACGTGGTAGCTGTCTGACATATGGCGTCGCGGTGTTCACCAAGCTTTCATAGCATGCTAAGGAAAATTTGATGCTTTTGAGGAAAACCGTTGAATCCGGAGACATCGGATTGTTTGCCGATGCGCCAGGTCTAAGGACAACGAATCCTTATGCTCTCTTCGGTAAAAGTATTCTCCAGACCATTCCCCATAGGCCTGACCATACCAGAAGTTGGCGCGTGATTTTCCCAGACCTGTAGGAGCGTTTGAACAAAAAGTTCCAATTTCCCATAGTAATTCCCATGTAAACTTTAACCCTGATGCGCGCAGCCAGTTTACAACCAAATGAGCTGATGTTTGGCATGAAAGTCCCTATGGGCATGCCCTACAAGGGGAACCATACTAAAACTTGATCGGAGAACTTTTTGAAAAACGTACCCACCCTAATATTTATGTATGTAGGGTAGAGTAGTCATCAATGAGACACGGGGAACAATGATAAAAAGGCTCTCACAAGTCGTAGTTTCAACCAATCAGGCTCATATTTAGGGGAAAGGTGTATCTACTGGATACACGTCAGCCATAATAGTGGTTTTGGTTATGGACACTCACTTGAAAAGTTATTCATAAATGTTTGAATCTGGGGTGTAAACCAAAAGTGTCTCATTGATGACTACCCTACCCTACAGTATATTTCAACTGGGACGGTTCGTTTAGTAACCATCATATATCTCAAGAAACTTTGAAGCGAATAGAGAAATCTGACTAACAATTTCTTCTGAAATTGTACAGACATAGATCGGGAATGCTGCTGACTCGGGGCCAGGCAATCCACGACTTCCTCGTCCAGTTCATGAGTATATGAAATGACCCTGGGCTGTTTTGAGACGGTGTTAGTAGTTATATAATGGTTTGATATGTTATACCTTGTGACATTATTTCGCCACTACGGATCAATTAAGTTCTAGAGCATTAACTCCATTATGGCCGGCTGGTTAGCGTCCCAGACCATCAATCCCAAGGTGTGAGTTCAAATCCCGCCTTATTCTTCAAGGTGATTTGTTCATATTCAAAGTTCAATTCCTTATTCCAAATTTCAAGGAAACCGGCCGGTATTTGATCCCTAAATCTTCTGCTTTCGAGGCAGAAGTCGCAACCATTAGGCCACGGAGCCGGTTTAAATATCAGTTAACTGAGAATTCGATAAAATCTTAATTACCTACTAAATCGTCTACTGAAATTTCAGTAAATAAAAATTCTGTAAACCCTTATTGAATTTCGGCAAAAAAAATTGGTGCGGGCTTAGAATGATCCATCGATTATATCTAATTTCCTTGTGAGTTGAAACATGTTTAACCCTTTTAGGCCTGATGGGTCATATATGACCCAAAAATCAAAATTATGAAAACTAGCCTATAATTTTTGTATAGCCTCAAGCCGTACGTCGTTTTCCCGTAATTGGATTTTTTTTATTCAGGCCTGCAAGGGTTAAGCTGATGAGTTGTCGAAAATGTATGGGTCAAAACAGAGCCGTATTATTAAACTAATAATTTTGATGACTTTTTTGAAACGTTTCGTCGATAATGTGAAAACTCATGTAATGGCGGGGACAAAATTGGCGGGAATACATAAGAACTTATTTGCCAGATGTCAGTCTGACAAAGCCGCTAAATTTGTGCGATAGAATGTTTAAAAAAAATATACCAAAAATATCAATTTAACAGTATCAGTGTGAATTGGAAATGTTTTTTTTTATTTAGTCAACTTTACGATGTCATTCGAATGTTAAATACGATTCTTCTTTGTTGTGACACATGATCATGACCATGGTTGACTGCCAATGCGCTGCTACTCCGTTATTGACAAATCAGCTTAATGATCAGTGGTAGCCAACCATCGTTCAATGTTTAACCTCTGAAGATCCCTACTTTATTAGTCAATACCAGCGCCCTCCCAAGAAGCCTGCGCTTCAACAAAAAAAGAGGAATGTTAGTCCGATAGTTGAAGTTGCAGACTGATCAAGCACACAGCTATTCACTATATACCTGTTGACACCGCATGAGACTGTTGAATCCTCAGCATCGCCTTCAATCATCACGGAATTGTTATTTTTTTCGGGTGAGTTGGATAAAATAAAAACGTACACGATGGATTTTTAGGTTAAAATTTGTGGTCGCCAGCAAAAACAAATGGTAAGCTAGTGTGCGTGAGATCGGGCTTAGATTACTCTATTATTTCAATATTGAATAGTTATAACTATTCTCGTAGATCTTAACTCCAGGGAGTCCTTGGATGACCATGAACATCCCAACACATTCATATAGTAGTCTACCATATGCACTGATGCTATACGCACATGATCCGGGGTCAAAATCCGACGACCTCTTGCTTGTTACGGCGGTAGACTCGTAGATCTTAACTCCAGGGAGTCCTTGGATGACCATGAACATTCCAACACATTCATATAGTAGTCTACCATATGCACTGATGCTATACGCACATGATCCGGGGTCAAAATCCGACGACCTCTTGCTTGTTACGGCGGTAGACTCGTAGATCTTAACTCCAGGAGTCCTTGGATGACCATGGACATCCCGAAGTACCCATAGACCTTTGAGATACATAAAATTTTAGTAAACAAATAAATCAAAAATATTTTTTAAATAAATTAATTTTAAACTTTTAATATTTATTTTTATAATCGTACAAAAATGCTAGCTGTGGACCCCCCGAGAACTTGACAACTTTTTTATACATTTGTATTGGTTGTTTCCGTTGTGCTTAAAGGAAATGGCTATGCACCAGGCGCTTCCATATTCTTGTAGATGGCTCATATAATTGGGAGGAGACGCATGGTTTTTTTTTAAATTGTTCGATTTTTTATGTTAAAAAATGTACCAACTTTTCGTCAGTCCGCGTGGACATAAAATCAAATTCTGTCGATTGCATCGGATTCGGGGATGCCTTTTCTCTCAGGAACGGATGAGATATCGTGAATCCGTTGACACAAGTTTTGTTTTGTCGAGTAGTGTTATCTACGCGCGCATGTATTGCGTGTACGTACACGAAAAAGATTGAGGTTAAATTTTGTACCAGCCAGCAAAACAAATGGCGTGCTAATGTGCGTGAGAGCGGGCTTAGATAACTCTATACATTTAATTGGGTCCTAAAATGAAGCTTAGATTGCTGATATTATTGTTTACAGCGATAAAGCTTATTTTTCTGAGTACAATGACCCTTTGAACGACAACAAAGAGTTTAAAATGGATGTTTAAATCAATTTTGAAAAATTAACCTCGCGGTCCTTCTTGACAGAAAAGCTCCTACTTGACAGCTCGTTCCAAGGGGACCATAGTTGATCCATCCAAAAAATGTTGTCTTGTCAAAAAAAAATTGCATTAAAATGAAAAAAAGTGAACAGAAATGGTTTTTAATCGTGTTTTTTACCGTTGTACATAAAAATTGACATAGGGCTTTAGTACCCAATTTAGCACCACGGTTACCCAGACGACGTAAGCGTGCCTTTCGATCAACGATTATATAAGGCTTTTTAGGCCCAGTGAAAAAAATATAATTTAACCCAAAAATGATGAACTCCTCGTCACAGTGTCCTGATGCAAACAATGGCCCCGTAAAAAAAATCCGACAATTCGCATAACTTAGTCGGGTCTAGTCGGGTGGTTTCGGCCGATTCGTTGGCCAACGAATCGGCCAACCGGGCAACAGACTTCTGTGTAATCTTTACATAAGCGTCTGGTGGAAAATCGGTTGTCGAAATCGGCCGACGAATCGGTTATAAAAAAAACAATTTTTTACCTATTTAGTCTGTGAAAAAAAGAAAATCTGACTCAACCAACGATGCCAGATTATTTTATGGGAGATCTGTATTTTCTTCAAAATAAATCTGTATTTTATCTGCATCATGTCAAATTCGATGCCATAGCAGATTTTTTCAGACTTTTAACAACAGATTTAAGGTTTATATAATTGAATTGAATAAATCATATTAAAGCAAAAGTAATTGAATACTAAATTGTTGAAATTTTAAAATTAAATCATTTTAAAAATATCTGTATAAACAGATTTTTGTGATTTTTGGGATAGAAAAATCTGTAAAATACAGATTTATCTGTATATCTGACATGGCTGGACTCAACCCAATTTAGTCGGTCTATTTGTAGGGCAACTAAAAATCTTACTCCTGTCGCATCCTGACTAAATCGGCAACTGGTTGGTTGAAAAAAAAATTACCCGATTTCGTAGGGTGTTTCGTCAGGTCGAGAACTGTCAAATTTTTTACGGGGGATCGAGCTCGAGCTGTCACAGCCCTGCGAAGTATGTTAGCTGACATATCGGGCGGTCAGTCAAAAAAACCAGCTAGAAGTCGCCTGGCAAAAAAATGCTAGAAAAAGATAGGAAACCTGATGCAAACAAACGTCCAGCTGTCATGTAAACATACTTTTAATGTGTTGGTAATTTTCTGACTAGAAAGCCTTTTACAGTAAGTTGACTTTGAACACTTAAACACCATTTCATATTCTATTACAATAATTCACACGACGTCGTGCCTCGACGATTATTCTTTGTTGTGACAGATATATCGATTAATTGCTCTCAAAATAAACTGAAGAAACTGAATCTCCGAACAGCCAGGTGCAGATATGGTTGATTTGTTACTGATTAAATTAAACAACGAATAAAATTATTAATCACATACTTTATTTTCAACAACTCGTTAATAAACCTAACTGGGACAATCCTTCAAAAAACACAATAAATAATTTCGACTTTGTACACATGGGGATACTTAGGAAATACGAAAACAAAATTAAATAGACCACAGTCCTCTATATATGGTTGTTATAATCACTTTCTAGTTTCGAGCCGACGATGCATAATAGCTAAATAACAAACACAACTAAAACAAACAAAAACTTGTCGGAACCTAAGGTGAAAATTTACAATTTTAATATACATAGACGTGTTGGGAGTGCACAAAACTACCTTACAGTTCCTAGATCAATAATTTAAGACAAAAACAGTTCTTATTTTCAAACAGCCCAAACCAGCGTATTTTTTTATATTCTGCTTCGAATCCGTCCGCGCAACACTTATACTAAAACATGACATTCACATCAGATAGTTAAGATTTTCGGTTGTGATGTTTCCATTTGTTAGCAATAGTTTAACGAACCTAGACACAAATCATAAATTAACTCTACAAATCGATCAACAATTCTCCGATGCAGTTGCTTCTTATGGATTTATGTTTGCATTATTGTTAGAGCTTGAACAATTTTACCGAAAATAATACTAAAATGTGTAACAAGAATTGATTTACGCTTTCCAATCCACTCGAAACGCTCACTCAAACACCTCTGCGATTCGATCGGTCCAATACTTTATTGATAAACCCTTTTTGGGGGCTTAATTTTCGTTAAGTGAAACATGTATGCGGCTTAGCGCAAAACATTCATAAATAGCTTGTTACATTGTTTTAAATTTGCTCTATATGTGTTGCTGGGCGTAAAACATCAATATCGGTTCATCATTGTTGTAGTAAAATGGTTGAGTACATTCGATAGCAAATGCTTCGTTTTAAAACTCTCTGCCATGAAGAAGAGGTTTGCTTCTGCTGGTTTATTGTCTGCTGGATGTGGGTGTGTGGGTTTCACTGTTTGTATCTATCTGTTGGATTTATTTTGATTGTATATATACTGATTTTTGTGTCCAATATAAAAGCTCCTGTTGTGAGCACTTCTTTGAGATTCACTTACTGGTTTTGGATATACATTTTTTCTTTGATTTAAGAGGACATTGAAAATATTCTGTTTCATGATCGAATAAACTATTTTAAATTATTGATTCGTCTTAATAAGTCTCTACACAATTCTGATCATTTTACCATATTGTGAAAATCAAGCGGTTCAATGAGCACTCATCACTCTCTCATTGTCAATCGAATCATCTGAGTCGTCAAATCGAAACGATTTCGAAACATCTACAAGAGACATGATATCTGTAGGTGAGTGCCTCGAAATACTTGTCAAAAATGATTACCCCGATTGCAGAGACATGTAGACTTTCCTGATTGCAGGGACTCAATTTTGGGTTTCTGGTATTTCTACACGCACGTTCAAAATCCCTCAGTTTTTGTCAAATCGAACCTACTCAGAAATGAGTCTGAAATCCCGAAAATCTCTGAACGTAATATTTTATCAACTCCAATGGGTAGTAAAAATTTAATTGTGAATAAAAATTATTTGAATTTTTTAGTGAAAACACTAATTAAGAATCAAATTTGCATAGCCAATCGAAGGGTAAAGTGACTGCTTAGTTCACAGAAAACCTGAAGAACATACATTCATCACATTAAAAGTCTACGTTCGAAATCTCACAGATTTGCTCTCCTATTGTGTAAAATGGCTGCCTGTGTATCGACAGAAGGATAGACTTTACGGAAACAGCAAAAGAAACTGCTTGGGCCTTAGACTATCCTCCTCGGCCGCGTTTCATTTCAACTTTACCCTATTGGTTTCCAGAGTAACGTTGCTACTGTTTGACGACCCACTGCCTAGCATCGGTTCCGTGGCGTTGACCGGCGGCGCCGGAGCTATTTTAACAAGTTTTGATTTAGGCCCACGAGGTTTTACTGTTTTATTGTTGCCGTTGTTGTTGTTGTTGGGCGGGGTAGTAATCAATTGCTGACTGCTGCTGCTGCTATTGCTGATGGGGTGTGGTATGGATATGGTGCTGGTGCTGCTCGTAGGAGAGGCCTTAATTGTGATCGTTTTCGTCTTGATCACGGCGGAACTCGTCGAGTTGACTGCTGCCTGCGCAGGCAACGGGGATGAGGTTTCGGAAGATCGGTCCAGCTCCATCATCGCTTCTTGAATCGCTCGCTCCAGTTGTGAGTTCAGCTTTCGTCCCCTGGGAGAAGATAAAAATTTATCAATTCGTGCACATGGAGTTCTATTCGCTATTCATTACACAATGACATGCTACAAAATACATTGGATAGGTTTATGCTCAATTTCTAATAGCAAACGAATGCAGAATAGACAACAACTACAATGAAACTGTAATGTCCTGGCCCTAATAGATCTTATCAACTACCCTTAGCATCTAGCTTATCTCACTTTCTCGCATCCTTCTGAGCCCGGTGGTGGGCCTCGAGTCCCTCGGACAACGTCTTCAGCCCGTTCACGGCGACAACCTCCGCGTTCGGGCGGCCTCCGAACCAGCGAACCCACACGCAGTCGACCGGAATCTGGCGGCGGCGACGGTGCTCATCGTCCGGGGGCGGTTCAACCACCTTCCCCGGCCACGCCGGAAAGCCCCGGACGGCTCCCCACACCAGATCGCCGACGTTGACGACGGACTTCACGAAGGAGGTTTCGGCCGTTACGCCGTTACTGTTGCTGCTGGTGGAGTTTGTGGGAGAAAGGAGGGCACTTTCGTTTGGACCTGTATTTGAATGGGCTGTGGTGGTACGTGACATAGAATATTTTTTGTTAAATTTATTTAAGAGCAAAACTATATTTATCTTAAAACAGTTAATGCCACAACACACATTTGGTCGAAAGAGTTCCTTTTACCTTTTTTCGGTTTAGTCACCAAGCACCTCGATTTGTTTAATATGAATAAAGCGAGTTCACGGTTTTTGCAACGCGAAATGTTCAAATGCAGCAACTCAAAACATTTGAGTTAAAAATGTCAGTGAATACTTTTCAAATCCGCTTCAAAACATGAATTTCATTAGTTTGATTTTCTGTATTTTTACTGCTGTAATACTATTTTAATCTGATCTGAACTGATAAAATCAGCGTTACCTTTGAATTTTTTAGATTTTTTTTTTTTGTAATAAATAGGACATTACAGTGCATACAAAATCATGCTACAATGGGAATACAATTCTGGGGTTTTTTAAGATAAAAAAAAAAAACAAAATTTTAATTATGTTTTTTGGGTTTGTAATTCCATTGACCGGAAACACCAAAAAAAAAAGAAAATTTTGTTTATAGGAACTTTAAAAAATCTCCAGAATTATTCTGTCAAACTAAAATGAACTAAAATTAAAATAGAAAAATACTTTTTAGGCATGCAACTAATACTAATTCCAGTCTAGTGAAATAAGAAAAAAAAGATACATAATAGGCGTACAGACGGATAAAACTGACAAAACGACAAATTCTTCTAGTAATCCAATCATAATACAGTCGACTATCCGGTTATTAATATTCAAAAAAAACACCGAAGAAGTGAATCATCAAGTAGAACGATGTAAAAATCTAGATTAAATTTTCAAAATGTTGTGACTGGCAACATTGCAGCCACCCAGACTGCTTTACCTGCTTTACCTACGACTCGACCCTGACAGCTGGTACTGACAGGTCCGCGATGTCAGGCTTGACATTGTCAGCTGAGAAACAACAACAGGGTGTAGACCAGCTCGTTCTTGTATGACTTCTCATTCTACGTTTTAGTATCGTCAAATAAAGACATGTTTTAATGTGTAGCACGGGATTGAAACTCGTTGAAACAGTGGCGCCACGTGGTGGTAGCTGCCCTGTTTATTACACTGTGAAATTGTCCATGGCCAATCCAAGGAACCAGAAGTTGACAACAGAAATGTCCGTCCAAACTTATTATTTTTAACACATTTTCGAACAAATCAGCAACGAATTACCAGTTTGACAGTCGAACTGCACTTAAAAGTTGGTTTTGTTATTTGTTTTTGCAAAACCGCATATTTTTCACGAAAGTGCCAAAATATTCGTAATCACCTTTGCCTCTTGGTGGCGCTTTGTATGTATGTGTGAGATCGATGTTTACGGACGTGCACGCAGAACACAGAACAGTGAGAACTAGCGAAAATGCCTCCCTTTCTTCTGATACAAGTCGCCATATTGAAATTGCTTGAAGATTCATACCCGTGTGTGTAGTGCAATTGCGTATTTTACCATCCACATCGGATCGACTATCTCCGATGGCCGGTTCCTGACTCTACAGAACGTAAAACAAAAGGTCCTATACAGTAGTTGTTCGGTAACTGGGCTGCTTTTTAACTGGGCGCTCGATAACTGGGCCGTAGCCCAGTTAAAAAGCAGACAAACGTCAAAAAACCAAAACAAACCAAAATGACCGAGGGGTTAATGGATGCAAAAACCATTTTCAATAAATAAAAAAACTGTTTTCAAACTTTTGTTTACAATAAAAGTTACAATAAAAAAATATATGAAAAGTGAGCATTGTAAATAAATTTGAGTAACTTTTATTTTGAAATTTTATCTGGAAAATATTATGCATCGGTGGTCCCCTCGTTATTTTTTGTTCAGACCAGTTAACGAGCAACATTCGGTGACTGGGCTACGTTCTCAGCCCAGTTACCGAACAACTACTGTATCTGCATAGGAATCCCATGAATCATAGGTCGTTTTGAAAATTTACTCTAGAAACGAAGACTTGATGGAAAATATGGGGGAAAATCATGGCAACGTCCAACAAACAAAAACAAACATCCTTCAAAGCTTAGTTTTGCAAAGAAAAATTTCTATGCAAACAATGAGAAAGTCAAACTATTGACAATCAGAAGAGATTTTTAAAGCGAAAAGAATACAAGGGATCGCCGAGGAAGAGATCCTTCAAGCAAGGGAAAATATGGTATTTATAACAGAATCGAAGTAAGTACGCAGTTTAAAGGAACTGAAAAATTTATCAATAGATGGAGCAATGTTGAGATCGAGAAGATCGACAACCAGAAAGTCGACTGTTTTAACCTTTTTTTGACATAATTGGCGGAGTGGTTTTGCCATGGGCAAATGGATGCCTACACCACCTCTTAGGTCAATAAAGGTAAATATTATGATCGGATTACTAGACTAATATGGCTTTCTATCCGAACGTCCACAAGCAACCTCAAAGTAGGGTAGTGGTTCGTTGTCCACACAGCTACAGTCTTTATCAGTATTAGGCAGTTACTGCGCAATATGTGCAGCCTGTGGGATCCTCACTCAGTGAGCGTTGAAGTTGGTATGTAAAAATTGGTAAGAATATAGAGAGGAAAACTGATACCTATAGGAAATTCAATTCCTTAAAACTGTGTCGAAGGGTCCGAGTGGATATTAAAGATTTAAAAGTAATGCGATGAAAAATTGCCTTATGTCCTTGGAAGAATATAAGAGGAACACTGTTTAAAATTCCTAAGACGATCAAATTTTTGAGTATTTTCTCTCAACTGACAAGCTATTAATATTTCTGAACATAGTAAATAAAAAAGTTCTAATAGAGCTAAGCTCAATATTTTGCCCATTTGGACCAATTCTAGATACGATTCAAATTCAGTGGAAAAAATGCACAAATATTATTAGATAATTGTATCATGTTTTTGTTTCCCCTCTTCCACTATCTTCAAAAGTTTGTATAAATTTGGTCATTGATATTCATCTTTATTGAAGAGACATTCAAAATTAGTTTCTCAGGGAATATACAAACAAAAAGTGGCAAACTGACTTAAAGTTTAATTTTGATAAGATCTAGACTGAACTCAAATGAGCCGTGAATTTTTAATTTATGTAGAAAACTAGGAAGTAAAAGAAACATTTACAGACTTATTACACATAAATAAGCAACATCAATTAAGCCAATATCAAAGCGCACTTCCTATGTTTAGATTATTGAGTAAAGATGCACTGCGAGCAATTTAACAAAAACTAACAGACATGACACTAAGGAGTTATTGAAGTATCGTATATCTGTTGGTAAGCGCATTGCTTCTTTATTTTATCTGCTAACCTCATCAATTGAAAGATACCATGGGTCTGCTGCTGGGGTAACGGATGCTGTGGTTGCTGCTGACCTCCTTCAGCAATACGCAGCAAGAAATGAAAATGGGTTAGGGTTTACAATTGAACAACAAGTCGTCGTATTTTGAGTTATTACGTAAAAACTACTGCAGCAATATGTGTAAATTTAAGAAGTTTTTATGAGTGATGGTGAAAAAGATAGGATAAAGTAGAAAGCAAGTGGGATGATGCGATAACGGAAAGAGTTAAAAACTGTGCAAAGAAAAAATAAAACCAACCACCTCACAGCACACGTGGGCATCAAAACAACCCAGATTTAGTTGAGCACTTCATGTACAGTTCTAGGCAACAGTGCAGTTCTTACCGTGAGAATCGGGTTGGACGCCACCGGACGTCGAGGGGCTACCGGCCTGGGACATTGTGACAATCTGCTGCTGCTGCTGCTGCTGGTGGTTTTGCTGATGGCGTAAGATATGGTTTTGAAATTGCTGCTGCTGGTGCTGGTTAATCTGGGGTGACGGCAAGCTCGTGCTAATGATAGTATTTCCCGAGTGCTGGCTGCTTTCGTGCATTGAACCGGTGCTACGAACTGTAAACGATTGTGGCTGATGGGTGGGTGTTTGGATGCGTCTGATTTTGGGTTCTGAGGATTTGTAAGCGATTCGCTGATATGATAAACCTTAAACAAAAAGGATCGCAAATTTAGAACATTTGTAGAGGAAATCTGGTCTAGTTTGATTTATTTGATCTTCAAATCACATGTCTTCGTTTTGTTTCCTTTTTAACACAATGTCATTAACAAAACATGAATTTTTAGTTATTGTAAAGCAATATTTGTTTCTATTGCCGCCGAACTATATAAAAAGTTGGTGTGTAAATGTCAGACAGAAATTTGAATTGCGTGATTTTTTATTTGTGAAATTGTGATGTTTGCCGTAAACGGTTTACAGAAAACCAAGCTCAAATAATACCACTCTCTTAACTTACCTCCTTGCTCAAACATCTCTGTCGCCTCCGAAGGAGACTGAGCTCCTTCTGCCATACTTGGGGGTACAAAATCAGGTTCCGAACTCGATACACACTGCACCATAGCCTAAAACATAACCGTTAGTGAGTAAAACTTCAAGAAACTCAACTTAAAAAGACACCAACCATGCTCATGCTGTCCGCACTTCCACCACTCTTCTCGCTCGACGCACACTCCGGACTATTTGGGCTGTGGGTGGTCGTATCCGGCGGCGATGCCGTTCCCGACAGGTAGGACGATGTTAGGCTCTTTTGCTGCACGATTGGCGCCGGCTGGGGAGTGGTGGGCAAGGAGGGACTCTCGCTGGCCGTACTGCTACTGTCCGTGCTGGTGTTCAAACTGGCACTGCTGCCACCCGCTTGATGATGGATCATGTGCGAGGGTTGCGATTGCTGGATGATGCCCGTGCCCTGCTGGACGAAGGACGCAGTACCAGCCTGCTGCTGCGGAACAACGATGTTGACCGGCCCTCCGTACATTTGCGCTCCCATCGGACTGATCTGACCACTGCTGTTCATTATAAACTGCTGACCAGAGCCGGGCGAGAGAAAGCTTTTCTGTTGATGTGGACTTTGGGCGCGGATCATCATGCCCTGTGGAGTGTTGATTATTGTGCCACATGGTGCCCCTACGTTCTGAATTTGGACTAGAGTTGTGGCGTCCGGTGCCATCATTAGGCCGGCGGGAAGAAGAACCTGTTGACTGATTATGTTGTACGGCTGGGTGATGATCTGTCCATTTTGAAGAAGAATTTGCTGTTGCTGCTGCTGCGGTGGTTGCGAATTCTTGTTCGGAACTATCGTGAGACCGGAGATTCCCTGACTCAGCTGAAAACTTTGCGTTGGAAACGGTGGGGTAAGCTGGAGCATGGTTCCGGACTGACCGATCTGCTGAAGCGTTTGTTGCGTTACCGTTGAGGTTTGCTGTGGTTGTGGTTGCTGCTGTGGTGATAGCATTGGATTTGTGGAACCGGTGCTTTTTCGCTTTTAGCCTTACGTTTTGCGTCGGTGGATATCAGAATTTGCCGCTGCGGGTTTTGCTGCTGCTGCTGCTGGATGTACGAAGTCGTAGTTCCGTCTTGGTTGATAACCTGATTTACTATATGGCCACCACCCTCTGGCATGGAATTGTAATTAGGCTGTTGTATGACAATGCTGTTCGGCGGAAGGCTGAGTAATTGATTGATGTTGGACTGATTGGTAATTATGCCAGCGTTTCCATTGCCAGAAATCATTTTCGGTCCTGAAGCCGCTGCCGTCGTCAGCACGTTTCCAGAGTGTATCATTTGGGAACCGTTGGCCGCCGTCAAAATTTGCTGCCCTCCGGACTGAATAACGTTGCCATTATTCAATATCACAGTCGGTTGCATATTGTTTTGCGGGTTGATCAAGAAGCTGGAATTTGCATTTGATTGCGAGTGATGAATAATGTTTGACTGCTGGGGTGATGTTGCGTGATGTTGTGCATAATTCCACTGCTATTCGAGCCTGCATTTGTGGTCACAGTCGAAACCGTATTACCAGACGAGCCCGTGCTTATATATTGCGAAGTATTTACGCCCATCATAGACTGTTGAGGGATAATCACATTAGGCGAAATTGATGCTCCTCCACCGCCACCAGGATTATTTGAATTGCCGCCCATCACGATTGTGTTGGGATTTTTGTTCGGCTGTGCGGACATCAAGATGATCTGTCCATTCGACGTCATGAGGACTTGCTGATGCTGCTGATGCTGTTGTGGCTGCTGTTGAGTGATCATTTGTCCCTGCTGGTTAAAGCCAACAACAGTTGAAGAACCGGAATTATGTATCAACACCTTTTCCGTTTTCAAAACAGCTCCAGTTGAAGTTTCCACTCCTGTATCATTTTCTCTGATAGAAGTACTCTTGATCATTTTGTTTTCAACAGAACTCAAACCAGATAAAGGTTTAGCCGCAATTATATGACGAGGAACCGGTGCATTTCCACCGTAAGCAGCATTACTATTGTTACTAATACTTTGGTTCTTGGGCATCCCGATGTCGACTGGACTCTGAACAAGATTCCGATTGGTAAAGGTTTCTGGAGATTCTGCTCGTGCCATTATAAGGTTACCCTGGAGCATCGGGCTTCGATTGCTGGTCGAAACCGCTCCTCCCTGCACGGGTCCTTTAAGATCGGGCGTGCTCGGAGAAGTAGAGGTAACATCCGGAGTTCGGCTAGTTGTAAATGTGACGTTGTTACACGGTACTGGAGATTCCTGCGCGGTTGTCACAAATCTCACATTAACATTTTTCGACGCACTCTCACTACTTTGCTGCTGTTGCAAAAGCTGAAGCTGCTCGTGATGTTGTCGAACCAACTGGCTTTGACGTTGAAGCTGCTGCTGGAACTGCATTTGCTGCTGTAGTTTCATATGACTAATATCACAGTTCTGTTGCACCTGGACCATGCCATTTGCTATATGCGTTACCGTTTGACCACCAAGCGTCGTCGAGGTCGTCGATGTGCTGTCATCACCGCTGCCACGATCCGTTTGCGACGTCTCGGGTTCTCCAGAATCGTAACCGACGACAGTTTTGAGGTGGGTTGCTCCCTCCTGTGACGAAGACGATCCGTCCGGACTGTGCAAGGTGGATATCGAACTGTGTAGAATGGCTGTCTGCTGGTTCAGGTAACCTGTCGGATCGTCCTTAAAGTTGGGCCGTTTTTGGTTGTACTTTTCACTTTGTTTACTTCCCCCTCCTCCGTCGGCCAATCACTTGGAGCCAGAGGCTCGTTAATTATTCTACTATTTTTGACTATCTGCTCGTTTTGATTAACACTTTGTACGGATGTTTTGCCTGGCACTAACACTGAAGACGAATGCATTTGTCGCGGGGCCAGCACAACTGGAACCGCTGACGGATTTGGTTTGGAAGCCGATGAGGGATTGTTTTTTCGCCATGGTGGCGTCTTCGACAGTGGAATACTGGATATTTCTTTGTCCGACTGGAGTAGAACCTGGTGTGGTACGGCAGACGGTCCGTGGTTTAACACACTAGATGGTGTATTGGAAGAATTTGTTCCGTCGTTTGCGATTAGCTTGGTTTTGGCGGGAACCGGTAATCTCATGTCATGAGTCGCATGGTGCGTGAAGTTAGTAGCCCCTTCAGACAACGACAGTACATCTGTAATAGAAAAATAAATATTAAAAATATTATTATAATAAACAAATCCGTTAAAAATAATAAGATTTGATAACAAAGAAAACTAAAATCAACTGATAGAGCATCCCTACATGAAACTCCGCCAGAGCCAAAATTCACAGTTTATGAGAACGTAATGATCGCACAAGCTCAGTTGATAACGAGCGATCATGTCGAGCGTTTCATTTATATTGAAATTTTTCGCAATCGCCATCTTAATTCACAGTGCATTCGGAACATCATGTGACTCTCCACAAAATTCCCAGCATGGCTCAAACTATCGAAGCTGGCAGGTCTCGATCGTCTACGATGGCCAACAGGACCAGTTCAATCCGCTGCAGTGCAGTGGGGCCATTCTGAACGATCGATTCGTTATCACGGCCGCTCACTGTTTGCATGATTTGAACGGCGATCCGGTTCCGTTGCCGATGCTCCAGATCCAATCCGTCAACAATGTGGCTATCAGCAGATCGATCGCAAGGGTGTACCACCCCAAGAAGTTCAACGTAGAGCGTTTGGATGATGACGTCGTTTTGTTGAAGCTAGATCGACCTCTCGCGTTCAACAGATACATTTCACCAATCTGTTTCGATTCTTCTAAACTTGAGAACCATCCTGAGAGCTTGACGTTAGACAAAAGTCATGTAGACCCAGAATCAGAACTAGATTTAATAGATCTTACCACACTAACGACTGCCAACTGTAACATGATTAATAGTTTGATATTCAGCGAAAATTTTGAAAATTCTGTTTGTGCCGGTGAATTTGAAGGTAAAGCTGTGATTAACATTTTAAAAAATAACCAATCCCGTCAAATGAATTTATAGCTTCCCAGACGTACCACAGAACGGCAGGTATGGCATTGATGAGAAGAGCAAACGATACATTGTTTATCGTAGGAGTTGGACTGTATACAACTGGCTCATCACGAGGCAATATTTCCTTTGCTGGTGGAATCAGTCTTAAGTCGTATGCAGTCTGGATAGACACGGTAATTAATCGCCATCTAAGACCGAGCGTTAGTGAACAAAGTATGGATCTTAATGCTATGATCGAAATTTAAATTCCTCACAATTTAAAATTTATTTTTAAGAATGTCAAGAGTACAGCGCAGCTGCTACAAGCAAAGAAAGAGTAGGAGCATCAACAATGTGGATACCATCAGTGCTGCTTCTGGACGATCAAATGAACTATTTCAAGCCGTCATGCTATGCGACCTTGATCAGTGAGCAGTTTTTGCTAACAATGGCGCGGTGTAAATACGTTACAAGTAAGGTTTTTTTTTAATTTATCTAGTCATCTAACATCAGCTCGAATCGATCCAAGGCTGGTTTTACATTTTCATTGTGATTATGTTTGCACTTTGATTTTTGTTTACCGAATTCGTTAGAGTTCACTTACAGATCAATTATGTTTTCAGCAAATATTCAAATTCAATATGGGTTATTACACGCAGATCTATTCAGCAAATTCGAATTTTACATAAATCCATCTGCACCAGAAGGACTAGCACTCATAAAGCTACCGCGTAACCCTCGGTAAACGAAAGTTCTTAGTTAAAAATATATATTTATCCAACCTCATTCTTCTTACAGCCAATTCAACCAGGTTATAAACTGCCTTTGGACAGAGGAAGACACTCCAGTGCAGTTCGAAGTACAAATTAAGCACGCGTATAGTCAAACCACTGAGATGTACTTTCGGGCAGAATACACCCCAACGAAACCGATAAAGCTGGTCAATATCAACCGTTGCTACCATGTTTCTTCCATGATCATGAGTTCGGCCCCTGGAGACGCCGTGGTGCTAAAAAGGGATAACGAAACGCTACCACGAGTTGTCGGAATGACCACCAGAGGGTTTGGTGGATGTTACGATCAAACCGCGGAGAGCGTCGCCGAGAAACTCGATTGGATTGAGGGCATTGTGTGGGGAAAGTTGTAGGTCTAACTTTGTGACGAATTGGAAAAATAAATGAACTTATTTGCAATAATCATCAAAAACTCACCTTTTGACGAACTCCCATCGGACTCTATAACTTTCTTCCCTCTACGCACTATTTCCACTTTTTCCATGTATCCAGTGTGATGCAGACAGAAGTTGTGAGGTAAGTTGCTATCCAAAGACGCATTAGGAACCTAAAAAATGGATTTATATCAATATATGAAGGGAAATTTGCAAAACGCACCGATACTTTCATTTTTTTTTTTCAAGCATTTTTACAGTCATTCTTCAGTTTGATTTTTTAATCTATTTCATTTAAAGTTTTTAGTAAGTATTGCCTAGCTGTAGTCGCTGTAATACCTATAATATTAAAAAATGAAGACTCCCTTGTTGCACAAATAAAAAAAATGCAAACTCATTAAGTGGAAACGCACTTTGTCGCAACACGCGATCGCAAACTTCTCTCGACAACACTTCCATTCAATTCTCACCCTTCACCACTGCTCCATACAAGCAATAAAGCAAACACGGCCTGCCGAAATAAAAGCATGCAGGTTTCGAACGCCACACCCCCCCTATAAAAATGGGTCCGAAAACAATTAACTACCCTTCCTCGTCGTGCCCATTCAGGAAACCTTTTGGAAACGCGGCGTTCTGCACGCAAATTAAGCAAACACCAGCCAAGCCATCAACCAAGAATCGCAGGGATCGGAAATTCAGGAACTCTTCCTGTGGAAATTACTGGTGATGCACTCAGTTGCATGAAATAGAGTAAAATTTTATATTTAAATCGAAAAAAGTTGCAAATTTGATAACTATTTTTACGAAGAAGAGTGACAATAAACCTTAAAATTAAAAATGATTAATTTTCAAATCATGTGAACGAATCTTTACAAAAAAAATCCTGCAGGTTATGATGAAAAATATTGATTTTATCAATTTACAGTACATGGGGACATTTATCATTTATAAAGCAACCAAGTGTAGTTTGCACTTCGTAAAAGTGCACCCCTCGTCGACGTGCGATGTTCGATGGGGTTATTACAGCTCCTTTGAACCAAAGGTACCTACACCACGCTATAGCATTATGCACAAATTCAGTGAGGCAATACTGCACCAGTTTAGCAGCTCGCAATCCCAACAGTCCGTCGCAGACGCAGCGAGCAGTCAAATAAGGAGGCAATCAAGAGTGAGCAAATTGTATGGCTAAAACTACTCAATCACCTGCTGAGGTGTAGTTAAAAATCAATTATATAGCCTTTGGTAGGCTGCCACCAAGTTATTAGGGTGAACTCAGGCAAACGTTTTATGGGCTTAATTTATTATTGTGAAAATTGTGCAATTATTAAGCATAAACAACAAAATTGTACTAAGTTTTTCTATTTGTTTTAAAATGTTTAAAATACTAGATTTTTATGCAATTTTCACTGAAAATAATTCAGATAATTCCAGACTTGCATTTAATTATAGAAAATACAACATTGCAACAATGAATCACTTCAAAATCTTTCATGACGTGGTCAGCGTAACTTACCTGTGAGTCAAACTCGAAAAACGCCTCCGGACGAAAGGGACATGGAAGACCACACTTGCAAGTGCCACCACTCAGGAGGTATTCCTTCACCTGGTTGAAATTTCGGAGCGGCGCACCGGAAGGACTGCAGAAGAAAGTGAGAACAAAGATTGTAATTTGTTTAACATTTGAAGAAACAGTTAGGCAGTTGCAAATATTTTTTTTCTAGTTTATGTCCCTCAACCTTGGCAAAAGTCGGGAAGAGGGGCAAAAAAAATAAATAACAAGCCATGGAACTTCGAACTAGAGCTGTATCGGAAAAAAATGCCTCTAAATACCTTTCCAAACAACCCATGGACCTGTGGAAACAGGTCCGAAATGGATTTTCATTTACTACACCGTTCTACGCATAATTGTCCGATGTTCAAAAAGGTGCAACTAAGAAAAACGCGATTGAAATTTTTTGACCGTATTTTTGTGTTTCTACGCATAATTGTCCCGTGGTCTCTATTCACCCTATAAGTCCCTAATCATCCCAGTTAGCAGTTCATCACTCCTATTAGTAAACCTCTTGCTATACAACTGGTAAACAAGACACAATACTTCGTAAAACTTAAGATTTCGTGAAAGAAATACAAAATAACCCCAATCCACGGTACCTCTTAGCAGTAGCGAATTACACAAATTATCCCCTCCAATCTTCTTTCCAGCAACCAATCAAACGCCCTTGAATCCATCAAGATATAAGAACGAGGCCTCGGCGGAATGTCTGTTTTTAGTGCAAATTCGTTGGCCGAAAATTGGCCAACAAGAATTCCGCTCTATCCTTTCGTAAACAACATTACGCATGAACGAGTGGATAATTTGACTTTTTTTTTTTTTGCTTCAATTCCTTTCCAATGTTAGCAGACCAGACGACGGCAATTAGTGTGTATTGATTACAAAGTGGCGGTTCCTTTCGACTGACCGGTTCAACGAGGAAGACGAGTAGAAGTTTGGGATTAAGTGGTTTCTTATTTTCTGCATAAACTCTGCGTTTTGTTTTTAACCGATTTTATAATACAAAAAAAAACAAATTGTTATAATTATACTTTATAGCGTTTTAGAAAAAGGGTTAGGCAAACGGGGAAGTTGTTTTATTGTTGCCCAAATTTGATCTTAAAGGTAGTCTAATTTTTTTTCTTCAATCCTTTCGAAGCTAAAATAATATTGATGATATTTATAAAAAATTGTAATAAAACCAGAGCTCTGCAAAAAAAGATTGCATGCATTTTTAAAAAGTTGAATAATTCATCAAATCCATGAGTTCAGCTAAATTGAAAAAAAAAATTACATAAACGATCAAAACAAGAAATTTGTCATTATCACCCCAAAAATGGGTGCCAAAAGAAAATTTATGCAATACGTGAGTGGCATTCGTTTCCAAAACAGAAACAGCAACAAAATCACACTCGAAAAAAAGACAAGAAACTTTCTCACACTCTCCACGCAAGTAAAACGCACGTTTCAAGGTAGGTTGCAGCAATGCGAACCACGCCAGGCGGGGAGCCGAAGGACGTGTTGAAAACCAGTTTCCAGCTTGAGTTGCCCTTTTCGAGCAAAGATCAAGAGGCTGGAACGCGTTTCGTTGTTGCTGTTGTTTGTAGAAGTACCGAATCAGATTGATATTTTTAAAAATCACACGCTGTTGAGGATGAAAAAATTTACTGAGCAGTTCTTTAGAAATTAAGTTTTTTTTTTTTCGAAACACAAAATTAGAATCAAACATTAAATTTTTTTTATTAATCAAGAACAAGCTAATATTTATTATTTTTGCAATACTTTCAATACATTCTAGACGTTATACGTTCAATACGAGTGCCTATCAGAATTGGAATTTGTATGAAAGAACTTAACATTTTCGATCAGCAAAACTACAGAGAATTTTTCAACTTAAAAAAAACATGGTAACTTGTCCAGATTACCCCAATTTCCTTTGATTGCTGACGTATAAAACCGACATTAAACAAAGTAATTGAGTACTCGTCGAGCAGTTTCAACCAAACAGCCATTAAATGCAGCCACCTGCACCTCCTCAGCACAACCATCAACTTCAAATAAAGTGCACCAAAAGGCACTTACAGTGTTTGTGCACCAAAATAAGCAATAAAAAAAAAGGAAAACGATTCGCAAGACGTTGCTGCATCCTTCAACCCATCCTTTTGGTGCGCAAAACTCTCGTCCTGTCTAACAGGTTTTGATTAATTACCATAATTTTCTCGTCTCACCCGGATCAGGGAGACCATCAGGGAGTGAGTAAAACTCGCAAAGAACCATCATTACATTCCGAAAAGGGAGCAGGGAGGGGGTACATGTCATCCTGCGGTGAAAGACATTGTTCCCAAATGAAAGTGCATGGCACGGAGAGTAATATATCATCGGGTTTGAAGTATCATCATCATCTTCTTCCTGCATGCTTCTTGCACCATTAGTTGCAACTGCAGCGCAAATTGTTGTTTCCTCGACCTGCCGGGGGTATGACCTTTGTCAATGGATCTTGGACGGAATGAATTCCGTTTTCGAGGACAAATTATGATGAGTCGTGGCCTGTTAAATTGCAAAATAATTCATTCAAATTGATTTATTATTGATTTTTTATCTGTCTGTAATAATGCATACAATTTTAGATGTATTTTACTTTAGAATTTGAGCCATGTTACATATTTTTTATTTAATACCTGGGACGCTTTGGGACTACAGTCTAAATAGAGTTTTTAGAGCCTGTTGCAATTCGCCCCATGTGTCCCTTTTCACCCCAGATGACGACACTAGAGGTAAGGTCAGTTACTTTTCACGAATGAAATGAAATCGTGAATAATTTGATCGAATATACAGTATGTAAAAAAAGTATGTGACACATTTTCCGCCCTGGTATACCAGTGGGAAAATTTTAAAACTTGATTTAATTTTGAAACAGATGTTGTGATGGATTCTGTATAGTTTAAGGCTTGTAAAACAAACATTCAATGATTTATAACCTTGACTTTCGACGCAAGTGAAGTATAAACTGGTCATATCCTGAAAATATGATGAACGTCAATTGCAACTGCGTACAGTCATCCCACTTATTCGGAACGGTTTACAGATCGGCCGATATTCAAAAAATCATGGAAAATCAACAGTTGAACATAATGATTTGCTTTTATCTTCATGTGAATGCTTTTGTTGTGATCTTTCGATTGATGTATCGAACAACTGCATTTTTTTACTTTTATATCAAGTTGTTGAAGAAAAACTTTGAAATCCACAAATTCGGAACACTTTTTTCTTGCGAATGTAAACAAATTTTGGTTCTCTCCATGAGTACATATTATTTACAAAATAATGACTTCTCGCACTGAAACCAACGAAACTCTAGCTTAGTTATGTTTTATGAATGGTCTGATAACTTTGTTTGTGAAAATATCAGTTAAATTCAGGTGTTCCATAAGACAAAATAACATCCCACAATCAGGGAACAGGCAATTTGGAGCACTAGCGTGCACAGGGTGGGGCAACATGGGGCAGTTGCCCCACCATCCTCAGAAATTGACAAGGGGGTGTCCATAAACGATGAAATTTCTAAAACGCTCATATTGTTGCCCCACCTTCCTTGAGGATCTGGGCATGCTAGTGATTTGGAGGCAGAGTTTTGCTGCTCAGAGCTAGTCTTGAAATGAAGTTTTTTGTTTAAAAAGCGCTACTTTTATTAGTGAAATAGCAAGGGTTAAAATTCAAAGGCTTGAAATAGATGAAAATAAACATTTTTTATGCATGTTTCTATTGTGAAATTGTCTCAGGAACACGAATATGATAAAATTATCACCGGAAAATTTGATTTTTATTGGGTTCCTTTTCAGCCTTTTTCATAACTTTTGCTATATACATGCTAGAGCCTTGGAATTTTCTGACATTAAATTTAAAGTATAAATACACATTTCACAAAACAAATCTAGAGTTTTTTTATAAGGTCCTATAAACATATGAAAGACAATAGTTTATTGGTCCTTTTCAAAAAAAAACTCTTGAAATAAACCTCGGACGACCCCTAGGGGAGCGTCCATAACAAAAGTTACTTTAGAGGTATTGAAGTCTTTTTCGACCCCAAACTTTAAAAAATCCTCAAAAATCCAGTTTTTGACCGATTCCGGTTCTTTTGGCCACAAATGAAAGCTTAGAACGTCCCCTTTCCGAAACCGACCCGGAAAACCGGTCACTGTGGCCACCGGGAATCGGCTACAATTGTAAAAAGACCTTTTTGAGACCCCAACTTTGACGACCTGTATCTCCGGTAATTTTCAACCATTTTTTCAAAGTTTGGGGTCAAAAAGAACCCCAATACCTTATGTGTGATTTTTTTTAATACCAAGGGAAGGTTAAACTGCCTTACCCAATGCGTTCTTAAACTCAGATAGTAGTCCCAAATATCCCCTTCAAGCTGCAGGTCGAACCGAGTTGATATCTGGATGGAATATGTTAGTGCGTCCATCCCGGGAATTCCCGGGATTTTTCCAAAACCGGGGATTCCCGAATACCAGGATTTTTAATAATTTGTCCCGGGAATTCCCGAAATAGAACTATTCTGAGTGTAGTGTCGATTTTCCCCAGCTGGCAGAAGTAACTCAAAGATATCTTTTCAAATACGTTTGAAATAAAACATGAAATTTGATCTAAAATTTGCATTAACCGGTATTATTTTATTAGTTTCTGCATCTGAATTTTGAAATTAAATTTAAACTTGCTTAAGTTACAGCATTTTTAAGATTGCTGACGCTTTTGAACCTTCAAACTTTGTATCTCGATTTGCCCCACTTCCCGTTCAGCTAGAGTGCTTGCTCATATTTTGGCCAGATGCTAGTTTTATATGTACAAACAACCCCTGAAAATTTCAGGTAGATTGGTGAGGTCTAAACGACGTCCCTCGCTCTTAATTTTTGATCCCGGATCTAATTTAGACTAAGATGACCTAAATTTGCTGCGCACTTGGTGTCCATAGATTTAATCATTCAGATGAATATAATTTTCAGCTATTTTGTGTAGGAGTGTGGGAGGCACCATGTAGGTGGATTAAGTTAGTTTTCAATCAAATATTGAAAAACAAAATTCTCCACCGTTGTAACGTCACGCAACATATACGCTACTCGTAGAACAGAAACCGAAACGTCTAATCCTAAACTCAAAATTGATTCGTATAGCAAATTTAAAGTACTTTCAGGATCTGTTAGAATATTCTTAGAAATTTCCGAGTTACAGCAAAAAAACTGACAAAAATTTGTCAAACTGTTGTAACGTCACGGCAGAATATGTCGTTATGAGATTTAATTTTCAAATAAAAACTTGATTTATCAACGAGCCACGCGCCAAAAGCAAGAAAATGGCCAAAGAGCAATTCCAGGGGACCATCCATAAACCACGTGGACAATTTTAGGGGGTATGGCGATTGTCCACAATCCATACAAAACAGATTTTTTTTGTAAGGACAATTGTCCACGAGGGGGGAGGGGGGGTTCGAGATTACCAAAAAAGTGTCCACGTGGTTTACTGCCGTTCTACGCATAATTGTCCCATGTTCGAAAAAGTGCAACTGAGAAAAACGCGATTGAAATTTTTCGATCGATTTCGGTGTTTCTACGCATAATTGTCCCGTGGGTTCCTATTCGCCCTATTTGTCCCTAATTGCCCCAGTTAGCAGTGTATCACTCTTATTTGTGATCCTCTTGCTAAAAAACAGGTAAATACGACATAATGCTACATAAAACTAATGATTCCGTATAAGAAAATACTTGGTGGGACAATTATGCGTAGAAGTTTAACGATGGGACAAACAGACTTGATGTTGTTTTCAATGAGTTTCCGAACAAAGTACCCGATTTTATGTGTTTTTCTTTAAGTATACGACAAACTAAACTTAAAAATGTTAAAAAGTCAAAATCGTCCAAAAATGACATGGGACAATTATGCGTAGAACGGCAGTTTATGGATGGTCCCCAGCTCAAATCAGGAATTTTTCTGGTACTTTTGTAACTAACACTCTCCGATTTCCGATTGAAACTTTGTAGACATGTTATCCTAGGCCAATGTAAGCAATTTTTGTGTATATTGACAGCATTTCAAATTGACTCGTTTTAATATTTACGTAAGCTTATTTACTTCACAAGAATTGGACATAGGACAAATTGTCAATATGGAGACTTTTATGTAAAATTGTCTGGAGAATCGATTTCCACTATCGGTTTTTTTTTAATTTTGGATCAATTAAAAAACAGTTTTAGTAAATGATTTTTGTTTTTTTTTTAGGAGAGACATACCAACCTGCATTTCTCGCGAGTCTTTTTGTAACTATTTCCTCAAAAAAATTGAACGAAAATAAATCGTGACATCACTTCAAAATTTAAATTTTAAACTCAATAATCTAATGTCCTTCACAAATGTCATTTTCGAGTAAAATTGGCTCCATAAACACAAAAATTGCTTACATTGACCTAGGATAACATGTCTACAAAATTTCATTGAAATTGGAGAGCGTCGGGTACAAAAATACCAGAAAATTTGAGCTGGAATTGCTTTAAAACGAGAAAAAAAATCCATACTATTTTGTGTAATTGAAGTACGCATCAAAGAGAGTTGAAAGACTTGGTAGCCACACAAGTGTGCTGAAAAAAAAAACTCGGCCGAAAATAGAAATTGCTTGGGTTCTAGTTCATCCTTGTCTAACTAGAATAGACTGGAAACATTTTTGTAAAAATTTAGAGTGTATCGCGAATTACCGATATTTTTAAATTTGTTTGTACCAAGAGCCTTCTGATAATTGAGCATAACTAATATCATCACCTTAACCAGGATTGAAAATTTTAACAATCTATTGAGATGAGAAAAAACGGAAATTAGCGGAAATTTTACCCAACTAAAACATAACAATTTGCTGTCGATTACTGGTAACACCTAATCGCTCGTTAAACTGATGTGTTAGTACCAATCATTAAACCACATTTTGAAGGACTGATTTCATCAACCGGAACCACACGTCCAAAAATAAACCAATAGCCATTTGGTCAGGTTGTAACGATCTCAAGTACCATTCATGCGTTCTCCCTTCTTGATCGTTTACTGCTTCATTTGGGGGGTGTTTGTGGTCAAACAATTATGTTGTTTTTTATGGTGCTGCTGGTGAATGAGTTTAACACCAGGTCGACCTCCAAGCCCTGCCCGATTCACTACAAGATCTGACTGTAGGCATCATAAAAATATCAACGAATGAGGAAAAAAACAAGAGGTGGTTCAACGAAAGAGAAATCGCTAATAATCGGAGGTTACAACAGGCAGGCGGCGTAGCGTAAAGTTTGTATACACAATCGTTGAACCTTGATATTTTGCCTGTTTTACAGTTGCTCACGCAGAGAGACAAAATGCCCGAGCTGTGTGTTGATTGTTGCCAGCAGCGGCAATGTAGACGGCGTTCAAACACGTTTTCTGGCGAGAGACCCGAAAAAGATTCGAACAAGTTTGGGATTTTGCGTAAAGGCAGACGACAAAATCTCGACGCTATAGTTTAAAAAGTCAGCAGCTAAAGAACGTGGCGAACGTGCCACATTTTTAAGACGTAACAACCAATTGCCCTTAAACAGATGGGTTCGAGAGTAAAAATTTGTTGCACGATTTCAAATATTTTTGAGACATTCTTTTTAAGGCATTTCAGTTTGACTTCAATAATTTAAAAAAAAATCATGCAAAATTCATAATAAAAAATAATTCAAGTTCTAGCAAAAATCCATGTAACGTTGTAATCACGAAAAAAGGATTCATCGCTTAATTAACAAATATATTTTGCTGGTTTGGTTTACTGAAACATGCCGAAAATTCAGCTGGGCCAGCCAATTTTTTCGCTGTTATGGAACCGTAGATTGAAGAGAAACTTGGTTAGCGAAATCGTCAACACATACAGAACTGAGATTTACAAGATTGCCAACTATGTACTAGATTGTGAAATTACACTTTGATGTTACAGATATTTTTTGAAATTCCCGCCTTATCCTCCTGGCCTTCTATCGGATGGGAAAGTAAAACGTCGGTCCATTTGCGTTAAAGAGGTTTTGGGTCTGGAATTCCAACCAGCTTCACGCTGCGCACGGATCTGTCCCAACTGTCCTAGCTAGTCGATTTACGTCCTTCTTGTGGAACCAATTGCACATATTGCATGTAATGGCCAAAAAACGAGGAATGTTGCTTTAGTTTAGACTGCTTTTGTTCGTTTAAACTTTTTTGTCTATGCTTTAACTTAGCCAGCGAAGGAGTCAATTATGAGCTTGAGACAATAACAACAAAAAAATGTAACGTTCACCGATTCTTTTAAAAGGATGTTGCGCACCGCATGGAGTATGGAACGGTTGAAGAAGGTAAAAAAAGGAAAATAAAAATCTTCCCAACCATCTCGGAAGAGGTATCCTGCTGGTGATTCACGCAGGCAGACCCACTTTCACAAATGGTTCGCCATCGATTCGATACCCACCTTATGTAGATAATCTCGCAGTTGTACTTGATCCTTCTCCAGCCGGGTGCCACGTTGGTGGCGGCACGTGGTGACATTGTGGCCGAGGAAGTTTTCGACGAAGTCTCGTTCAGCTGCTGGTGTTGCTGCAACACTTGAACATTTTCCACTGGAATGTGACCAACACTTGTGCTTGCTATCCTGTTTACAACAGGATTGATACTAGTACTATTGCTACTTGCTGTACTTCCACTATTCTCTCCCAACGGATTTACACTAGCTATATTTACAACCACGTTACTTCCTTCCCGCCCACCACTTAGGCCACTTCGTGCCAGATTCATCTCACAACTCGCGGAAGCATTTTCGACACTAGCAGCAAACACCAAATTATTAATATTCCCACTAAACTGGGAAATCTTATGCTGTTGCTGTTGTTGATGTTGATGATGAAACAGCTGCTGTCTTGGCGGCGGCAGATGCTGCTGGATCCGATGTTGCTGCTGTTGATGTATGGCATTGTGGAGGACGACGGTTGAGTTGTGGGCTCCTCCTGCCGTCGTTAGATTCTGGAGCTGCTGGATGTGGTTCGGCATGGGAGGGTGATGCTGTGGCGGTGCCGGCGGCGGCTGCAGTTGCTGGTGATGTACGACCTGCTGTCGAATGGTGGTGCTACTGTTGGGGCCAGGAACTAAGGAAGATGGGCCACCGATACCGACCATACCACGCATGGCCGCATCACCGTTTGGAGCGGCCATTTCGACAGTGCAATAATATTTCTGGAAGAAAAAGATTTGAAAAAAAAAAGTTTTGTTAAATGTAGTTCAATCATTTCAAATTACGCTTATTCTAATGCATTTGATCCCGATTCAAATTAAACGGACTACTCATATTAAACACATTAAACATTCGTCAAGAACAGCGTCCCCACAAACAATTTTTTTTTCAACTTTTCTATTTACTTAATTCGTTTTCGTTTCACGGAGCAAGGTGGGGAACGCGGCCTCAAGTCAGTCCAAGTCCGGTTTCTTGTTGGAAAAAGGGTAGTGGCCGAACTAGTTTTGCATACAAAATGAACACCACCGGAAGATATAGGGGATCGGGAGGGGGAAGGTGAAAGAAAATTAGTGTAGGAGTGAGTTGTAAGAACTTGGATGACTTGAGCAATTACGTTAATCTAAATTTGAAACTGAATAAAGGAAATCTGGAATTATAATTGAAAGTAAAAAGGCCTGTAAGAAACCTACAATCTTTTTAAAAGATAAAATACTGAAAATCTAACATGTCTAAGGAATATTAATCTTTTTTCTGGGCCCCGTCCTGTCGCGTCCGTCAGTAGTCTTGTCGTACATTACAACTAGAAGCAGATCTGCCAATAAAATAGTACACTTTAGTTGAGAACGCCATTTTGTGTAGCTTTCACAGAGCCCCAGAATAAGATTTCAATCACGAACAAAAACTTCTTGCAATGTAGTGAGTTCAGATCGTGCAATCTTGACACACCCTGCAAGAGTTTGCATTTAACGCATCGAATAAAACAAAAATTACTCAAATTTTAACGTCACAGATGGTGTCAATCTCAAGATTCATCTCAAATTTTCGCTTACAATTCTGCGGATAAAGAGGTTGTCCCAAAAAAAACAACGGTTGAAAAAAAGTGCTTGATAATTTAAAGCAACTGGACCAGTCAGCCCAAAACCTGCAACTTCATTTACCAGTTTTTTTCAAAGTTTATCAAATGTACTTATTGGATTTTCTCGCTTTTGGTCTTATTCAAATAGTAAAAAAAATTCACATAAAAGATTAGACACTATCTTGAATTAAAACCAAGTTATGATGACAAATGTTTATGAAAAATCTGGATTTGGTCAGATTTTTCAAAGATTTATCGGCGAAATTGAATTGAAAAGTGTCTACAAGACAACAACTTCATCGTCAACATGTCGAAGATATTAATCGGCGGTAGAGGGTTCAAATAAAAGGATAATGATTTTCGGTATATTTGTGCAAGCGCCTTTGCGCTAAGTGGTGCCATTGCTCATGGGTACACACAATGCCTAATGAAGCACATGCAATACGCGGTGCATATGGAACACATGCACATTTAGTAACAGAGGGTAACAAAATAAAACTTATCATAAATTGATTTCTTCACTTTATTTAATTTATTTAATGTTCTGAAAGGTTGATAATCATTCAGTAAAATTCACATTAAATTTTGACTCTCTGTAATTTTTAAAATTATCACCGGAGTAACGAGTCGTCACCCTGTGGAGCCGACCCTTAAAGTAGGTTCCGACTGTTGTTAGTCCTTCGTCTGGGTCGGGCCGATTCAGCGCCGAGCATCACGCGAAAGGATCGTTCGAAAGGCTTCAAATTGGTCTGCTCCTTTTGGGCTAGACATGGCGCGGGATTTGCCTGTCGAGTGGAAAAACGCAGTGTGAGAATGTGTTTCCCGATGCAGTTCCTGGGTGTCGTGTTCACGCCAGGTGAACCCTATTGTTTGTTGTTCTACCCAATTAATATTGCTGCCGAGCAAATAACATGCGACGAGTTGTGTACATTTGCCGACTGGTTTATTTAGTCGGCTGGTAGGAGCATTTTTTTTTTCTTCTTCTTGCTTACTCCAGTGCATGTCGTGTTTGAGTAAATCGCGGTCCCTGTGTGCATTCTAGGGTGGGTTAAAGATTGGCAAATCGGAGGGGTCTGGGCGCCACGATTGTTTGACATAATGGTTGATAAGAGCTGTTCGGTAGTACTACTCAACTTACATTGATATCCAACACAATAGAACTTTATGACGTTTCGCGTACACACACTAGCGCACCATTTGATTTTGCTGGCCGGACAAAATTTAACCTCAATCTTTTTCGTATACGTACACGCAATACATGCGCACGTAGATAACTCTATATCATATTCAAGCTAATGGTTGTGAAGTAAAGCAAATGTAGGGGAAAGTGGGGCAAGTGTAACAAGCTAAGGAAATGCTCGTTATAACACATCAAAAACGTTAAAAAATCTGTCGGATTTTTGATAATCATCTTTTTTGATAATCACGAGCCACGTAGCCCAGTGGTAACGCTTCCGCCTCGTAAGCGGTAGATCGGGGTTCGAATCCCGGCTCGGACCAACACAACTGGTGATCTTTTCCCTTCTGGAATCGATTGCTTAGTAAAGGGAAGGTAGTGTATCGTCACAAACTGGACCTTATCACGACACCTTAGGGAGGCGACCTATGAGATGTTAACATTAACCTTAACATGTTAACATTAAGTTGAGAATGAAATTGCCACTGAATCCGCTTTGCAAATGCCGGCCCCGATACTCTTCAAGGGTGTTCCCCTCAGGAACTGGGAAAGATTTACTTTTACTTATCTTTTTCCAGGTCTTGACTAAGACTTAGATAGAACAAGTTTTTAAAAAATCCTGTTTTTGATGTAAAAAAATAATTTTAAAAATTTTGATTTTCCGTGCGTTCTTCTCAACTAGTGGGGCAAGACGAACAACCCGTTGGGGCAAGAGGAACAATGCATGAAACAACATGTTAATTTGCTAACAATTGCACTGTTATCACTTAGATACATCAGATTAGAATGTATTTGAAACGATTCTTTCATTTTTAGATTAAATAATGATTTTTTACTAAAAATTTGATCGTTTTTACGAAAAAAAAATATTACTTAGAAGAAAAAAGGAAATTTTCATAATATTATTGTATTTTGCATGGACAATTTTTTTTAACAATTGTTTATCAGTTTTAAGTACTTTTATTAGAGGTGGGCAAAAAAAGAGCGAGCCGCTCAAAGAGCCGATTCATTAAAAAGAGCGAACGAACCATGACTCACAAAAAAAGAATCGCGGTTCTTTTTTAAACTCCGGTCTCGGCTCACTATGGAATATTTTTTAAACTTGTTATAAATAAAATTTATTGAATTTCCAACAAGTTGTAGTGTTAAATTTGAACTTATGAATTACTACCAAAACTCTACTAAATAGCTTAGAGATTTTGGAAAAAAATTAAATCCTCTTGCCCAGTCATGCTTTTGAACGGGTTCTCCGTTCGTTCAAGTTCACACAGCAACACGGAAAATAACAGCTCTGAGAACGAACGCTCGTCTCTAAGAAACGTTCGTTCAGTAGGCTTTTTTGAAACGAACGGAGAACCCAGTTCAGAACTCTAGCTTTTTCCTTTGATGGGACCTCAGTAGACCAGCTAAACTTCATTCACTTTTAATCACCCCTTGACATATCAGCCCAGCTAGCTCAGTGGTAACATATAAGTGTAGTAATCAAAGGTAGTGAGTTCGAGAATTCGAATGATTTGTTTTTGTTTTTTTGTGTAGTTCGAATCATTTTTTTTTTCATAAACTTTCAAGCTTTAAATTTGTTCAAAACCACGGTGGTCATAAGGTTTCGTCTGTTTCTTAGTTGAAAGCTTCAGATGCATTTTTAGCTTTAGTTTTCATAGCCTCTCTACCTGGATTTTCCCTTGAATGGTATAATAATTTAAGTCCAAAAGTTGTTTCACTACCCAACTAAGCACCAAATAAAATAAATGAATTCAACAAAATAAGATTCGAACTCACTTTCTCTGATTACCAAACTTTTATGTTACCACCGATCTAACCAAGCTATATGAAAGTCAGTCTACTGATTGTCAATATAAGTCAAACTGTCGCCATAAAGAACCTTTGGCTACAGGCGGTTCACAGAACGCGTTCCAAATGTTGAAAGAGAACGGCACGAAAAAGTGACGTTCTGTTTTTGGAACGAAAACCAATGGCTCCTGCGCTGTGGGTTCAGTTCACACTGAAGAACGAGAACGAACGCAGAACGGGTTCCGTGCAAATTGCATGACTGCTCTTGCCCTAATAAACTTCAGCGTTAATAGAACTTATCGATCAAATCAGAATAAAGAATAGAGTTAACAGAATATTTTCACTAAATAAAATATCAGCATTAGTTCAATTTTGGCGGAAATTAACACAATTTTAAAGTTAGCAGAAATTTCTCCAAAATCCTAGATTTAAGTTTGGATACCATTCAATTATTCGAACGTTTAGGTTCGAGTACAAATGTTGACATAGAGACCGCCAAGACCTATGGTTTTCAAAGGCATCTTCTCGTTTTTAGTTTTTTTTTCTAGCTAATTCCAATGTGAAATAGCTTTAAAAATCATACCATTCTTAAAAAATATCCTTTTCATCCATATTCTGAAAAAGAGCGAAAGAACCGTTCAAAAGAGCGGCTCTTTTTAATGAGCGAACGAAAATGAGCGGCTCCTAAAAAAGAGCGGTTTTGCCCACCTCTAACTTTTATGTATTTTTTCCCAATAAAATATGTTGTTGCAGCAATTCGCATTTTTTTTTTTCATACTAAAAATCCATATGGTACACTTGCCCCACCTGAACAAGATTTTTTTAATGCTCTCAACAAAAATAACTCAAGGTTAAATCATACTTTATAATAGGTGCAAGTCATTGGTAGGGACACTACTGATCTAGGAAAAATTACATTTTAGGGACCATCCATAAACCATGTGGACACTTTTTTGGGAATCTGTTATCCCCCCCCCTCGTGGACAATTGCCCATACAAAAAAATTTTTTTTGTATGGATCGTGGACAATCGCCATACCCCCTAAAGTGTCCACGTGGTTTATGGATGGTCCCTTAATAAAATTAGCCTTAAAACGAACCCTAAGCCTTATTTTGTACTTATCAAATATTATAAGATAACAAAGATAACAAAAAACTTCACTAAATCTTATGCCCCGTGCCGTTTACGTCGTTTTGACGGTTGTGTGGTACAGTCATCCCTTATATTGGGAACAGTTTACAGATCGGCCAACGTTCAAAAAATCATAGGAAATCGATAATTGAACATAATGATTTTCTTTTACCTTCATGTGAAAGCTTTTCTTGCGATCTTTCGATTGATGTATTGACCGACAGTATTTTTTACGTTTTATATAAAATTTTCAAAGAAAAACATTGACCCTTGAAATCAACAAATTCGGAACACTTTTTTCTTACGGATGTAAACAAACTTTGGATCTCTCAAGGAGTACATATTTTCTACAAGACAATTACATCACACACTGGAACCAATGAAACTCAAGCTTAGTAATGTTTTATGAATGGTCTGATAACTTTTTTGTGAAAATCTACGTTAAATTCAGGTGTTCCACAATTGTGGGAGGCACAATAACATCCCACAATTATGGATCAGACAATTTAGAGGCAGTGTTTTGCTGCTCTGAATAAATAAGTCTCGAAATGCAGTTTTTTGTTCAAAAAGATCTACTATGACTAGTGAAATAGCAAGACAATGTCCAAAAAAGGGTCCTTATAATAGTAGGGTCGACAGAAAAGCTGCATTTGGCATGCTATTGACAAATTATCACAAAAGTGTTCCGAATTTGTGGGTGTTCCGAATATGTGGGATGACTGTAGTAGAATCAGCTAATTGCATTGCTAGCAACATATCTTCATACTGAAAATAATCAAAATTGTAAAAATTGCTGCCGTACGAGCGATTGTTCCTCTTGCCCCATATGGTCGTCTTGCCCCACCTTCCTCTATTTTTATTTACTGGCAAAAATTCAAGCTTCTTACTGTTTGATTACTTATTTTATTGAAACTTATCTAGTTTAAAACTGCTCCCCTCCCACTAACATTTACACACAACACCCTCTGTAATTACTCTTAGCTTTAAGAACAATGTAATTACAAAAGCCGACTCAGTCCTAACCAAGTCCCTGTACTGAAAAGGATCTAATAAAAATATTTTTTTTAAAAATAGTTTAAAACTGACCTTAAATCAAACCCTGACCACGTTAATATTTTAATTTTTCATTTAGAACAGATCCAGACGACAATTTTCAGTATTTTCTTATATTGATTTCAATGATATTGTTAGGCTTAAGCTTTTCAAATTCACTGAAGACAAAACAAACGTTAGCCTTTCTGTATAGATTTATCTATACCTATTCCAATTCAAATCACAAATTCTGCGTGTGGTAAAATTTCACACAAGAAATTCCTGTGCTTCGCATAGTTCCTCGCGGTCAATGGAGGATAAAACGGGAACCCCAGTTGGAAGATAAGCGGACTAGATAGACCACATTCAAAAATGTTGAGAAAAAGAAAGGGGAGAAATCAGTGGAGTAGCACGAAGCATGTTCCGGACTTTATGTTCTTCGAGAAGTTTGTTGTTGTTTTTGTGCATTTTCGACTGACTCAATAAATATCCACACCACATAAGAGGCACGTGAAGAAAAGTGAAGAAGACACACAAACATGGGGCAGTGTCAGTGGTAGCACTTTTCTCTATCGTTCCTTGCGCTCCCGAGTGAAATATGAACAAGTCTAACCTAATTAGTTAATTCATGCTGGCCCGCGTTTTGTTTTTTCTTCTCTTTCTTCGTGCTAGCAAAGTCGGTGTCTTAACGAAATTGATCAACATAAGTGTGTGGTACCACGGCCGGTGATGAAGAGTAGAGAGTGGGAAATATGCATATTTACGATGACATACAGCAAGACGGCAGACGCTTAGAATCGCCAACCATATCACGCCATATGTTCTGTAGACAGAACTCAGAGGGGGGAAATAACGGAAAAAAACTGAACGGAATATGGCATGCAGAAACGCGAAGTGACGAATCAAATTAAGAATTTAATTTTCAGAAGCAAAAACAAGATCTTTATAAAGTATATACAGTAGTTGTTCGATAACTGGGCTGCTTTTAAACTAGGCGCTCGATAACTGGGCCGTAGCCCAGTTGAAAAGCAGACAAACGTCAAAAAACCAAAGCAAACCGAAATGACCGAGGGGTCAATAAATAAAAAAACTTTTTTCAAGCTTTTATTTAACTTCAAGTCAAAATAACAGAAATATGAAAAGGAAGCATTGTAAATATATTTGACTAACTTTTATTTTTATATTTCATCAGGAAGATTTTATGCATCGGTATTCTCCTCGTTATTTTTCGTTCAGCCCAGTTAGCGAGCAGCATTCGGTGACTGGGCTACGTTCTCAGCACAGTTACCGAACAAGTACTGTATAGCATATATCTAGCAACAAACAGTTCAGTTTAAAAAACCTTAAAATCCGAAACAAATTTCATTTAAAAGAAATATTGACTAAAGAGGAAACTTTTTTTTTCATTGAAAGCATTTTTGATTATCCGGGACAACATTAAACAGCGAATAAGATTGACATTCAATACAACATCTTTATTCATCATAATATCTGATAGATACTATAGTGCTAATGGGTAATTCTCCGCCAACTCACACAGCAGTTGCCCCGACCCCTCTTCGATTTGCGTGAAACTTTGTCCTAAGGGGTAACTTTTGTCCTTGACCACGAATCCGTTTTTTGATATCTCGTGACGGAGGGGCGGTACGACCCCTTCCATTTTTGAACATGCGAAAAAAGAGGTGTTTTCAATAATTTGCAGCCTGAAACGGTGATGAGATAGAAATTTGGCGTCAAAGGAACTTTTATGCAAAATTAGACGCCCGATTTAATGGCGTACTCAGAATTCCGAAAAAAAACGTATTTTTCAAAAAACATTAAAAACTACAATTACAAAAATTTTGATATATAAACATAAGAGGTTTGCTTATAATCATCACGAGTTATCGCGATTTTACGAAAAAAAAGTTTTGAAAAAGTTGGTCGTCTTCGATCATGGCCGTTCATCGTCACCCTCGACAGACACGAACGACGATACACTCAACCCCCGGTGGTTCGTCACTTTTTTGTTTGACACTTTTTTAGTTTGTACCCCGTTGGTTGGTCAAAGTCAAACTAAAAAGTGACGAACTGTCACTTTTCACAAGGCGCTCACAAAACAAACGTTTGGTAGTGCGTGTGAACTCCGTGAAAAAGGGGTGTCAAACTAAAAGGTGACCCAGTTCGTTTGACAACAGTTGGTGTCAAACCACCGGGGTTTGAGTGTACAAAGAGAAACGCAAAAAGTAACTATTTTCAAACTTTTTTTTCGTAAAATCGCGATAACTCGTGATGTTTATAAGCAAACCTCTTATTTTTATATATCATTTTTTTGTAATTGTCTGTTCTACAACTTTGCAGAACATTGTTACACTCTTTAAAAAAACCTGCAAAATTAGAAAAAAAACACGAAATTTTAAAATGAAAAATTTTGTTCTAAATGAAAAAATTACCCTCTGGGTCAATGTAGATTCGTACAATAAAAAAAAGTACAATAAATGTCCCTTAAAATGACATGTTCCAAAAAAATTTTAAGTCAAGAAACGGAAAATGGAAAATTTTTTAAAACTATTTTGGTGTTTTTCGATGAAAAATACGTTTTTTCGGAATTCTGAGTACGCCATTTAATCGGGCGTCTAATTTTGCATAAATGTTCCTTTGACACCAAATTTCTATCTAATCACCGTTTCAGGCTGCAAATTATTGAAAACACCTCTTTTTTCGCATGTTCAAAAATGGAAGGGGTCGTACCGCCCCTCCGTCACGAGATATCAAAAAACGGACATCGGATTCGTGATCCGGGACAAAAGTTACCTCTTAGGGCAAAGTTTCACGCAAATCGAAGAGGGGTCGGGGCAACTTTTCCCGATTTCGTGCGAGTTGGTAGAGAATTACCCTAATATCTTTTTATAGGGTTGTTAGATATTCCTTTCTTAAAATATATAACATAAAGTGTTTTCTTCCAAAACTGACCCTTTTCCGAATTTTCAATAAAATCTTTTTTTTAGTATAACCTTTTAAGCGGTTAACTAAACATTACGATGTATAGTCAGTGAACTATGGGATACTTAGACCGACCGAATGATACCTATAGGCCTATAGACCTATACACGAGCAAAACCAGTGGCCAGTGGCGAGATAATCTAGTGCATTTATTTTGATCTACATTCCACCACACACAGACATTTACTCACATACATACCATACCAATCAGCATAGCGCACCAGGTACGCGTGCTGTAGCAAGAAGACGCTTCCATCTTTCTCGGTCTTGTGCTGCTACTCTCCAATTTGCCAGGTTACAGATCTTCCGGATATCACCATTCACTTGATCTCCCCACCGTGCGCGCGGTTTCCCTGCTCTTCTGCCTGTTCCGCCAGCTGGTTCAGCGCGGTCAAATAGCAGTCTGACAGGCTGGTTTTCGTCCATTCGGGCGACATGGCCGGCCACCTGAGCCTCCCAATCTTCGCCTGGGTGACGATGGTCGGTTCTTCAAGAAACGCGTGCAGTTCGTGGTTCATGCGTCGTCGCCACACTCCGTCAGACACCTGCACTCCACCGTAGATCGTTCGTAGCACCGTTCCGTTCGAAAACTCCAAGGGCACGTTCGTCCTCCTGCCGCATCGTCCAAGTCTCGTGGCCATAGAGGACAACCGGTCTGATCAGTGTTCTGTACATCGTCAGCTTCGTGCGGCGTTGCACTCGATCCGAAGTGAGGGTTTTCCGTAATCCGAAGTACGCACGATTCCCAGCAAAAATACGAGTCCGGATCTCTTTGCTGGTGTCGTTGTCGGCGGTTACCAGCGATCCCAAGTACACGAACTCGCTCACCTCTTCCAACTCATCATCATCCACAGCTAGAGGGGTGAGACTTGGGGGGCCGACGTCCTTCAAGCCCCTTCCTCTCATGTACTTTGTCTTCGTCGTATTCATGCCAAGCCCTACACGCCTTGCTTGTACCTTCAGTCGGGTGTAGACGGCCTTCACCGTCTCCAGGTTTCTTGCCACAATGTCGATGTCATCGGCAAAAGCAAGCAACTGGTAGGCCTTGTTCATAATCGTGCCACTCGTTTCGATGCCCGCCCTTCGAATAATGCCCTCAAGGACGATGTTGAACAGCGCACAGTATATGCCATCACCTTGCCGCAGCCCTCAGCGTGATCCAAAGGGTTCCGCTAATTCCCCCGAAACACGCACGTGACACATCACACCATCCAAGGTAGCCTCCGTTCTTGTGCATAATCTGCCATAGCTGCTCGCAGTCGACTGTATCATAGGCCGCCTTGAAGTCGATGAAGATGTGATGTGTGGGCAAGTTGTACTCACGACATTTCTCGAGGATCTGTCAGAGACAAAATATTTGGTCCGTGGTGGCGCGCGCGCCAGTAAAGCCCGCTTGGTAGGGCCCACGAACCTACCTTGCGTGGGGTGACAGTTGACGGCAGAGGATCTGGGAGAGGATTTTGTAGGCCGCGTTGACAAGCGTAATGCCGCGGTAGTTGCCGCAGTCCAGCTTATCGCCCTTTTTGTAGATGGGGCACACGACACCATCCATCCATTCCTCCGGTAGCTTCTCCTCCTCCCAAATCTTGGAAATCACGCAGTAAAGCGCCCTCACTAGTTTCTCTCCTCCATATTTGAAGAGCTCACCGGGTAACCGATCCTTGCCGGCAGCTCTGTTGTGCTTCAGCTTCCTGATCTCCCTCTTCACCGTCTCCAGATCAGGTGCTGGGAACTGTTCATCAGCTGCGGGCGCTCCAAGGTTGACTCCATCGCCGTCTCCGTTCGCTTCATCGCCGTTGAGGTGCTCGTTGAAGCACTGCTTCCACCTGTTCAACACCTCGCTCTTGTTTACGATCAGGTTTCCCTCGTTGTCCCTGCACACGTCGGCTCGCGGCACGAAGCCTTTACGGGACCGGTTCACCTTCTCGTAAAACTTTCGCGTTTCGTTAGCTCGGAATAACTGCTCCATTTCTGCGCAATCCCGGTCTTCCTGCTGGCGCTTCTTGAGCTTGAAAACCGCGACTTGCCGATTCCGAGCCTGCCTGTATCGTTCCACGTTCCCTCTCGTCGCCTTGTGCAGCTTCTTGTCGTAAGCTGCTTTCTTCTCGGCGGTAATCTGTTGGCACTCGTCGTCGTACCAATCGTTTCGGCTGACTCGGATTAAAGGCAGTAGATACGTCTACTAGGTTCGAGGGTTAGACAACGAATGACTAGCTTTATTCAATTCACCCTAGTCGTAGCTTACTATAACTAATTAATTAATTCAACGGTTGCTTCGCCAACATCCCCCCTCAACCGTGAATTCCGAGAGCCTTCCGTGCTTCAAGAAATTTTGAAACAGCTACCGGTTTCGTGAACACGTCCGCCTTCTGCGCCTCCGTTGCGACGTGCTCCAGCTTGATCAGCTTCTCCTCGACGTTCTCGCGCACAAAGTGGTGCCGAATATCGATGTGCTTGCTTCGGGGCGAGTAGCCGATCTCCTTCTCCGCCAGGTGCACCGCGCTCATGTTGTCACAGTGGATCGTGACCGGTTGAGCGACACCAAACAGCTCCTTCAGCAGTCCGCGCCACCACAGTGCCTCTTGAGTAGCAGCTGAGACGGCCATGTATTCCGCTTCCATCGTCGACAGCGCCACCGTGGGTTGCTTCCTGCAGCTCCATGAGATCGAACCACCAGCCTCCATGTAGACGTAGCCAGTGATCGATCGACGGGTCTCGGGATCGTTTCCCCAGTCCGCATCGCTGTATCCGACGAAGCCCTGGTCTCCGTGCTTCGAGTAGGTCAGCTTCATCGTCTTGGTCCCCTTCAGGTACCGCAGCACTCGCTTGGCCGCAATCCAGTGTGCCTTCCCTGGGTTGCTGCTGAACTGGCTGACCGCGTTCACCGCGTAGCAGATATCTGGCCGGGTTGATAGCGCCAAATACTGCAGTCCGCCTACCAGTTCACGGAACGGAACTTTCGCCATCTGCTCCCGTTCCTCGACAGTGCTCGGGCACATCTCCTTGGTCAGCTTCTGAGTCGGATCAGCAGGTGTCGAGACCGCATTACAGTCGGCCACGTTGAATCGCTGCAGCAACTCGTTGATGTACTGCTCCTGGTCCAACATCACCTTGCCGTCGCCTCTGGTCACTCGCATGCCAAGAACTTTGCTCGCCATGCCCAAGTCTTTCATCCGGAATCGCGCCATCAGGTCCTTCTTCAGCTTGGTCACCCACTGCTGGTTGTTTGAAAACACCAACAAATCGTCCACGTAAACGGCAACGATAAGGACCGTGTTGCCCTCCAGCTTGAAGTAGACGCACGTGTCGTACGCCGAACGCTTCAGCCCAGTTCGCTTCAGCTCGGCATCCAGCTTCTGGTTCCATACCCGGCTGGCTTGTTTCAGACCGTACAGCGCCTTCCGCAGCTTGCAGACTTTCGTGGGGGCACCTGACTCCGTGAAACCTTCCGGCTGCTCCATGTAGATCTCCTCTTCTCCTAGGTCACCCTGCAGGAACGCCGTCACTGCATCCATCTGGTGCACCTTGAGATCCAACTTGGCAGCCAACGACATCAGGTAACGGACGGTAGCGTACCGGACAACAGTAGGGTACTGCACACATAATCTTTATACTTGCCTGGGGGCACGTGCTCCCTACCACTGCGCCTTACCAACACTTGTGGGTCCTCTGGTTGTGGAGGGAGCACCAACGGTTCTTCCTCCGCCTCAACCAGCGAATCGGCATCGCCTTCGACCGACTCGTAATCGCTGAAGTCCGACTCGTCTTCTTCGGGCTCAGCTTCCTCTTCAGCAGCTGGACCGACCTCGATCGGAATACTTGGCACGATCAGCTCCATTTCTTCATCTCCGACCGCAGGCTCCGTCAAAGCAACGTCAGTCCCGGTCGACTTCTCGTCCAGAAAGATGACATCTCGGCTTGTCACGACGGACTTCGTCCTCTGGCTGTAGACCCTGTACGCCTTCGAGTTGTCGCTGTAGCCGACGAAAATGCAAGGTTCCGACTTCTTGTCCCACTTTCGTCGTCGCTCCTTCGGTACGTGCGCCATGCACTTGGTCCCGAACACGCGGAGATGCGACAGATCCGGTCGCTTGCCCGTGAACTTCTCCTCCGGTGTCACCGACAGTCCCTTCGCCGGTGATCGGTTGATCACGTGCGACGCAGTTGCCACTGCTTCCGCCCAAAATCTCTTGTCCAGGCCAGCGTCGAACAGCATGCTTCTCGCTCTCTCGACGTACGTACGGTTGCGTCTCTCAGCCAGACCGTTCTGTTCCGGGTTGTACGGAACGGTCTTTTCGTGGTGGATACCAGACTTGCGCAGGAATTCTTCCATCTCGCGGTTCACGTACTCACGACCGTTGTCGGTACGAATCCGCTTGATCCGCTCACCTGTCTGGTTCTCCGCAAACGCTTTGAAGTTTTGAAATGCTTCCAGCACCTCAGTCTTCGACTTCAGAAAGCACACGACGGTCTTGCGGCTGGCATCGTCAATGAAGGTCAGAAAGTAGCGTCTGCCTCCGATCGACTCCGTCTCCATCGGGCCGCACAGGTCCGAGTGGACCAGTTCCAGGACTCGCTCCGCTCTCTGCCCTCGCGCGTTGAACGGTTGACGCTGGTGCTTGCCCTCGATGCACGGTACACACTGCAGCCCGTCCTTCATGTCGAACTGGGCGCCGGTCGTCATCTCTCGTAATCGCTTCATTCCGCTAGCAGAAAGATGTCCCATCCGGCGATGCCACAGCTCGAACTGGTCGTCTGCTTGCACCAGATTCGCACGAGATCGCTTGGTTTCGGTGAGCTTGTAGAGACCGTCCGTCTCTCGACCAATCGCTACCACCGTGTCACTTGCGTCCAGCACCGCACACGCGTCCTTTGTGAACTCCACACGAAAACCTTTCTTGCACACTTTACTTACTGAAAGCAGGTTAATCGCCAGGTCCGGAACGCACATCACGTCGGTCATCGTCAGGTCCCGGATTTCTCCATCACAGTCAGCTTCCAGCTTGACGGAACCCTTTGCGACGACGGCAACCTCCGCGTTGTTGGCCACATTGATCTTGGCCGACACACTCGATGGTTTCTCCAGGATCGCTTCGTTCCGGCACATGTGGGTTGTCGCTCCGGAATCGATGATCCAGTCACCACCGGCTCCTGCCGGTGACTCCACCGCGTTGAACGCAGCAAAGAACGAAGTCGCATTCCACTTGTGGTTACCAGACTTCTCCTTGCTCTTCGCGCTCGTCCCGTTCGTGCACTCCGATGCGTAGTGTCCCAGCCTCTTGCAACGGTAACACTTCACATCGCACTTCTCGACGGGCTTCTTGAACTTCTGCTGCCGCTGCTTGCTGTAGAAGGCGCCCTCGGTTTCGCTCGAGCTCGATCCAGCCTCGACCTTCACCTCCTGCATGATCGTGGCCTTCACCTTCTCCGCCGTCAGCTTGACCCCGGACGACTCCAGTCCGAGAATCATCGGCGCGTACTTCTTGGGCAGACCCTTCAGCAGCAAACTCGACACCCAATCATCGTCGACCTTGAAGCCGACTTCCGCCAGCTGGTTACAGGTCACCATTATCTCGCTGACGTACTCCTGGGTCGACTGGCAGATGATCTCCTCCACCTTCTCAGCTCCCACCAACCGAATCCCGGTCAGTTTTCTCAGGAGACCGATCCTCCGGGTGGAACCGCTGTCCTCGAACGTGTTGCGCAAGATGTCCCAAGCTTCCCTTGCCGTTGCCGCATTCTGAACCATGCCACGTAGGCCCCGGTCCATGCTGAGGCAGATAGTCGCCAGTGCCTGCTCCGAGGTATCCGCGTCCACTTCCGGTTCTCCTTCACGGTTGCTTCGCCAACACGGATCGCACTACCCAGTGTGGCTTCCGCTGCACTGCCGATGGCTGAGCGTATGCGGCTCTAACCACCCTCGAGCGAGGCTGCGCCAAGTTCCTCCTCACCTGGCAGATTCGCTTCCAGCTGCTGCGCGTAACTGTGGGCCACATCTCCGTTCTGCAGGCACGTGGTGTTGAACGGAGGGGCCCGCCGGCGTTGGTTGTACACCGTCGACAGCTTTGAGCGCATGTCAAATCCAACTAGGTAGTGGTCCGAGTCAATATTCGCACCGCGAAAGGTGCGCACGTGCGTTATGTTCGAGAAGAATCGGCCGTCGATCAGGACGTGGTCGATTTGCGTTTTCGTTCGTTGATCAGGTGTTGTCCAGGTAGCTTTGTGGATGTCCTTGCAAGGAAAGTAAGTGTTCCTGACCACCATTCCACGGGAGGCTGCGAAGTCGATGCAGCGTTGGCCGTTGTCGTTCGTGACCGCATGTAGACTTTCTGGGCCTATTGTCGGTCGAAACATTTCCTCCCTTCCGAACCGAGCGTTCATCTTTACATCCTGCCGCGGACAGCCTTCGTACACCTCCTCCAGCGTCGCGTAGAATGCTTCCTTCTCATCATCGGTCTTTTCTTCGTGGGGGCAGTGCACGTTGATGATGCTGTAGTTGAAGAAACGGCCTCTTATCCTCAACTTACAACTCCGCTCGCTGATCGCCGTGAAGCCGAACACGCGATCCTGCATCTTGCCTCGCACGATAAAGCCGGTACCCAGCTTCTTGTCCTTGCCGCCGCTCAGATAAAAACGGGAATTGGTCTGCCGACCTGGCCAGTCGAGCACCTGCTCCTCCTCCAAGCACACCTCCTGCAGTGCCACAACATCGAAGTTGCGAGGTTACAACTCCTTCGCTAAGGCGAATTCGAAACCCAAGAAATTTAAAGACCTGCAGTTCCAAGAGCCGAGTCGCCAATCGGTAGTCTGCTTTTCTATGGGCTTCTGCCGTTTGTTCCGGATTTCTAGCCTTCTTGCCATTCGCGATCCTCTTTTTCGGTAGGCAGCCTTATCAGGGCTGCGCTACCTAGTCTCGGGGTGGAGAACCACCTACGAGCTACCGACATTTACTCACTCATTTACTCACTCAGAATTTGATTCTGAGTCGATACGTGAAGGTGAGTCTAAGTCTTAGATTCTAGGAGGTAGAGTGAAGAAGTTATATTCCAAGTAATCGATGAGCTAGAAAATGATAAGAAATGCGAATGGCATTGAAAAATGTGGCTGAACAAGCGGAAATAATCAAAAATGTTGTTTTTGTTCGTTGGTAAAATCTACTTGAAAGACCTGAATTAAATCAATTTAAGAAAACAGGTCCAAAATAAAATCATATACTCTATTTCTATCGCCTTTCCTCCGTGAGGAAGGCAAAACTTTCTTTGATGATAAAATGATGGGACAAGCCACACAATGGGAACAAAATAAACCCATATTGTATGATTGAACTCATTTCCCTAGTACGGACTTTTACTTAAAGTATCTTCCATCGCCTGGTTAAAATTTAAAACTAAAAAAACGTATGAATAAATGCTCTAATGACATTTTACAAATTTTAAGTGAATAATTTACTATTAATATTCATAACACATTTGTGATTCAAGACCACCCAACTATAGAATATTAGGACCACCCAACGATAGATCATTTCATTTAATAAAATCAAGGTGTGAGACTCTCAGCTCCCTATCAATGAACGCCTTGACAGTTCACCAATCAACATCCTCGAGTGGCCCGTTCACTGTGGTGGATTCCCCAACTCGTTGCGCAAAACCCCTCGCTTGCCACTTCACCCGAAAACTATGCTACGTGATGCCATTTCTGTATCTATTCCCAACTTCAACAAAGCAACCTTTGTCTGCTTCTGCACGACATACGACGACATCGAGGGAAAATCAATACTATCACGGAACAATGTTTACCTTTTATCGCCGAGCTCTACGATCCACGATTTTCATTTTTTCGGACTTCCTTGTGCAGCCTTATTTGATCTACTACTCACAGCTGCCCTTCTTATTACATTAGCAAAGTAGGCCATTCGGTAATTTTCACACAGTTGTAAGGATATTTGCCTTCAATACTACTTTTTCAATCACTCAAATTAAAATTCTTTTACAGTTTTGTGCTTTGTCTTGGCACTCAAAGCAATCTTCGGACCGTGCTTACTCGCCCTTCACGCTAAATATGCACTTATTTGCCTTTTTCGTAACACCTGTCCCAATTCGGAGCAGTATTTCCTCGGTACAAAATACATTTTTTCTTGCTGCTGTTTCGATTTCTTCACAGATTTCATTCGCTGCTGCTGCTTGCACAACTCATTAACTTCAGCCTTCCCCTCGTCTCAATGCCCCGATGCCGTCCTGGGACTCCGTAATCCGCCACGACCACTCGCGCGGCCATTCACTAGCGTTTTAAATATACGAAAAAGAGTGGAGGAAAAAAATCCGCACAAAATCGAACAATATTTTTTTTCTCCCAACTGGTGCTGTGCCCTTGTACGAAATCACTAACAAGCACAACCGATTTCAACCACTTTCCCTTGCGGATGACATCCTGGCAGCAATCCGGATTCGAATCCTGGATCCGGATGGTCGCTGGAAATTATTTTTTCCAGCAAAATTTTGCGCTTGCACCGAGAGTGAAAAAAGTGGCCACAAAACACACACGCAACAGCGAGAGCTAAATCCGAGTTAAATGGCCTGCTACGACGACGACGACTTGACGCTTTGAACTCATTTTCCGATATGACAAACGAAATGAATGAAGATTGTGCAAGCCAGACATACAAGGGAGAGTGAAACCTACAATGTTCATTCGTGTAGTTCTCTCTCTTTTTTTCTTCCAGTGGTACAAGTCATGAATGGCAGAATGGCAAAATGCTCAGGGCAACTTGAGGACACGAATGAACTGTACGAGGGGCGTTCAATGTTTCTTACACTGATAATCAACATTACACTGATAATCAACATTACACACTGTGTAATCATACTTGAACTGAAAAATCCCATACAAGTGTGTAAAAGTGAACTGAAAATTGTGTAATGCTGTTTACCAGTGTACACACTGTTCAGTTCACTTTTACTTTCACGAAAGTGTGCGCACGTAGATAACTCGCGGCAGAACTTCAAAAATGGCAACATGGCCCATTTGAAGCGGGAGGCAACTTAACAAACTCGTTATTTTATCAGAAAGCGGCGTTGCCACCGACAACAGGTGCGGTTCAAGAGCAGCGATATGACACTCGGACTGAGCAAGATGGGAGACATGAAGCATCAGATTGAGTTATTTTTTATTCAATAAAATAAAAATGTATTAGCATTCAATAAATAAATAAATAAATAATCACTATTTTTACTACAATTCAACATTTTTGTTAATTCAATTGAAAGACTAAGCTTATTTTAAATAAAATGTGTGAGTTGTTTGAACAAAAAATCGACGTTGTTTCAACAAAAATCTGATTTGACGTACTTTCTGTCAAATTTTGATCAACAAAAAACTGCTTAGAAGCAACAAAATACGCCAATTTGAATCAACAAAATTTGAGAGTTGATTCAATGCAAAAATTTCGTTGATTATATTCAACAAAATATTTTGTTGATTCAAACCTTATACAGGCTGATTCTACAAAACATTTTTCTGCGTGTAGTATTAGTGAAGAGCCCACGTTGTTTATCGTGGGCTCTTCACTAATACCACAGACAACAGACGTTTGGGCTCGATTCTTACCTTGTGTAAATCATTGCAACGGTTTTTTAGTTGTGGCAATCCGTTTGTGGCGCTGCAGTCGCTTTGCCCTGACACATTGCCCGCTGTCAAAATATCGCTTTCCGCCTACTGTCATTTTCGTTTCGCCATAAGATTTGTCGGTTTTCAACGTTTGTTTGTTGTTCGTTTGTTCTGGATGAATAGTTGATTTCAGCCGATTTCAGCAAAATCTCTCGCGCTTGCAGCTGCTTGACAAATGTGAGGCAACCAAAGTGGCCAATCTGGTTCCTGAACCGATTTTAGCACCGACGAATAGCCGATTGGTGTACGGCGTCGTTATGGAGAAGGTGTGCAAACGACCGACGTTCCAATCAAGATTCCCTCGGAAAATACGGTCGCCCGGTAACATTTGAAGAACCACAAGTCGCACAAGGCCATCGGTTTAATCTCTACTGATCCTTACTTGACCAAATACGACACCGCTTTGGCACTGGATGGGAAGGGGAAGGGTGGGAGTTGGAGGATCGCTTGAACTGGATATCCGGTGGGGGAAACTGACGTGCCGGGGGGAACATTCGAGATGGCGACGAGGGTTCGCCGGAAGTGTCGGCACTAGAAGATGGTGTGGTTTTCGAGTGCGTTGAAGAGGTTGGTGTCTTGGAGATGAGGGGTGAGGTGTTCGTGGAAGCTAGTTTGTCGGTTCAGGAGATAATCTTCGGAATGCGGTCGTTCGGGGCCAAAACGTTTACGAGGTTGGCCGCGATAGTAGCTCTTGCTGACGGCGCCGATGACTTTCACACTTTGTCGTGTCATAACGTGCTGTTTCTCCATCTTCGACAGTTCCGGATTGTTTCATTTCTGGTCCGGAACCATCTTTTTTCCTCTAAGAAACGTTTGCCCATCCTCCCGATTTCCACCAGGTCTCCTTCTCCTTTTCGCTCTCCTCTTTTGGTTTTGTTGATAAACATAACCAGCAAGAATTTGACAGCCTCAAGCGCGGCCTTGGTTGCTGTGTTTAAAAGCATCAGGCTAGACTCTTATTTTAATATCGATAATTAAATGGAAAAAATACATCCATATGCTCGTAAATCGCGTTGATTAATTATTTAAGTAGATTTACTACAGCATAAAAACGTAATCTTTACCTATTTACATGTTTTTCGAAAAATTGAAATAATATATTTTTAATATATTTCTAGGTGATGCATTTTCAAACACACCTTCTCAGAAAACCATCATGGCTGCTTTAGAGAGTGGCAATAGGCTAACAGATGGCGCTAGTAGATTAGCAGGATGCGGCAGCCATGTTTTTACACAAGATTTTCAAATTATTTTGTTCTAGCCGCTACGTCTGTTGTCTGTGCTAATACTACTGCGTGGGCTCTGTGAGTGTAGCAGTATTGGTGTTGTCTGTTTGTTTACACCAAATCTTCAAGAAACATCACTTTTTGTGTGTGCAAATCTGTTACGAAAAAGATGAAAACTGTTGCTGTCGATTGACCGGTAAGATTTGTTGGGTAGTACTGGACTGGGGACTAGCCAAGTCCCGCTGTTGATCCTTCCGAACAATTCGCTGCAATCTCCGGCAGGAAGTAACCGTCCAAGTGCAGAAACATCCGTGATTCCGGTGATTGTGGCGGAGCTGGTCTTTCCGAGCATCCTTCCCACTCCCGCTGTCGACTCGCGCAGGGAATCGAAGAAATGGACTCACAAGAAGTTCATCGCGAAGTGGTCCGAATAAATCTGAACTTTGAACTTGCAAAACCGTCTTCATCGCTACTTCGCGGGGCATTTATCCATAGTCTCTGGCGGGTAGGGTTCCTTTTTCATGGAAATCATTTCAACATTATGAAATAATACCTTAGTTTACCACGCGGTTTGTTTATTTTCAAATTTTGACAGCAAATGCGTTCTTCATCTTCTTTGTTGTCTTCATGTTCGCGTCGTTCGTCGTTCGTTTCATAAACATGGCCGTCGTGACAGAGGGCTGTTTAAGACTAATGTCAATTTTCCGTGAGTTTAGCTTGACAAGCCTGCGCATTTTTCACATTTCTCTGTTCCTTCGGCTGTCGTTTCGTTTTTCATTTTACTCTCTCACTTTCTTTGGAATCAGCCTGCTGTGTGGACGCGAACAGCAAGACTTCTCCACAAAACATCCGGCGTATGGGTAAGAATCTTTTTTTCTTACTTTCCTCTGAAACCCAGCGTGTTTTGAAACGAATAACGTATTTGCTAACAATTCCATTCGCTTTTCGTTCCAGGAAATGCGCCAACGCCGCGGTAAAGTTCGACTTCCGGCCGGAAACTTGCCCCCTTCCAGGGGGGGTAGGTTCCGCTAGGACGGTCCAGCTTTGAAGAGAACCGCAAACTCATTTCGTCCTCCCAACCAAACAATCCCGGAAATGCCGCAACACGGAGTAGTCTCTCGTTCTTCTTCGGGCACGATTCGGGAGGGAGCCGAGTGTTTTGCAACCAACCTAGAATGTAGTAAATTTGTGTGTTTTTGTGTCCAATAAAAAAATGCGTTTTCAACGTGAAGAATGGGCGTCTTTTGTTAGTTTCCGAAAGTTATCCGATCGTGCAAAGTTGGCCATTTTGTTTTGTATTTGCAAATTTTCGAACGGAGACCTTCCATAAACCACACTTTAGGGGGTCTTATCCGTCCTTTTAGTTTGACTTTGTCAAACCAACGATGTACAAACTAGAACGTGTAAAACCGCCAGGGGTCAAACTAAAAAATTGACCCTGTTCGTTTGACAACAGTTGGTGTCAATCCATCGGGGTTTTAGTGTATAAGCTTTATAATAGTTTAAGGAAGTTTTAAGAAATTAAATTAATTAGAAAAAGTTACATTCCGCTCATTTTGTTCTAATGAAAAAGCTAGTTTTTATGAATCATTGGAATCCTGTTCAAACAAATCTTAAAAATTTGGAAAGCTTAAATTTGCAATATGTCTTTTTTTTATATGAAATCATGAGTTTGAGTTTGAAAAAGTGGAAACGAGTTGCTTTAGTTAAATTTTCTTATTTTTTCATCAAACTTTCAATTTAATGGCTAATATGCAGATCGGAAGGAAAGTAGAGACCCTATTTAGGATCTCTAAAGGAAAGGGGTCAAGAAACAGCTTTACGAACAGCAGAACGAAGGAGAGAGACCGATTTCTTGGGGCTTTTCTTCACCATCTCTGACTTGCTTGCGCTGCCGCTCATTTGATTTTTTTTCTTGGTCGATTCCTTCCGATGTGCGTACACCGCTTAACAAGGAAAATCAATAAAAATGTTTTCGCAGTTAATTAAGTTGAATAAGTTTGAAAATTCGGAATTCTAGCTAAAATGAGTTATTTTTTATTTCGGTTAAGTGTAAAAAATCTAAACCTTATGGCATGTCATCGATTCCGAGAGTGCCCGGAAATAACCACACCCGCTCAACTATGGAAGTTACTGACAATCATAAATTGTTTGTTTAAGTTTATTCATTCTTCTTTTTTTGTTGTTGCTTATGCTGTTTTGCAACAATCACTTTCCAAATCAAAACTTTTCTTTTTACTTTATACTTGTTTGTGGATTTATTAAGTCTGTGTGTGTTTTTTTCTGCATTAATTGTGTTTCCATTAAATATTCCTTTAGCTAGGGTGTAGGTTCAAGTTGCAATTAATTCGATTCTAAAACAGCCTGCTGCTGTTGTTGGCTGTTAAATTACCCCGCGCGGCTCGTGTGCTGCTGAACGACCGACCGACCTTCCGGCGGCTCTCGCTGCTGAGGCTGAGTTTTGATTAAGTGGTAATAACGACATAAATAATATTTGGAAAGGGGTTGAGTGTTTCTATTTGCACGGAAAAACGAAAAGACAGTTGGTTTCGAAAATATCCTGTTTTTATTTAATGAGTAGTGCTTGTTTGTTGCATTTGCTGTACGTTGCATCAATTCGCTTTTTTTTACTCTTACTTTTTTGTTGTTGGAATGAACGAGGGCGAATTTGAATTTTACGCCGGTCTTCTTCTACTGTTGAAGAGAATCTCTTCATGCGTCCAAAGCGTATAAATTCGAAAGGTTGTTTTTGTGTGTGTTTGGTTGTTAATTCTAACTGTCCTGTCCCGTACGCTTGCCTGATCTTACTGCTGCTGCTGCTGGAGCTCGGCCCAGTTTTGGTTAAGAAGAAGAAAACAAAACCTAAGTGTCTATTTTAGCATCTAATGCGTTGCTCACACTGACAGTTGACGCCCTTTCCTTTCCTTCCTGCTTTCCCCCTACCTTTTTCTCCTTTTTTTCCTACGCGGCGCGGCGGTAATGGTTCAATTTTAAATTATGTGTATTTTTTGCTTTGCTTCACTCGACGAGGAATTTCTCAGCGCGCTTAACTGGTGGCGCACTGCTGCACCCTCACGCCCGGTCCGTGATGGTCGTCGTCCTCGTCGTACGCGTTCTTGTAGCCGGAACTTCGACGCTCGCGCTCGGGATCCAATTCCACCTGGAGGGGAAAACGAAAAAATTGTGTTAGAAAATTGATACCGATACCGACGAGCACATGTTGCGACCGTTGAAAAATACCATTTGCGGAAATTTTGCAAATGGATCCGTTTTGGTAGCATGGTTGTGTTTGCTCTAGCATTCCTGGGGCAAATTGGGTGGCTGGCCACCTTCCAAATTGGTGTGCCAGAGGCACACAGTTCGGATAAGAAAGGTGCGGTCAGCCTGGCGTTGGAAAATGACTAACGACCAACGCCAATAGCAATTTGTTTGGAATGCAAAATATTTTGCTTGTTGGAGAGAACTTACCAAATTGCATTCCTCTGCGTTGGCGGGAACTTTAACCGAGGGCCGTCCGGGCAGACACTGTTCTAACGCGGGCACCAGGTCGATCGGCAGCGAGTCCGGGAACACGGTGAAGAACTGGATGATGAGCCGTCCCTTCTCGAACGGGTTCTTATACTGGGGCATTCCTTCGCCGGCAATGTATTTGACCGCTTCGTGCTTTATGACCTCGCCGGGGTACGATGTGATGACCAGATCTCGATCGTCCAATGTCCGGATGACCTTCTGGAAGCCGCACAGCGATTCGACCAGCTGCAGTTGCATGTGCATAATCAAATCCTGGCCTGACCGCTTGAAGATCGGGTGTTCCTTTTCGTCTAGCACTATCACAATGTCGCCTGGCTGCAGATCCGGATCCTGGTCACCCTCGCCGGAGAATACAATCTTTTGCCCATCGCGCATGCCCTTTTCAACGTTGACCTCGAGTATCTTACGATCCCGCACGGTCTTTCGACCGTTGCAGTTTTTGCATTTATCCTTCTCGTCGATGATTTCGCCCATTCCACGACACAAACGGCACGCCTCCTCGAACTGCTGGACAAAGCCGGGGGCCAACTGCTGGATCTTGGTGACGACGCCGGTTCCGCGGCACGGGGAACACTTCTGGACGGCGCCCTTCTTGCCGCCGTGGCCCTCGCACTGATCACAGATAATGTTCTTTTGTAAAGCTAACTTCCTGGTGGTACCCGAGTACAGCTCCTCCAGCGTGACCGACAACTGATGGACCAGATCCTTGCCGCGACGTTCCCGTTTGCTGCAACGGAAGGTAAAATAAGATTTAGTACACTGTTCCGGACTTCAAAGAATCGCTTATAGGGACACATATATGACAAACGTAAGTGACTACACGAGTGCCATAGCATATGCCACATGGTTTGATCTGGCATCTCCATAGAATCGATAGCATCCGAGAAGTGGTTCATGCTACGATGAACTGCGAATGGATGCCCCCACCCCCTCAACCACAAAACAGCAACTAACCTGCGTCCGCCGAAGCCCCGTTGAAGAACATCTCGAAGATGTCCATCGGGCTGTGGAAGCCACCGCCACCGCCTCCGCCACCACCCTTCTTGATGGCCTGCTCGCCGCCCTCGTCGTAGATAGCTTTCTTCTCCGGGTCGGACAGCACCTCGTACGCCATCGAGATCTGCTTGAACTTCTCTCCTCGTTCGGGTTCTTGTCAGGGTGGTACTTGAGAGCAAGCTTCCGGTACGCTTTCTTTAGGTCCTCCTGGGAGCAGCCCGGCTTCACGCCCAATATATCGTAGAAGCCCGTTTCCTTGACCATCTTTTGGCGTTTATGCTCCTCGGTTTTGATTTTCTGTAGAATAGATAGAGAGAAACAATTAATATTTATCATTATTTTATCCGTTGGTGAATACCTTACAATTTTATTAGCTAAAATTAATTTTCCAAAGGTAAATAAAAAAACTCAACAATCAAGGCAACTTAGCAAAAGGACAATCAAATTTATAAAATAGCTTCTCAAAAGGGCGTTAGCTTAAATTTCCTATGCAGAATATTAATTTTCGAAAAGTTCTTTAGATTGCTTTCTTGTTTTAGATATTATTTTGAGCGTTTTCTCTGGAAATAATGTCCACCTAAATACTCAATAATTAGGACACTTCTTGAACAATAACAGAACATTGAATAAAACTGTAAACTTTCCCTAAAAAATCGAGAACTTTATCAGCTGAGTCATGATTTCACCGCAAATCGTAGCAAGCGGCGGGGAAGAGCCAGCAGAGGGACAACAAGAGACGTTCATTTTTTTTATTTCCATGACGGCACAAGAAAAACGATGACGACTTGCCCCGTCGTTCGTTAGTCCGTCTGAGCAGGCGAACATCTGACGAAACAAAATGGCGTCTCGCCACTGGTCGCGGAAACAACTCGAATTTTTGCACTTTTCCGCAACGCAATGGGTTGGGAAATGGGATTTTTTCTTGTTTTCAGGTGCGGGGAAAACAAACTGCACAATTGCACAATTTTTGATTGAGCTTGCAACAAAAAGACAAGGGAAATTTACCATTTTGTGTGTGCTCTTTGTTGTCGAGCGCCGACGAACACGTTTTTTCGCTAGGCAAAGCAAGCGCCTGGTTGAAGTTCACGGCTAGTGGCGCTACTTCCTGCTTTGGGCCAAACCGGACCCCGGCAGTGCGGGTTGCCCACAGAGGGGTTCTTAGGGATGTAAATCGAAATCAGCCGACACGAGCGTCTAAAAATATGCAGAATTTTCTAGCAGGTTAGAAAATCGATTTTCTGACTAAGTGCTGAAGGCGACGAGAGAAAAAAAAATCTTTTTTCTTGCTAAGCGGAATGGCCGCTAGCAACACGTCCGCAAAATTTCTAGGAAAACGCATTTTCCCTTCGTTTTTTTCCTGCACTGATGGGGAACTCTACTTACGGCTGCTGACTAAGTACGGTTTGCGGATAAAACTAATCCTTCTCTCTTGATACGGGCGCGTCAACTTGATGGCCCCACGTTATATAAAGGTGCAGAGCTCCAAAAATTCTGCTCCTCTCTTTTCTTCCGCCAGGGCACGGAAAATCGATTTTCAATTTGGTTGCACACACACACACACGGGGGTGAAGGAAAATTCGCCAATCCCGAACGTTTTCCAAACGATTGAAACGTCACTTTTTTTCACCTTTCAGCAAAAATCGCAGCAGGCTTGCTTGAGCGCAGCGCGTACGGTATTATCGGGTTGTCAAGGAGCACGGGAAGGATTGCGTCGTTTAATTTGAACGCCTAAGAACCGTCTTCTGGAGATACTAATTCACGACTAAACAAACCACTTACCAAATGCTGCAGCACGACGTCCCGCAGGTCAGACTAAACTGAACGCGCGGAGCTCGAGAAAGTTCGATTTTTCGCGATTTTGTGCCAGGGCCAAGAGATGCAGGTGGTTACAGAGTATGGGAAGGCTTTCGCGATACGTTAAGCGAATCACAAATCAGCTGTTTTTTCAGACATCTAATAGTCTATACTCTCTCATAAATTAATCAATTTACTTTAAAACTAGTATTCCTGAACAAAAGCTCTTTTGTTCAGCTAAAATTAAGAAAACAACAATGATTTCAAACAACTTTATGTTTTCACCTATTTTTGACACCTTGACCAATGACATTTGCTGTTTCGGTTCTGTCAAATCCAGGGGGATGCTAAAGGCCGCCATCTTGGGTGATTGAGCTAGAGATCCTAAATAGGGAGACTGGACGGAGTGAATTTGACGTACCCAAACAGACGTGAGTTTGACGTATCCAAACGAGCATAGAGTTATCTACGTGCGCATGTATTGCGTGTACGTACACGAAAAAAGTGAGGTTAAAATTTGTACCAGCCAGCAAAACAAATGGTGTGCTAGTGTGCGTGAGCACGGGCTTAGATAACTCTATTTGCCTTTACGCCCAGCAAAACTTATCAGGGTTGCCAAGCTCAAAAAATACGTTGCCAGATCAATTTAGCAAGCTTAGACCAGTCTCCAAGCCAGTCTCCCTATTTAGGGTCTCTAGATTGAGCTGGATAACGCGCGCAAACTGTGCACAGTGAAAACAAAAATATGTTTTTAATTAATAATTCATTTTTTGTTATAAGAATAACTGTAGTAAAAGTAAAATTACATAGTAGTTAAGGTATACGTTTGATGTGATAAAAGTACAGCTTTAAATGAGGTCATCGGCCCGATGTGTGCTTAATAATCCCAACTTTAGTAGTTTATTTTGCAAATACAGTCGACTCTCTGGCTGTCGATCTTCTCGATATCAATAGTTCTCCATCTATCGATGAATTCTTCAGTCCCTTCAATCTGCATACTTCAATTATCTTCATTCCTCGATATTTTCCCTTGCTTGAAGGATCTCTTCCTCGACGGTCCCTTGGATTCTGTTTGCTTTAAAAATCTCTTCCGGTTGTCAATAATTTCACTTTCTCATGGCTTGCATAGACATTTTTCTTGGCGAAACGAAGCTTTGAAGTGTGTTTGACATTAGTTTGTTTTTGTTTGATGGACGTTGCCATGATTCTCTCCCATAGCTGGGCATCAAGAAAAAAAATTCAATCGAGTCTTCATTTTGCATCGTTCTGTAAACTGATGATTCTCTTCTTCGACGGTCCCTTGGATATTGACAACCAGAGAGTCGACTGTAAATAGATAAAAATCTGGAGTTTTTTTTAAATGTCCAATAAACCAAATTTCCAGTTTTTGCTTTTGGGTGTTTTTGAAACCGCCTTGAGTCACACTGATAATCAACACACACTGTTTAGTTCACTTTTACACTTGTATGGGATTTAGAGAGTTGAGAACGGACATCCAAAAAGTACCAATGAAGAGAACTGAAAAACGGAGGTACCAATCGAGCATAAGACAAAGGATTTTGCTCGATTGGTACCTCCGTTTGACAGTTCTCGTGCTTCGATTGGTACTTTTGGTTTGAGATGTCCGTTCTCTAATAAGCTCCAGGCTCTCTAGGATTTTTCAGTTCAAGTATGATTACACGAAAGTGTGTAATCATACTTGAACTGAAAAATCCCATACAAGTGTGTAAAAGAGAACTGAAAAAAAGTGTAATGCTGTTTACCAGTGCAGGGATATAAAAAAACACTCAAAAAGCAAAAACTGAAATTCTGGTTTATTGGACCTTTACAAGAAAAAACTCCAGAAATCATGTTATAAACATACACTAACTTTTAAACGTACATTGCGGTAAAATTTTACATAAAAACAATAATTACCGTAATCTGGGGTGAATCGGGACTACAGTCTGAATAGGGACAGCAGTTTTTAGAGCACTTAAAGCTTTTACATTTGGAAATGGAAGTACACATTTTGTTGGCCTGAGTCTGTTCTAACCGAAACCAACCAGAAAAATCAAAATATTGTGCTCCTACATGGTTAAAACTGCTGTCCCATTCGCCCCATGTGTCCCGATTGACCCCAGTTTACGGTACTCTATATACATTTTATGCCTGCAGTTTTTGTATTTTTTTACAGTGCGCAGTTGCTTTGTTTTGGTTCCGTAACGAACAGCTATTCTTTTGTGCTGGCGCCGTAATTGACAGCTCCCTTTTGTTCTGGTGCCGAAGTTGACAGCTTGTGTTGGCTATGGGCGAGCTGCCTGTAGTGAGATAAAGATACCGCCCCCCTGGTCAAATCATAGAATTAGGTTTTACGCCGACTCGGTTTTGAGGTTAGAAATGTGACAGCTTGGCTGCACTGTTTACATTTTTTGCACGTGTGTCTGTAAAAATGTGTGTGCGTGTGAGCTTGTGACGTCACGCTGTAAAACCTAATAGGTATACACTAGAGACCCTAAAGGCTAGTATGGAGATCGGAAGGAAAGGAGTCAAAAAATTGCTTTACGAACAGCAGAACAAAGGAGAGGGAGCGTTTTCTTGGGGCTTTTCTCCACCCTATCTGGCTTGCTTTCGCTGCCGCTGCTGTCCATTTGAATTTTTTCTTGACCGGTTCCTTCCGATGTGCATACACCGCTTAAATAGGGAGACTGGTCTAAGCTAGTTAAATCGATCTGCTTTGCTCCGTAGCTAATACACGTTTTCGCACCGCTGGGAGCTAATTTGGCTACTGAATCAAGCCCACCACGGGGATCTAATTTATTCATTTTCAAATTCTAGTCGTTTTGTTGATCGAAATCAATAAAACTACATTCTAGCATGATAGAACATGCTTCCAATTGCATTATATGTCCTAATTGTTTACTTACATCAATAAAAAATCATTTTCAAATTTTTAAAAGAGTTCATCCGATTTGCTCTCGACATGTTTGCACCCCAACTTTCGCACCGCGGGAAGCAAAGCTAAAGCTAAATTAGCCTTCGAGTTCATTCAGCGAAGAAAAAGTTCATCGGGGATCCGTCGAGTAGCCAAGATAGGTGCTCGAGAAGTCCCCGAGCTGCCGGTGGCTAATTTTTTCAGCGATTTTTAGAATTATTTGTCTTTGTTTGGTTGGAGTTACATTTATTTTAATTATCAAATTTGAGTGAATATTGAAGAAATCAGTTATTTGGTTCAAAACGACTTTATTAAATTGAAAAATTGTGTTCATTATCATTATTTAGTATTTTTTAAATGAAAAATAATCAACCACCTATATTTGATATAAGCAAATCATCACAGAAAATTTAAATTTTTTTGAATTATGTATAAAAATTCAAATATATATCAAGAATTTTCCATTTTGTATGCGACTGAAACTCACAAACGTTTTAATAATATTGTATTCGATATAATAATATTGAAAATCCCCGCCGAATCTCATGCAGAATTTTGAAATTAAATGTACAGATATAGTTTTTTGGTCGAAATGAGTAAAAACAGAAGTTGTTTTTATAGCTGTCGGCCACTATTTCTAGTAACAACCAGCAACCTCTGGATTGTGAGTCCAGTGCGCTGTCCAATTGATCCACACGGATCGAAATGAAGTAAACCAGAGTGAAAATAAACTTGACAGTTATCATACAAATATCTATTATCTGACTGAAAAACTCAATAGTAAAATAATCTTAAATTTGGAAACTCTAAAAAAAAGTGTGCAGAATTGAATTATAATTTTAACATTAAAGTATTTATTTTATACAGAAATTGCAAGTCGAAATAACAAAAGCTTAAAAATCGGAAATTTAGAAATTCGAAAGCATAAATTTAGGAACCCCCCCCCCCTCGCCACAACATTCATTTTTAATTTAAGAATTAATGAATTTAAGAATTTGTGAATTTGTGAATTTAAAAATTTAAGAATTTGTGAATTAAAAAATTTAAGAATTTTTTAAGAATTTAAGTATTTAAGAATTTAAGAATCTATTAATCCAAGAAATTAAGATCAGGATTGCTAGGATTGCTTGTTTTCAAATCCGTATTGGCTTATTTAAAATTTTATCCTTGAATTTTGCTTTTTACTCAATACAAATCACTTGTCTCTTGCATGTCCGGCAGTAGATCGGCAATGCGTTGACCAAAATTAAACAAACACAGCCCCAATCTGACCTAAAAAGTTAAACTAACAATCATCACCCCAGATTACCAAAAGTCATTTTTCATGCGTAAACATGCAGCACGGGAGGGAAAATATCTCCAAACTCGAATAATTGAAATCGAAAAATCAATTATCACTCCTAATGTAAACATTTACTGACGTGAGCAGGATAAACTCTTTGTTTACAAACTCACATTGGCCCAATAACATTGTTTTGCTTGAAAAAAACCATCCGTCAGACGATTTGCTCCCGGTAGATCCCGGAGCTAACCTGAGTTTTGTTTAGATTCGGATGAACACGGATGAACTCGAACCTAAATTAGCTCTCGCATAAGTACCGCGGTGGGCTTGACGCGGGTGCCAAATTAGCTTTGCAACGCAATTAGGTCCCTGCGGTGGAGATGCCCTAGTAAGCAAAGTGTCAACATTGCACTCAAAAACCACGTTACGCATATGTGGTATTTTTCCACCAGAGTTTTCACGGCCACGAGAAGAAACGATTTGTTTAACAGATTCGTCGCTTCATTGCAGCCACACGTAAAGCAATGAATCAATTGATTTTCTTACATTATAGAACCGTAATGTTCAATTTCGATATTTTTTATCAAACAGAAAAAACAAGAATGGTTTATTTCACTTAATCGTTATTTTGCCAACATTTTTGTTTCGCTATAACCTGCGCCGTTGTTGTAGCCGCACGGCAGCCGACGTTGTCGCTGGCCGTGATGGCGGCTGCGACCAGCCTTTCGAATTCGTGCACGGTTCGTCTGCCGCTCGGCGGCGGCGCCGCGTCGACGATGAGCCGCAGCCTGCACTCCAGTTCGCATGTCCGCAACAACACGACCAGCCGCTATCGGGCCAGGTCACCGGTAGCAGCTGCCTGGCCGCTGCAAAAAACATTTTTCCATGACATTTATTAAACTTATTTAATCTTGTCTGTCTTTTTGATGATATTTTAGAATAGCCTGGCAGCAGCCGGACGCCATCAATTTTTCATACGCCACGCCTGAGTTCGTTCAACACATAAATGGGAAATTTCAGTGGAAATATTGACAACACGAAAATCTTTGCGCCAGCATTAGCGTGTGTCACGTGTCGATTTAGCGAGGGAAATAGTTACGTGATTTTTCAGGTAGCATCAACGTGTGGATTATTTTGAGTGTACCTGAAAAATCACGTAACCCCGATTTTCCCCTCGCTAGACTCGTTTTACGTGACACACGTAAAAATAATGTGAAAGTGTACTGGCAAAAAAAAGTTTTCACGTTGATGTTACGTGAAAAGCCTTATGGTATTTTTCCACTAGGGTTTTCCATGTAGTTTTTATGTGTTTTGAAATGTAACTTCAACGGAACTCGAGGATGCCATTCGGCGAAATTTCTACGTGATTATTTTAGTATGAAAATTGATGGCGTCCGGCGAAGACCTGCTGCCGAACTTGTTCTCGCAAAATATCATCAAAAAAGAACAGACGGTAAGTTAAATAAAGTTTTAATGATTTTATTTATAAATAATCATAGAAATATTTTTTGCAGCGGCCGAATTCTGGAAGCAGCATACTTTTACCGGTGGCCACTTGGATTCTGGCCCGTTCTAATATAAGCGGCTGGTCGTGGTGAACGACGCAACCGAAAATGTCACGGACATTGCGGACACTTGCCTGGGTGCGAGGTTGCTTTGCGGCCATCTTCTCGTCGGCCTTGGCCAGTGTGGTGCCCGCGCCAAAGTTGTTCGAAGCAGCAAGTTGTATCCGGCAAGACCAACGAACCCGTGCACGGAATTCGAGAGCTGAACGTGGTCGCCCCAATCATCTTTAACATCTTCCTGGCCACGCCATCCTGGCCAACCATCCGAGCACCCAACTTGATCGGAAACTTTGCCTAGTTGCTCTCAAAGTACCTGCCCCTGGTGATGTGCAGCCACGTTAACGTGGCACAGACAGAAGTACCACAACTAACGACAACGACTTCGAAACGGGTTCCCGTGCGGCCACGAAGTATAGCGGAAACAGAAAGCTACGTACGAACGTCTTCCTGCTCGGTTTCATGAGAGACTGGACCATTCTTTATAAATGTTAGCAAAGGAAAATTGAATAAAACTATGATTTAAATTGAAACTAGAACTGCATTTCTTGTTTTTTTTCTGTTTGATAAAAAAAATATCAGAAATTAGACCACATTAGTACTAGAGGGTTCCTATAATGTTTACTACAACAAACATGTAGAAATCATCAATTGATTCATTTAGCTTTTACGTGTGAAGCACGTAGAAACGACGTGAATTGATCTGGCCAAGCAAATTCCGTTTCTACTAGGGCCGCCTCGTAGAAGTTACGTGAAAACTCTAGTGGAAAAATACCACATAGCTTTTCACGTAACTTCAACGTGAATGTTTTTTTGAGTGTAGCATCAACGTGTGGATTATTTTGAGTGCGATGCCTCTACTGATGACGTCATACCGTTCTTGCTTGCACAGGGCGATATAGACAAATCCAGCGAAAGCTAACCGCTGCTTTTTGATGGTGAGAGATTTGACAGCTCCCATACTAAATGTCTCGATTTTCATACTTTTTGTTATGAATAATTTTCTTCTAAAATAAAACACTTAACATATGAAAACTATATATTTTTGGTGCCCAAAATTCCTGCTGAATCGAATGGTGTACTTATCTCAATTGCAAATTTTTTGAACAGTTTTTATTTTAATAATATTCTAAACACATTTTGTGCACCTAATCAATCAATACTTTTATCATAAATAATCATTTTATTGCTTAAAAATTGAGTTTTCCTGAGCTCCCATATTCAAATACATGGAAGCTGTCATTTCTAACACCATTGGCCACCTAGCGGCCATTTCAAACTGGATACGTCTATAGGAATTTAATGGAAATTGCTTTTTTAATCATAAATAATGCGTTTTTAGTATATATTTAACAAGGCACAGACCATAAGAAGACATTTTTACGGAAATGACCATAATTCAGAATTACCGGAAGCCCTCAGGGAAGTCCCGACAGGGAAACAATTTATGGAATCATAAGCATTTGATAAATATAGTTTCCGATACTGCGTAGGAAAATTGTTTTTTACGGTGGTCATAATCCGGAATGAACGGGAGCCCTCAGAGATGATCCTACGAGGTTCCGATGAGAGGAGAACTCTACGAAACAATGTGAGTTGTCGAAATTCACGATTATTGTTTGAAATCAACATTTCGACAGAATCAACCACGGTTCAGTTCAGATTACACAGTTTTTTTTTAAATATTTTTTATTCGAGGTTCTCTGTCATATTTTAGTGAAAGATTAGATTCAGGAATTTCATTTATTTTCGAATTGGGAATCTTAACAGATATTTGATTAAAAGTTTTGTTACGCAATCAATTATAAGATGATTATTTTTGTGTTGGCTATTTTGAAGAAGTTTTGCGTATTCCCCATTGGTTTACCAAGATTGGTACTTCAATTCAAGGGGCTGCAGATCCTGCTGATCGCCTAGCTGGTTTCTGTTGCTGCTGATGTTGTGGCTTCCAGTCTAGTCCAAACTTGCGCATGTTGTTCATGTCTCGCTGGAAAACGACCTGGTGTTGTGTTGCGAACTTTTGGCGGCGGAAATACAACGTGGCACGTTGATGTGACGACTTGCTGGGCAAAGCGATGGCCAAGGCCCAGTTGACGTGAAACCACAGACAAACAGACGTGAATCATCATTGATTTTATCAAAAAATCCATCGTTTACCAAAGAAAGTTCGAAATTGGGCTGCACACTAGCGCTATCTGCAGTCCTGTTGCGAAAACATCATCATTTCGATAAACCAAATTAAGCGTGTACCCATTTTTCCCTCTAAGCGTGTACGAATGAAAACTGACAGGTGTTTGTTTATGTTTGCTATCGATTTTGTTTTCTCATTCTATGCCCAGAAAATTCGCAAAAGATGGGCTGGAAAGTTGAATAATCTTGCTAAACTCCCATCATAATAACATTCCACCTAGTATTCCGCAGCATGTTCTGCCCCGTGACCTGCAGTTTTGTTTATGAAATAAGATGAGAACCGGTGTGATGGGCAAGTCGCGTAAGATTGAATAAAACTGATCGCAGGTTGCGTGATTGTTATCTTCCAAGCTAATCCAACTGGCTGTGCCGGGTGTGGGCATGTAAAAGGGTTGGAGGTTGCGATTTAGTTTTAGCGGAGTGGCAATATCATTAGTTTATGTTACAGTGAAAAAAAAATAGCCACGGTGCCAAGGCGAATGGGCTGCTTCAGATTCAAGGTCTTCAAGGGGAACAACCTAGGAAATAGCATTTATACTGGCGGATTTCACCAAATTATGAGCATGTTTAACTGATGTCGGTCGGACGAAAAAACCAATGCAGCTGCTAGAGGTGAAGGGGAGTGGAAGTCCATCAATTAAATTGTGTTAAACTGATTTATTCTTTTACATATCTTGTTTTCAAAATGTTCAGTTAATCTACTCTGGACTGCCTTGAACTCCAGTGTTGTGTCTTTGTCTCCTCCTCCAAGTCTCTTTACCAAACAACAGATCGTTGGTCAATATGTCATCGACCGAAAGTCACACTTCTACCATATCGAATTATTTCAAGAAAATCTACCGCAGTTAACCAAATCAAATTAACAATGCAACATTGGATTTTCTCCCCACGTGTTGGCTATAAAGAAAACATTGCACACACACACGGTGATGCACTGAAACGTCAAAGGGCCAAGGGATACGGTGGCGCCACCGACGACGTTCGTGTCTTGTTGCGGTACTACGGCATCCATTTTTTGACTGATTTGAATTTGAAATGACGGTTTTAGTTGGCGATGGTTTGAAAAAGAGTTGCACGTCTGTTTGTCTGTGGTAAGGCATTTTCTGTGACGGGTACTTTTTTGTGGCAGTTGATTGGGTTTGACGCAAGCAGATGAACTGAGCTCACTGTGTGTTTACTCTCGCTAAAGAACAGTCGAAATAAAACTTATTTTCCATCCTATCTACAACAATCCTGGTTTTTTCACTGTTCCGGCTGTGGTGGCCAAGAGCGCTTACATGAACGCATCACTGCCGCGCTGCTCCTGCCGAATGCTTGACGAAAAGTGCTGCTGCTAGTACTCCGATTCCATCACTGTTCTGTCGCGCCACAGTTCAATAAACAGTTCCGCTCCTGTTTCTCCCATCGGTCCGCAGAAGAGCTGGCCGTTTCTTCTCTGCCAGAAATTGAGCAACAAGCGGGTTGCGATTCTGGGTCCGTAACATGACTGTCCGATTTGACTCGCCCGCTAATACCGCTGAAATAAACCAAATTAGTAAAAATAAAACTATTCTCAACACATTGTTTACCTTTTTCGTGAAGTTTTCTACCGGCAGAAGGACATTTGCGCAGCACAGGTTCGTTCAAATCCTCGCAAAACCTTAAAAACATTTAAATTCCTTCATATCTGCTATCAAAACCAGGAAGGTGCTGTGTCCTATCCCTCGCCTAGACCAGACCAAAATCCATGATAAAGCTGTCAGACCAAATCTGTCAGACCAAGACTGTCAGACCAAAAAGCAAAAGTAAACAATCTTGGTCTTCGACGTAGGTGCACACAAATCAAGAAAAGACAATTTGAAAAATAATTTTATTTTTCCAATTCAATGACTGGGTTTGGACTGCAAAATTGAATGGACGTCAGAAAATGATTTAACAGTGCGGCGTCCTGTACACCGACAATTAAATAAGCAGTTAAAAGCCTTATTCTTCCACTTTAATTTTTGATCGCGTTTTCGGTTTACACCTGAAAAATCTTGAAATTATTTATACGGATTTGTGATTCCTCTCTTTCCATCATTCCCTTGATCAAAACAAACGGTATGACGTCATAATTTTTCTAGTCTGACAGTGCACGGAGAGAAAAGTTACATAAAATTGAATTTCGTAGCTAAACTTGACATTTTTTTTTCTCTTGGTCCCTACACCAATACAACTGTAGAAACTTAGCCATAGAGTTATCTACGTGCGCATGTATTGCGTGTACGTACACGAAAAAAGTGAGGTTAAATTTTGTACCAGCCAGCAAAACAAATGGTGTGCTAGTGTGTGTGAGATCGGGCTTAGATAGCTCTATACACTGAATTCACACTGAATTACACTGAATTCATATGCATAATTGAATCAACAAAACGTTGAGTTGATTTGAAAATCATTATTTTTGTTGAATCAACGCTAAACGTCAAAGCAGCTTTTTCGAAGCAACAAAAGACTTTTGAGGAATTGAGAAAATCAAAAGGCTTTTGTTAATTTGATTTGGTTAACCGCGGTGGATTTTCTTGAAATAATTCGAACTGACAAAAATCCACCAAAGCATCTACCATATTGATCGCACAAAAATCTGTTGTAGAAAAGTATCCACCGGTAGATGCTCAAATAAAACTAAATATTTAAAATAAAATATTGACTCAAACAAAAAAATGGAAAATCAGTAATGCTTAAAGAATGTGAATGAATTAGTCTACTTTGAAGAATTAGCCGAGCTTTCGTGGCCGTGAGGTTACGGGTTTCGCCTTGTAAGCGGAAGGTGATGGGTTCGATTCCTGTCTGGCTCGGCAAAGTCAGATCCCTTCAAAGAGTAATTCTACTCACTGGGAATACTGACCGGTAGGGGATGGGTTTCGACTAGCGGCGTGCTGGGTTTCCAATCCAGAGGTCGTGAGTTCGATTCTCGTACCGGGATGATGAAGTTTTAAAATATCGTTCTCCAAAACAGTAGCTTTCGAAGCCATTTAAATGGAGACGCGTTATGCTTCAATGTTCAGCAAAAAGCTTCCGAGCAGCGAACAAAAGCTCGCTCTCTGAATTGGCCGTTCCCTCTCTCTCTCTCTCTCTCAGAATATGCTCCCTTATGTACTCCTTTCACCACACAGCCAATTTATGCCCTCTTCGGGCCAATGTTTTGATGTTTTCCACGCCGTTTTTCCTTTGGTTTTCCACGTTCGGTCGGAGGAGCCATTCCGTGGAAACTTCGGTGGCACATTCCGAGTATTGTTTCCAGCCGCAAAGGACGTACTTTTTGCGCTTTTCCGCGGTGCGGTCGCTTTATCTAAAAGGGTGTGTGTGTGTGTGTATGTGTTTGAGAAAATAAAACTCTATCGGGGTTGTGGGAAAATTGCGAGGAAGTGCATTTCTAAAATTAAAGGACTTCCACGGGCTTGTGGTTTCGCGTAGATTGTTGGGTGGAAGAAGGAAATTGACTGGAAAGTGGCGAGGAAGAGTGAATGTTAAGTGTGTGAAAATCATTCAACTCTCTCCCCTATCCTGGGGTGTCCTGTAATTGGTTTGGTGTGTCTTGGGGCTTGTTTGGAGGAATGATTTTCCTAGCCCCGGTTCGCACTTGAGTGAATATAATTGATTTTAAATTAAGTTGATTATCGGTGTGGAAAAACCGGAAGAGAACGAGAAACCGATTATTCGTACCTGCGATAATAGGAAAAATTGCGTGAAAAAAGTTAGCACGTTGTGCCACCCATTTTCGCCGAGTGAGAAACAGTGAAAATTCGCAGAACGCAATTAGTGGTCACATTTTCCCTACCCACCCCGTACAAAAGGATAAAAGACACACGCGAAACGAGGCCACTCTCGTCACACGAAAACAGCAGCGGTAAGTATTGCCTTAAACAGTGTACAAGACTGCAAACGGGGTGCTTTCTAAAATGGGAATCCAATATTTAATGCGAGACCGCGAGATCCGCTTGGTGGCCGGGTAGATACGTATAGGAACAAAGTTCATACATAATAAAGGAAACACACAAAATAGAGAATCGCAATAATCCTGTCTAAGGCCATTAGTTACATAAAAGAATGGCCATTCCGGGTTGAAATGTGGTGTGATTACTTTTTTTGGCCATGCCGGGTGTTGAAATTTCACAAACGATCTATCAAGTGAACAGAGTTACTGGATTTGTATTGATATGATATTGTAGCTTTCGCTATTCAGTGATTTCAAATGTAAGAGCTCCTACAATTACAAAAGGGATACCTTAAAACTAACTTATAAACTATATATAGAGCGGCGGATCAATGCAGCTGAAGACTACAATTGATGAAGTTTATGGTGCTGAGCCAGGGAGGAAGTTTCAGAATCATTTTCAGAATTTTGTTCTGAATCCTCTGAAGTTTTCTTTTCCTGGTTAAGCAGCTTGTCCAGTTCGGCACAGCATGGCAGGTCTGAAAATTGGTTTATTAATTAACAGTTTATTCTTGAGACAATGTCTAGAAAACTGTTTAAAAGTGGATACCAACATTTAATATATTTGTTACATTTTATCTGTATACTTTTAATGTGATCCTTGTAAGTAAGGTTTTTGTCAAAAGCAGGCCCAAGATATTTCACTTGATCCTCACACTTTAAATTTGCCTCATTCATCTTTATAATTTGACGACTTTTTGGTTTGAGAATATCAGCCCTGGGTTTGTGAGGGAAAATAATAAGTTGAGTTTTGCAGCATTTGTAGTAAACTTTTCAATTTCGCAATCAAACCATTATGCCAAACACAGCCAAATGCTTTTTCTATGTCTAGAAGAGCAGCGCCACTAGAATAACCCTTAGATTTGTTGCTTCGAATTCAATTTGAAACTCTCAACAACAGATGATGCCCTGAATGCCTCGAAACCTCAGGCTATCCAGATTTTTAAGCGAAAATAGCGTTCGAATGGTGAACGCCCGAAATGTCAAAATCACGCAGTGGTACCAACATTGCGAAAAAAGTGAGCCATGGCATGACGGCCACATTTTTTTCTAATGTTGGTGCTACTGCGTGATTTTGACAGTTCGGACGTTCACCAAACGAACGCCATCTTCGCTTAAAAACCTGGATATATGTTGGTCAAATACGAGCAAATCGGTTAATAATTAGAGCATTTATGTTTGTTAAAAGAAATACTTCCTTACAACAACGTCTTCCTCGAATAATGAATTACTTTAATAAGAATCTTGCAAATGACATACATTTTCCCCATTTTTTCCATACAATCGCACATTTCTATGTGTTGTCTTGTTTTCCTGGCCGAACATTGAAACATTACATTTTCTAATCTTATCCAATACACAACAGTAAAAATTCTTTACGTTCATGACATGTTTTTTTAAAACGACTTTTGTCCAATCAACATCAAATCAGTGCAGTTGAAGAATTTCCACGTCCATATGCATGCATAAAAGTATGCGTAAAAATGTACCATTGCATTGCAAAATATGTCCTCGTTCACGCCGGCATGTGCAGCAGCAGCATAGATTCTTTCCGGCAGTGCATAAACCAGAACGAATGCCGACGACAACAAAGTGGAGCAAAATCCAAGGCGAGTGTTGCAGCAAATGTTCAATCAGACATACCGGCGACACCATCACAGCTTCTAGGGCTCTGAACAATTGAGCGTTTTGCTCTCCTCACCTTACTGAGGAAAGGCTATAAAATCATTCGAAAAACGAAATTCTTAATTTAACCTTCAAGACCCACCTTCATGTATACATCTGGAGTTTTTTTTGAAAAGGACCGATAAACCAAATTTTCAGTTTTTGCTTCTTGGGTGTTTTTTAATACCTCTGACTCAAGGCGGTTTTAAAAACACCCAAAAAGCAAAAACTGAAAATTTGGTTTATTGGATCTTTTCAAAAAAAAAAAAAAAAAACTCCAGACATATCGACTCAGAATCAAATTCAGAGCAAATGTCTGGGTGTGTGGTGAAATGTTGATCAAACAATTTTGCACTGGATTATCTCGGCACTGGCTGAACCGATTTGGACCGTTTTGCTCTCATTCGATTCGTCCGTCACTATTGAAAATTATGCGGTTTTGTTAAGTACTTCAAAAGTAGTGCTAAAAAAACGATATTAACAAAAGTCCGGAAGATTGTAAAAAGGGTGGTCATGTTATACATTGTTAGAAAGGTATTCAAAAGACCTTTTCAACGAGTTCAAAAGATTTAAGATCTGACAACCCTATCAAAAGTTATACGCACTTAAGTGTTATTTATGCACTTTTTAGAGACCGGATCTCATATATTTTGATGAAAACGTTTTCCGGATCTATCATGCGACCTGTCGTTGGATAGGTAATTAACATACCTTTTCAACGAGTTCAAAAGATTGAAGATCTGACAACCCTCAAAAAATCAAATCAAATTGTTCGCTCTACAGCTTTGCCTTGGCGTGCTCGATTGCGAGATTCCTACTCGAAACTAGGTGTCCGAAGGCTTGATTGTTGAGACAATTGCAAACCTATTTTTACACCAAAGCTTCCACCCACCTCAGGATTCAAACTGACGACCTTTGGATTGTTAGTCCAACTGCCGACCATCGACTCCACCGAGGCAGGACCCAGGGAGACGACTCCTACACCTGGACTGAGCTATCGACCTAACCTCTAGGTTAGACCGGGGCCAACATTTACTTCCCCGTCCGACGGAAGGCGTGATTAGACAAATCTCGTCTCAAAATTTGCCACCCGGACCTTCTGGGATCGAACCCAGGCCGACTGGGTGAGAGGCAACGACGCTTACCCCTACACAACGGTCTGACAATCCTATCAAAAGTTATAATCACATAAGTGCCCTGAATTACACAATCTGATGGTATGAATAATGAATCAAATTGATAGAACACTGAAAGGTCCACCCTTTTGTATCTTGAATAGCATTACCCTCTAAATGTGAGGAAGGCACCGACCACCTAAGGGTGGATTAAGTAACGTTTTTTAATGTGAATCCTGCCAGGATTCTGCTTGCATGAGATCTAGATGAGATAAGATAAACTGAAAATCTCTCGGAAATTTCATTATCCTCACCAGTCAATCTAATATTCCCTTTCATCCTTCTTTGAGCCAAGCCGTCCAATTATTTTTCAATTTGCTAGCGCTGTTCTAATTAGCTTACCAGGTTTATTGTTTTACCTTGGCACTGATGAGAATTTTCCGCAGATAAGCTGTATATACTAAGTGGCAAAAAATGCCAATTTTAAGTTGTGAAAACTGAGGCTTGATAAACATAGTATTTATAACTCGAAAAGAAATATATTTTTGAAATTGAGTGTTGCTGTAATGCAATTTAAAACCTCAGAAATCATCACCATCAACCTTATCGTCTCGTCCTTGTGTGGTTTGTGTTAAGGAAAGTGCTTTTCTCCACTTGGAATAAATTATTTTCACGTAATTTTGTTCTCGTGTGAATGTCTGGAATGAATGCTATGTTCGCACGACATATAGGCTAGGCATAAGGTAGTAGTAGGGTGGTGCACCCCGAAAAGGTCTTTGGCAAAGGCAAAGGTTCGTTATTTATTTACACGCTTTATGACTGAGCAGTATTGATTTTCCTTAAGCTCAATGTTTTTTTTCCTCAGCTATTTTTCTCGCTTTTCTCTGTGGGTCTGGAAAATCCCTGCCAGAAGCAGAGCGGTCGGTCGGTTTGTTTTGCTTTTATTCGTGAATAAAGATTATGTCTATTTCGGACTGTGGGCTTTGACGGATAGCTCGGAATTGGGGACTTTCAACTGGAGTCATTATTTTAGAACTCGTGTGCAGATGAAATATTTGGCGTTTGATTTGTTTCTTCAATAAAATAAAAATAAAACAAGCTGCTTTTTGATGGCATTTTTCACTCATTTCGAATTATACTAAAGTTATGTTTATTATTTTTTACAGATGACGCGATCATGGAACACAATCATCGTATTAGTCATCTTTTTCTCATCGTCATTAGTAAGCAATAATGCAGCTCCTGCATCGAAACCGACTGGTAAGTTATTGAAATTAAAAATATGAAGCCATAAACGAACAAGAGCTAAACCCTTAACACACAGCGTGCAATGTAAAAAGTCATATTTGTTAAGAAAAGTTCAAGCGGTTTTTGCCCTCTATCCCACACGGATTAACACCAATGCTGGCGTAGTGGGATAATAGAATTAAGTGTATTTGCTTGTAGCTTTGGTGTGTTAATACTGGCCATCTAATAGTCACTTCCTTCTTTTGCCTAGTTGTGTTCCAGCAGTTTGATATTAAGGTTATTGAATGTAGGCTACAAGTGTGACACGACCTAATCTCGTTAGAGATTGCTCTACTTCTTCAATTTAGTGTTGGAAGAAGCGAGCGATTTTTTTTTGAAAATTGTCTTTTATTTGAAAAGCTAAATCAAATAGCATACAGTCCAGACTCGATAATCCGTAACGTTGGAAAAATATCTCTTTGGATAGTCGAATCACAATTTTTTTCAATGTCTTATTTTTGATTGTCAACAAATAAAATAAAGAATCGACAACAAATGTTTGCTCGTTATTTGATAATCCAAAGTCCCATACAATCGAAATCAATCAATCGTATAATCGAAACTTAAGATAATCGAGCCTTCGGATATTCGAGTCTGACAAAAAATAACGTTTTAAACAAAAATGCTTTGCAAAGTTTTGATAAGTTTGAATACTTTGGATCAGATTCAGTTGTAAAATCGTAAGCAGTGTAGAATAAAAAAATATTAAAATAATAAAAATGTGTTTTTTCGTTAATTTTTTTACTCTACAGAAGCAATCACATCGACTGGAAATGGTGATCCACAACCAGAGGTGAGTTGAGAGAAAATTTTAGCTACCTTTCCAGCATTGAATTGGCAAACTTATGCAAAGATAGTCCATTAATTCCACAGATCCCTAGTACTGTTTTTTTAAATGCCGTAATCAGGGGTGACATTGGGTCTGGATGTTGAGATTGGGTCATACAAAAATGCTGAAATTTGTATAACCCAATGCCACCCCCTTGACCCAATGTCACCCCTGATGACGGTACTAGAATGTTATGCTTGAAAATCATTCTTGTAAAGTTGAGATAATTTTGTAGGGATACCAAACAAACTTTTTTTTTTCAAAAGGTATAGAAAGGTTCAAATTAATTGGATATATATCGAAAATTTGGCAGCCCTATCTTGAGTTAACAGTGCCTCAGGAATTTTATATGGCAATGCCAGTTGTCGTGAGCTTGATGAACATGTCGTTCAGGACTGAAAATTTCCTCTGAAAGAAATTTCTTGCAGCATTCTTAACCTATAAATTGAACATGGTTAGTAAGTACAATTCATAAATGTTACATAAATGTACAATTCATAAATGTTTAATAACTTTTTTTAATCAACTGAACTAAAACCTTCGCAAAAATTTAAACAAATTCAAATTTCTATCATTATCTGGTGTTGCCGAATTCTTCTAAGCATTTGATCAATTCTGTATTGATGGAAATATCAAACTATTTTTATCTACCAATCAGGTCGAGTTGTGCTCTGCCATAATCCAATTATTTCGAACCCACTTACGGAAGTCGACGACAATTTTGGTGACCAAACGAGAAACAATTCGGCATGTGGCACTGATTGCGAAGCTACACATGACTCGGTAGAATAGATTGGCTAGTAGCAATTATTATTTGATATAAAAATTATGAATAATTCTTTTGTTGTTTAGTACCGAAGGGTTTTGTGGAGACACATTTTACCTCAAATTAGAAATTGGTGGAGTTATGAACCTTGTTATTTTTTTTTTGCATTATATTAAAAAAAACAATACGTTGCCATTCCCAGAACTAAACTGTTCAATTTGTGCTCGGAATGTGAAAGGTTTCTCATTATCTGCCTTGATATATGTCTGTTGAAATGAAGCCCAAGCAAATAGATTACGAAGCCGGGGCTATTGATACTCTGTAGCATTTCTTCATCTGCACGTGTGCCTCGTGACCGAGGGGGTAAAAACGACGTGTCGCAATGCAGATTTCTCGTAGTTTCTTTTAACTCACCGAAAAAGTCCACGAATTGTGGATCTTCAATTCACCGAGACCCAGCATTTAACTGAAATAAGGATTCCTTTCAATCGCTGAAATGAATAAAAACCAACAGCGATAAAATAAATTGCAAAACTTTTTTTTCCACTGGCTGGCTTTCGTACAGAGTTTGAAGCAGAATGTTGTTTGGCGAGGGATTAAGATGTTTGAAATGTCTTGCATTTTTTCGCTTTTTCTTTCGGCAGCTAACCGGCTTCGATGAAGAAGTGTTGGAGCTGGAACATCTAAAGCACCCCCCGGTAACGGCAGCAGCAGCACCAGTGAGAAGTGGGGCAAACACAAAGGAGGAGATCCTTCCCCAGCTCGAGAAGCAACTGGAGGAAGAAGCACAAGCCTCGGCGTCGATAACCTCGTCGGATGAGGATGATGCCGGTGGGGATGATGCGGATGACGTAAGTATTTTTGAAATGGGACCGTTTTCGACTAAGCAGAGATTATGAATATGGCAAGTTTGCAGGATTCTCGAGTAAGAGTTAGTCTGAACAAGAGAACAATACCACAATAATCAGTACTTATAAGATCTGGGACGTCGTAAATCTGAATAGTTATCAAAAATCGACTCAAATATTAATAAATGTACAGCCGGATGTGAAATGCAACCATCATTTAAGGGTTTTTACTATCAAATAATTATATTTTCTATAAAAAAAATGTCAAGATATTCAAAGACCCAACTCTAGGAAATGTTCATTGAGCGACTCGTAAAAATTAAAATCCTTTTTTCCGCTAATAATTGTACCTCCTCATCTCCGTGCTTGCCAGTCTGATGACGATGATGGTGACGATGATGCCGACGCTGACGAAAACGATGACAGTAATGATTACGCCGAAAAGTTGGCCAAAGCATCGGAAAGCATGTTGTTGAAAACTTTGGCTGAGTATCACCATAAGCAGCAGGATCAGGACCAGACAACGACAGACGACAACAGCAAGCTAATGAAGGTAACTCGTGTCGAACGCACTGTGCTTTACTGTTAAACTGAGGGAAACTCCGAGAAAATGGGGGTGGGAGTTGTTGTACAGGATTGTTATTTTAATGGGAAAGTAATTGTCTCGTTTTAGAGCAGCCAATGAGTATTTCGATGCCAACATTTCAAAAAGCATCATGTACAAACCATGCGTTTTGAGAAAAACGCATTTGAATGTTGAGCATCCATTTTCAATTACCATTTTTATATAAAAGCAAAATAAGATGTTCTAATGATAACAAACGATGAAAAACGTTGCTTTTGTTGATACTTGATCATCTATATTCAATAAAACATTATTTCCGTAATTTTATTTGAGAAAAACAAACATAACTTCTTTTGAAATCACCAACGTCGATATCACCCTGCTGTCACTGAGGGGGGCGCTTTGTAATGATTCGTTTTTCTTCGCCGAATGTACATGGCGCTTTTTTCATGTTGCTTTTTTTTCGTCACGAGGTTTATGTAGCCTTTTGTTTGACAGGTTGACAGGGCTATATAAACAGGTACTGCTGATGGCAGAGATTTTGTTTATGTTACTTTATTTAAAATCATGATTAAACAGACTTTACTGAAGTAACTTTTGCTCATTTTTGGTGGAGAGGTAGCTTAATAGAAGTACTTTCAGAATATACAATAACCCAGAAAGTGTCAAAATGTACATGATGCCTTTTGAAATGTTACCGTCGAATTTGTGACACAGCACAATTTATATGAACTTTTTAGATTCATTTTATGGCGGATATTTAAACTTCAGTTTATAAACCGAAATGATTAGTTAATCAATTGAAGTTTTTTTTTAGTTTTACGGAAAATTGGGGAAAAGATAACTAACTGTTTTCCAAACCTGGTCTATTTATTTGTTTTCTAACGGGGCCAATTCAAATTTTAATTCAAGTTTTTGTCTGTTTGACTTGAGGACCCAGAAAATAAAAATTGATGATGAAAGGTCATTTGCGTTTTTAATACTAAAAAATGCTAAGCTATTTGTGCATGGCACCTTAAATTTTGAAAGAGCTTAGACAAATCACTTAGGAGCCCAGGGCGGCGAAGTCCTTGTAGTTAAAAAGGAAGACACTAGTGGTTGGTCTAGCAATGGTGGCCGACAGCTATAAAGTCAATTTCGTTCGTTAGACAATTTTAACTTTAACATACCAGGTCATCAGGAAACTTGGGTTAAATGATTAAATGAATTCAAGCATTGATTAAGCCCACCACTTGTGTTTTGAGCACACTGTACATAGGAATGCTTTGAAAACTAAATTGGCTGATTATTTTTAATAACGGAATTAAAATTATTAAAACTTTATTTAACGCAAAACAGTTACTTCCCGGGGCAGCTCGTCTTACCTTTGGCCAGCACTATGGTTCCGACAGTACCACCACTCCAACGATTCCAAAAAGTTCCGCCACTACCACAACCACGACCACTACTGCTTCTTCCCAGCCCGAGGAGGTACCGAACAATGAACTTGAGTTTGGAAGTGAATCTGCAACCCAAAGCGCCCAACGCCGTGGAGATGTAAGGCCACCAAGTCTATAGTGAGGATCTGTTTGCCAAATATTGTTTTATTTTGCAGAATGCCGAAGCCTTACTGCGTCACAGCGGCGGCCAATATTCCGCCTTCGATATGGCACAGTACGTCTTCTGGACCGGGGATGAGGCCGGAGTTGCAAGGGCCGTCGAGGAATTGATCCAGAAGGGATTGGTATGGGGGCAGTGAAATGATTCGTTGCGTAGCTTGTTGATTAAACGCTAGTGTAATTTTAGATGACCCGTGAAAATGCTATCAAATTTCTACGAGACATTCGCCTCGGGATAGACTACCTGCAGAACACCTACTCGAATCGCCCGTTTAAATCTGCACGTCACGTTAAAAATGTAGATGGCAGCACTGTCGGAAGTCCAGCTGAGGAGGTCACAACGACAACGACCGTTGCACCGCCAACCGAGGCCGTGATGACCAACGTTGAGACCACACAGCAGGTGACATTGGCGCCCGAGATTCTGAAGGTCATTGAAAGGTTGCCAAGCTTGTTAAAGCTGAACGAGCTTAGCGAACAAACGGGTAATGGCTAGAAATAAAGCATGTTGAAAATTTTTGATTTGAAATGTTTTAAAATATTTAGAATCCACCCAAGACTATGATGACGTGGTGGGACGGCTCCGGTTAGCGGATTTCCTGTACGCCGAGTACTCTCTCGAAGAGGTTATCTACCAGCTGGCCAAGGTAATGTTTGTCCAATCTTTGACTCAAGGTTCCGAACCGGCTCAACATGCGCTGCAGAAGCTGACCGAGTTCCTGGAGTCCGAAGGTGTCCACGGACGTATTTCACCGACGCTACAGAAGAAGATTCTAGGTAAGATAAAAAAAATGATCGTTTGATGAAGTAAAGAGCTGAAGTGTTGATTTGTAAATTTTAGATGTTCTATTGGCCGCTCTCGCGGATACTTTGGCTGAGAATCCTGAACTGATGAAGGCAGCACGATCTGCGCTGGGAAAACACATGGAGAAGGCAAGATCAGCTCAATACATTTACCAAGCAAATATCGAAAACTTTACTATCATTATATTTCAGATTCCACAACGGTATACTCAGAATCAGCATTAAGTTAGGTAAAATGGAGCACATTTAAAATGATCGGGATTTGGTTACCATAAGAGGAAAGGAATGCTGTTTCATGAACTGTTAAACTTTGCAGGTATTATTAGATTTGTAATAAAAATATTGTAACTTAAATCACATAATACTCACACCTTTGAGCAACATCCAAAAGGTGATTCGTCCAGCATAATATCCATGGGTCTAATACTAGTAACTGACTTAGAAGATACACAAAACAATCTTAAAACAACATTTTCAGCTGAAAAATATTGCATCCTAAAGCAGCAAACAAAAAATAAAGTTTTGTCTGTTGGGAAAAGAAAAGATGAAGAAAAAAATGCAGCGCCAATCAACAAGTACACTCTAAGTACATCAGTGCTTTGGAAACACTTTACAAATTTTGCGAAAAAATAATATTGACAAGGGAAACGAAACGAAAGAAAAGTGTATCTTATTGTTAGCGAAGAGGAATAAATGAAAGGAACAGGGAAACAATAATAACAATACATGATTTGTTTGTAATAAGAAGAATCAGATAAGATAAATTTTAGGCAAGTTTACTGGACACACACTTTGTGTGACTCTTAACTACTCTAGTTTACTACGAAAAAAAAACAATGTTCTACTTAGCAGCACTATACTAAACCTTACTCTCTAACGAAAATGCTAGCAGTAAAAGGTCCTACAAACAGCTGTGAATTTCCATACTATTTAGTTTTTAAATGATCTCAAGTAAATCAAAGCTAACCAAAGTCCCAAGTTCTACTAAATCAATAACAATAAAACACATCTTTAGCTGCAAATGAGACTAGTGGGAAGTATTTACATTTATACAATATTATATCAAAAGAAAAACACAGTATAGAAATGTTATATCTTTAATCTTAACGAATAAATCATACTATCCAATGAGCGCTGTCTCAATAAAACTGAACCAATTTTTTAAATCCTTTGTGAAAATTACCCTTGTTTTCTTTTATATGTAGAACCACGGATTGTATTTTTTATTATTATTTAACATTCCAACACGCAAGCCCCCAACAAAGTCGGAACGGTAACTTCAACTCGCTGCATCTCGGCCGTAATTCAACCGAACGAGACGATTTTGTTTTCCAGAGATTTGTAAGGATATCTTATCGAGTTAACTCGATTTGATCAAATCTGTCAAATCAAATCACGGATTTTGAGCGATTTTTTTTACACGCTCAAAAAAAGTTTGGATGATGTTTTCGGTCGCAAGAATTACAGATTGGTAAAGTTAAAGTTCTAATTCTTTTTTAGGCTTGGGCGTCCGTATAAGTTTGACATGCGTTGAGTGTTTCAGTATTAGAATGAAATAGGGGCGTTATTTCATTACTTAACGCACAATTAGGGAATGCAGAACATACACAAAAAGGTGCAGGTGGTTATGTTACACATGACCAGAATGACAAAGAACTTTGCACAAAGCTCTCGAAATAAAATCTTTTTTTTTATGAAATCAACCCTTTGAAATGTGCCCTTTAAAATTGTTGCTTCAGTTTTAGCAATAAAATTGTTTCCTGAATGGGTCCGTAAATTCAACAATTTCTATACTGAAATAAAAAAAAGTATCAAATTCCTAAATTTTAGGAATTTTGCCTCCCGATTACTAAATAAGGAAAGGAGCCAAAATTCCTAGAATTTAGGAATTTGGTACTTTTTTTTATTTCAGTGTAAGAACGGAACAACTGTCAATCGACAAGTTGAGATAAATGAGAACATAACTACAGTCGACTCTCTGGCAGTCAATCTTCTCGATATCAAAATTGCTCTAGATGTCAATGAACTTTTCAGTTCCTTCAAGTTGCATGCTGAATTTTGATACACATATTGCCCCGAGTCGATAGGTTCGATAAATGTCCCCACGGAAGAACCTTCCCCCAGGGCACTGGCCACTTCAGGCTTTGGCAAATGCGGTCAAAATGGCAATTTTCAAAATTTCATATCTAGAATCAAAAATCATGAATCATACCCATATTGCCAAAACTTGTATGGTTCGATAAATGTCCCCCGGGAGATCCTTCCCCTGGGGCATTGGCCACTCCGGGTTGTGGCCAATATACTACCAATTTGATCTCAACCCCATTGCCCCAAATCATTCTGGTTTTCCGGTGACCGCCCTAACAATCTTCATTAGAACAGAATTCCTCCCAAGTTGGTGCAAGAACTGTTTCTTTCAATGCGTGCGTGTGTGTGTTTGTGTGCAATAAAATTACCACCGTCGTTCCGTCTCTGACGGATGTTCGATCACACTAAAATTTTCAGAGGCTATCTCTTAGCTTAAATAGTTTGCACGAAATGGTGCAAATTTTGCCTCGTCTCCTGCTTTCTTGAAATAGTCACGCGATAATGTTGCACCATGGTTGCCACATTTCGTGTGAACTATATAAGCTATCAGATAGCCTCTGAAAATTTTAATGTTGACCGAACTTCGATCAAAGATGGATCTCACGGTGGTGGTATTACTCACACACACACGCACTTATTGAAAGACACAGTTTGTGCACCAATTTGAGAAGAATTCTGTTCTAATCAAGATTGTTAGGACGGTCACCGGAAAACCAGAATGATTTGGGGCAATGGGGTTGGGATCAAATTGGTAGGAGCCTGGAGTGGTCAGTGCCCTGGGGGAAGGTTCTCCCGCGGGGACATTTACCGAACCATTTGATTCAAAGAAATATGGGTATCAAAATTCATGATTTTTTTATACTGGTAATGAAAATGGCCATTTCGGCCATTTTTGGGTGTTTTTGAAACCGCCTTGAGTCAGGGGTATTAATAAACACCCTAAAAGCAAAAATTGGAATTTGGTTTTTTGAACCTTTTCAAAATAAACTCCAGTTTTTTTTTATTTTGCAGCCGCAAAAGAAATTAATCTCTCACGGCTTCCAAAAAAGACTGGATTTCTTAGGGGTCCAGACTCCCACCAAGAGCATTCCTAGTAGCGAACTAGCAAGCAATTAGAAATGAAGAACAACTCTTTCGTGATAATGGTGGTTCTAAAAAGAACCGTATTATTTTGCTGGTGCGCTCCACTGCTTCTCCGGGTCGATCCTTGACTGGCTGCTCCGGGTGGTCCTCCAAACTGCTTCCTCCAAGTGGCCAGTACGATGTCCAGATTTAACTTATTTTATTTTACTTAAAACTCAGGCCAATTTAAGATATTGAAGCCATAGTGCGTTAGCGATGGCTACAACGTCACGAAGAAAATTACGTACATATGATGTGCCGACGGGAGGAAAATAGGAGAAGAGAGGACATTGAATGTAGAGAGTCGCCAGCGTATCAAGCATCTCTCTCTCACTCCCTTCGTTATCTGCCGTGGCTCATGAGTCACGATGTGCCCTCTTCCACAGCCAGAATTATTTTGAGCTTGAGCATGACCTGCATGCAGGCTTGCCACAAATACAGATTTTTCAGCACAGGCCCGAAACACAAACGAATTTTTTTTTACAGTTTAAATAAATTTGAGCAGTTTTTGTTAAATTTGCCAAAAAGATTAACATTGTTAGCATCTTTTGGCATGTTCAGTTTTTGGTAAGAATATAATTCTTTAAAGTTATACTCGATTGAGTGTTTGGTATGTGCCAAAAAAATCTGTATTTGTGGCAAGCCTGCCTGCATGACCGCTGGGTCGAGGCTCCAACTTGTCAATCGCAACTGAACCTCGACCCAGCAAGAGGGCGTCGGTCTCGCAATTATCGTTTGCTATTGCGCGTGTGTGTGTGAGAGAGAGGGAGAGCACATGGCGCGATGAATTTTGCTCTGCAAGAGCGGCACCCCAAAACAAAATGGCGGTCAGCTGCTCGCGAAGAAAAATTTTGCTGTGAAAAGAAATGATTGATTAAATTGCGCAAATGGCGCGAAATGGAAGAGTTATTCTTTTTAAACTATAAAATTCCATTTCGCGCCATTTGCGCAATTTAATTAATCATTTCTTTTCACAGCGAAAATTTTCATTACCAGTATTGAAAACCATGAATTTTGATACCCATATTGCCGAAAATCTTTTGGTTCGGTAAATGTCCTCCCCGGAGGACCTCCCTGAGGGCACCGGCCACTCCAGGTTGTGGCCAATACTGTCAAAATGGCCATTGTAATTACCAGTAACAAAAACTAAGAAGTTTGATACCCATATTGCCCAAAATCTTATGGTTCGGTAAATGTCCTCCCGGGAGAACCTCCCTGAGGGCATCGGCCACTCCAGGTTGTGGACAATACTGTCAAAATGGCCATTTTCATCACCAGTATCAAAATCCAAGAAATTTGATACCCATATTGTCCAGTCTCGTATGGCCTTCCATCGGAACACCCCTGTGGGTTCTGGCCACTCCGGGTCTTGTGGCCAGAATATTCCGGCTGACCTGCCTCCGCTTGGGCTGCTCCTTGCTCCAGGCCAGCTGCTTTTCGGCCAACTGCTTCTGGGCCTCCAGGCCATCTGCTTCCAGGTCCAGGTTGTTGTTCACTCCTCGGCGTCCAGCGATAGAATAATTTCCTTGGGCTGATCGAGCAGGGTTTATATTGGCTTCCAATTCCACGCAATAGTGCTTTGTTGCGTTGCAGACCCCTTCCCCAGTACCAAGCATGCAACATTTTCGTAACGCGCAACATTTTTCGTTTTTCTGGATTGACACCTCACCAGAATAGAGCCCTTAGGACAAAGTTCTTTGTCAAAATTGTCAATTTTAACAATTTTGACATTCAAGTCCCGCCCGTGTGGATCAATTGGACCGCGCACTGAACTCACAATCCAGAGGTTCGAATCCCGCGGCGGGCGCATTAAAATTCTCATACACTGAGGAGCTCAGTGTGGCGAAGTCCTTGTAGATAAAAGGAAGACACTAGTGGTTGGTACTAGCAATTGTGGTAGACAGCTATAAAGTTAACTTCGTTTTAGAACATGCATATAACGTGACAACTCAAATTTATTTTATGATTTAATTTTTATTTTAATACTTTGATGGCTTATAAACAAGTATTCGATAATTGGATATTGCGAGAAGTAAATTCAAATTCATTCCATGATCGTATTAAACGCAAACATAACTGGCCGAACATCTGCTTTCATTTGGCTTGAACCACGAGTTGGGAGGACATCTGAACGCGTGCTGCACGAGGCTTCCGTCGGCGGCTCTCGTGCAGAATATGTACTGGTTGCACGACTCTGGATCCGGAAAGCGGCCCTCAACATTACACACGAATGCCGCATCCGCCGCCGTAGTTGTGGGGACCTCGGTGGTTGTGGTGGTCACGGCCTTTGGACAGATATAACCAACTGTGCAACGGGACTCGGTTGGGCTGAAGTTTGATCCGGCAGGGCAGCGAAAGGTATATTCCTGGATCGTGGTGGCCGCCGTCTGTAGGCAGTACTTGTACGTTTGGCAATCCGATTGTTCCGGGTTGGGGAAACGGCCAGATGTGACGCATGTGAAAACACCGGATTCGGCTGTTGATGAGATGGGTTGCGAAGTTGTTGGTTGTTCGGTGGATGGTACAACCGTTGTTGTGGTAGGTTCCGGAGTAGTTTCGGTAGATGTTGTTACTTCGATTGTGCACGTGTACGTGGAGGGTGCTACACATTTATTTAGCAGCAAATTGTACACAGTGTTGCCCGGGCAGAAGTAAAGTGTGGCTATAACATCACCATCTGAGTTTAGCACGCAATTATAATACGATCTACAGTCTACTGACTCTTGGTTTTCAAACCGTCCCTCTCCTGGACAAATAAATCCACTTGGACTTTCCGTTGAAGTTGTTTCGGTAGTTGGTGCTTCGGTAGTTGTTGTAACCGGTCCAGGGCATGTGTAAGACGCCGCTCCTACACATTTCACTAGTGAAGGGTCAAATACGGTGGCTCCAGGGCATCTTGCCTCTTTGGCTTCTAAAATTCCGTTGATTGATTGGCACTTATAATAATTTTTACAGTCAACAGATTCCGGGTCAGAAAAACTTCCATCTGCTGGACAGACGAAAGGTTCGGCAGAAATGAATTTGAACCGCACCACCAATACACAACACGTGGCCAACACTGATTTTAAGTTCATTTTGCTTTTGAAACACTTAGTTAGAGAAATACCAAGTTAATTATTTGCGAACCGCTTGGGATCTAATTTGTGACTAACGAACTTGGCGTCGAAGTTCCTTTTTAAATGAAACAATTGTCAGCAAGATAACGTTATAAAAGCAATTAAAGATATCTCTTGCAATAAACTTTTGAAAATTCTTTCCCGTCGGTACAACGTTGAATTCGAGAATGAATCATAATAGATAAAAGCATTCAATTAATTGGCTCAGGTTAATTGCGGAATCGTTTCCGGATTTATTGTTCATGATTAAAAATAGCAAATCATTGAGTAGAAAGCTAAATATAGCTTTTAAAAATTGTTTTACAAAGATAAGCATCGTAAATCATTAATGTGTCTCCCAAATAGCACTCCACCTTATTTCAATAAAAAAGAGGTACCGTAATCTGGGGTGATTCGGGACTACAGTCTGAATAGGGACAGCAGTTTTTAGAGCACTTAAAGCTTTTATATTTGGAAATGGATGTACACATTTGGTTGGTCTGAGTCTGTTCTAACCGAAACCAACCAGAAAAATCAAAATATTGTGCTTCAAAATGGTTAAAACTGCTGTCCCAATTCGCACCATGTGTCCCGATTGACCCCAGTTTACGGTACCGTCAACTGGGGCGAATTGGAACACATGGGGTGAATTGGGATAGCAGTTTTAATTATGTTGGAGCACAATATATTGATTTTTCTGATCGGTTTCGGTTAGAACAGACTCAGACCAACAATCATTACCAAATATAAAACATTTAACAGTTAACAGTTCCTGCCCTAAAACACTGCTGGATACCAGGTTTTTAAGCGAAGATGGCGTTCGAATGGTGAACGCCCGAAATGTCAAAATCGCGCAGTAGCACCAACAATAGAAAAAAAATGTGGCTGTCATGACATGGCACACTTGTTCCGTAATGTTGGTACCACTGCGTGATTTTGACATTTCGGGCGTTCACCATTCGGACGCCATCTTCGCTTAAAAACCTCGAATCGAATGTAGTCCCGATTCGCCCCTGATGACGGTACCTTTTTTTTATCTTCCACGGCATGACCTTGGCATAAATTCTAATTTGATTGCAGATATAACTATTGCGCAACAGATGCTTTTCAAACCATTTTTGTTTTTTTTTTTTCGTTTATACCGTTTGAATGTCAGATGCTATTCAGCTTAGATAAGTTCAACTTTCTAAGCTTCTCATTTACACTAAGTTTATTGTTCCACCGAAATTCAACATCACAACAACAACAGGAAACTGCTGCGGAAGTTTAGCTGCACAACAAGAAAGTGATAGCACGTTTCTGACCGACAGAGGCAACCACCAACGCGTGGTCCATGCGTTATCATACGGGCTGGTAATAAAACAGTTTACGATGTAATTGTAGCTCCGCAAAATCTCACCAAATTGTACCAAAGCTTTGTGGTTATATACTTCTAAGAATGTCTAAGGTGCTTGAACTAACGTTGCGATCCGGAAACTGTTCGCCTAGTTTCTTCTGTTGTCAACCCCTGTCAACCATTAGTTAATATTTTGATATTTATGCGGCAGCAATTTTTTTTTTTTCAAAATTTTTTATTCCACTTCATTTGTGCACAAAAAGTGCAATATTGAAATCAGTGTTTTCTAATCTAGCTCAAATTTGGTGGGGCAGTTGATATCATCAAGAGGTAAATAAATTAAACATTCAAAATTCAATATCTCGCTAACTAAATATAAATCATTGAGCCCAGTTGGAAAACATATGTTAAATTTGGTATTCCTTTGGGAACCAACAATGAGAGAGGTACTCCTCGATATTAGCTCCAGAAAAGTGCCAAAAAGTGCAAAAATGCCTCACGGCAAGAAAAAAAGGCGGTCCTCACCAGCAGGATCGGCAGATTTGAAGAAGTTAAAGAATGCTGATGCACTACCTGCAAAGCCTGGCAGTTTGGGCAAGGATGCTCAAAATTCGCGAGAAGGAAGAATTTGAACGACGGGAAAAGTTGCCACCCATATTTGTGAAAACATCGTCATCGGATTCGATGCGAATAAGGCTGACCGGGTTTATCAAATCTGGTACTTGACGAGCTTCCAAATACTCTAAATTTAAATAGATCGTTCGTTGGATTAAAAGTTTGCGTTGGTGCATATTCGTAGAAAGTTCAAACTTTTTAATTTAAAAGTTGGAATGTTTTTGATACTATCATGCATTTATGGAGCAAAATCATTGTATCAGTAAATCCCGGGCCACCACCACCGAATACAACCGGTGCGAATCCACATTCCTACCCTTGTTCCTACCTCCCATCCTACAAAAACAAACACAATCAATAATAAACCTCACAAAACCCCCAGGCTTTTTGACGTAGACTTACGTCTTTGTCGAAGGTACTGGGGTGTCATTCCAAAAAACCCGGACCGAAGGCCCTGGAATATTGCGTCATCCGTCAATCGCTTATATCTTCCTTCCCTCAAATCGAATCGGCACGATTTTGGTTCCATTCGATTCGAAAATTATTCAGCAATTTGCTATAAAACTTTCATTGTTGGCAAAATAGTTTTACTATTGAAACAATTGAATGTTTTAAAATGTTTTCAAAAAGCAGAGATTTTGCAAGCAAAATGAGCGCTTCCCACTCACGGACGGGAATGTCAAGTACCTATTTTGAGGGGAAAATCATCCGAGCTACGCGACCGAGTGTCAGTCGCGAAAAAGGAGGGGAAGTAGCATACCGGAATCATATATAAGAACGCGCGCTCAGCCCATTCTATCATTCACGTCTCAGACGTCGGACCGGCAGCAGCAGCAGGAAAGCTCAGCCCAGAGCAGCAGCAGCAGGAGAGAGACCAGAGCAACAGCAGCAGGAGAGAGGACCAGAACTGCAAAGAAGTGCGCATCGCCTTCTCGTCGTCACCGTCAGCCAGTTGCCTCTCGATGGCCGGACCGTTTGGATCGTCGCACCCGGGACGAGGCAGCAACAAGATGGGGCGCGCGCTTGCTCCTTCTAGCCGAAAAGTTGCCTCTCGTGGGTCAAGCCGTGGTTGTGAAACTTCCAAATTCTAGTTGTTAAACTTTCCAACTCTTCGAGTTCCCTCACTTCCCATCCCTCGTCCCACCCGGGGAGGCAGCGCAATGAATAATTACAGTTTAAATTTCAGGAACAAATTTTGGTTTTCGGGGCGACGGTCTGCACAGCTTTCTGAGGCTGCTCGCCCCCAACTCCTAAAACCCGGGCCGAAGGCCCTGGAATACTGCGTCATCCGTCAAACGCTTATATCTTCCTTCCTCTATTTGAATTGACACGATTTACTTCGGGGTGACGGATTGCAGAGCTTTCTGAGGCTGCCTCCCCTCATTCTGCTACCAAACATTCACTCGGTTCGCGAAAAATCGTTGTTCTTCTTCCTTCCTCCATTCGATGTTGTCTAGTCAAAGATTTATCAACACATTCAAAGTATGTTTACATGGTAGCTGCGGTTTTGTTCGCATTAGATTTGCCATCTCTTTCTAGTAAAGTCAATTCGAAACGTATATAAATTCTGTTTCAACAACCGGTACGTACACGGTCCGACTGAATTTACCGATCGCATTCACGATCTTATTCCGTTAATGTATTTCAAGTGTCTAGCTAATTCATCAAAATTAAGAAATGGTTCACATATCAAAACTTTACGTAGTCTACGCCATTCCGGTTATGTCTGTGACATAACTACTTTGACTTTTTCTTACCCATTCCGGTCGTGGAACAGCTGCAGTAAAGTCAGGAGGCTGACCTTGTCCTTTTCGAGCACTCGACTTGTCTTGCATCCGCACCACCCTCCTTCAAAGGCGTTCCGCTGCTGCTGCTTGGCTTACAAAGGTGTCCGAGTCCTGGCTGCTGCCGCGGTCGGCTTTGATTCGCATTGTGGTCAACTCACTCACCACCGGCACTACCAAAATGTTTGTTTACATTTGTGACTTAGGCGTACATGGTTACACGAGAACGTCAAAATGAAAGAAATTATCCAGTTGTTTTTTGTGTGCTGTATTCACCACAAGAACTTCTGAACGTTTTCATCGAGATGAAAACAACACTGCGTGGTTGCAAAACTCGCCAGTTTACTTATTCTAATGATTTTGAAAATTTAAATGCATATACTTTTTTTAGTTTTAAGTTAGGATTAGTTGTTGAAGTGGTTTTTTCTTAAGTTTTTTCTTCTTTTTTTACCCAAATGTATTCGATTCAATGCAAAAATGTAAAACAATTTGAAGAAAATAAATGAATGTGAACAGTTAATAATAAAACGAAAAATACAATAAAGATGAAGAGCATTTAGCCATACCACTTAGAATGTAAATGAAATGTAATTATTATAAGAAAGTCCAATAAAGACATATTTAATGTCAAACATGTTAAATTTTCCTAGGAAAACGATGGTGATGTCGAAATGTTACTTTAAATATGCTCGCAATGTGAAAATTAAGCAACAAGTTTTCATTTGCGCAATATGCGCTAAAAAACAATTTTAATTGTAAAATTGACTTCGCCAATCAATTCTACGAGAAGGGGTTGTCTGATTTTAACGAAAATCAAGATTCTTACTTGATTTGATGGTATTACCAGCCCCACCAAATTTGAGCTTGATCAGAAACCGTTTGTTTTGATAGTTTGCGTGAGCGCCGTGTAAAAAGTTTAACTTTGACCAATAAACGGGGTAGAAACTAAAAAAGTGTAAAACGAGAATTTGACCAACCACCGGGGGGTTGAGTGTAGTTATTTTTTATTGATATTTACTGAGTGCTTGGACTATTTTTGAACCATCATTGACAGTCATTGTTGTAGGTCATTGCTTCAATAGCGAATGACACCATCTATTACGACATTAAGGTCGTAGATGGTGTCATTCACTCTTGGAACAATGACAGTCAATGATAGTTCTGAATTCAGGGTCCAGAAATTGAAATGAAAGAATATTCACGATGCTTCTACAAAAACACAAAAAAAAACTTGTTTTTGATAGATACATTCTGAATCAAGATTTGAATGTTTTTCTTAAAGACTAGTATGCAGATCGGAAGGAAAGGGGTCAAGAAACAGCTTTACGAACAGCAGAACAAAGGAGAGGGAGCGATTTCTTGGGGCTTTTCTTCACCCTCTCTGACTTGCTTGCGCTGCCGCTGCTACCCATTTGATTTTTTTCTTGACCGATTCCTTCCGAAGTGCGTATACCGCTTAAACAAACATGGCCGACCGGGAATGATACCTTTCGGACCCTTCATTTTTTTTATAGAGTTATCTACGTGCGCATGTATTGCGTGTACGTACACGAAAAAGATTGAGGTTAAATTTTGTCCGGCCAGCAAAATCAAATGGTGCGCTAGTGTGTGTGCGCGAAACGTCATAAAGCTCTATTGACAGTCATTGCCCCAAGAGTGAATGACACCATCTACGACCTTGCATTCAATTTTCGTATCGCTATTCAATTCACCACTTCGAGGTGGTGGTGATTCTGGTTGTTACTTTTCATGTTTACACCATTTTTCATTCCCTTGCCAATGTTTGACAAGCCGGAGTCAAAATTTAAACAAAAACATAGCGTTCAAATTTGTTTACAAAACGTAAGCACCGACTTACAGGTTCGTAGCAAGTAAAGACAGTGATATTAATGTGTTATCCTCATCTGGGGCGAATTGGGACAGTTGTTTAGCCATGTTGATTGACGGAGAACATGATTCTTAGCTTTACTGTGAGCTGTTAAAACCGCTAGTTTCAGTTTTGTCCAGATCCAATTATATCACGCACCAAGCAACAGATACCTTACAATCACATTTTAATCTCTAAAGGAACCATGAACATGGCTTCACCTGCCTCCAACTCAACGGGACTATCCCTGGCAACGATGTCCCCGGCCGTGGCACTGGCACTATTTGACAACTGTGCCGCGCTGATAATCGCCGGGGTTCCACCCGGGACGGAATTCGGCATTGATCAGCACAGCTTCCTGATCGGAGAGGACTTCCGGGGCGTGAAGATGATTCCGGAGGGCGTACACTTCGTGTACTGCGCTGCCAAGGGAGCCTACGGCGAGACGGCTCCACGTGTGGGTTTCGTGCATCATTTCACACGTGGTGAGATTGTGGTCCGTGAGTGGGATCACGAGAAAGAAGAATTGCGTCACCGGGTTCACGACAACGTGGAAGGGGAGATGGCAAAGATTAGGGAGAATTTGAGGAATCTTGATAAGTATGTTTGCTGTAATGGGATGTTTGGGCATTGATGAGTTTTGATATTTTAGGTATCTGGCTCCATACGACTACGACAAGTATACTGCATGGCAAAAACTAACTGGAAACATAACGCAGAACACAGTTAGCCGTCATTCGCCCGACTGTGGCGTGATACGGAACACAGTTGAGCTACTTTCGTGCCCTGATGAAGAACGGCCGCGAGGTCAGGTCATCACGTCGCCGAGGCTTTCAAAAATCCGAGCACTTGTAAATGATGAGGAGCTGCTTCCAAATCTGAAGTCGATACCTGGAACTGCACCTAAATTCACAACGTTACCGTTACGTTGCCCAAAGGATGCCTCACCGTCGGATGTTTCCAGACATCATATGGATTGCATAGAAGCCGTTGATCTGCTGCTTAGCAGTCGAGAAAAGGTAATTTTTGAAGAGATTGAATTTTCGTTTATCCTATTTGTGTGTGGACATTCCGTAGAAGGTTTGAGCCATTGGCGAAAAATACTGGGACTGCTTGCTAATTCCGATCAAGCCGTCGAAAAGTATCGCATCTTTTACAGAAATTACCTAACCGTGCTACAGTATCAGCTGCCAGAGCTACCGATCGAACTTATGGAGCAAACGCAGTCGAATACGGTTTATCTAGATGTGCGAAAGTTGCTGCTGAATTGCTACCAAGCAGGTCTTACTTCGGTCGCTCAAACGCTCGAGAAGAGTCTTAAGGGATCGTTGCTTTGGAAGTTTGAAGATTTGTTCTCGGAAGATCCGGACGATTTGCCAACGTTTGTAGAGTTTATAAAAGTAGGGTAGTTGTTGTGATTGAAAGTAACCGGAAATAAATAATTGAAATGAAGTTTATTTATTTACATTACTGTTTTGTTTTGAAAAACTCCCTTATTTATCCGGTACCAGGCGGTTATGCGGACTCGATTTAGAGAAATCCCGTTTCTCAAGGCCTTTCAAAAAATGTAAATAATTCAAATATATTGATCGGGTAATAATAACCCCAAACAGACTAGCCTTTACAGAAGCGTGTATTGATTTTGACATCGAATGAAAAGAGGCTCGTGTTTATGTTTATGCAGTGGACGTTTGGCGGGGAAGTGTGACGCAGCCATGCCAGATAGACAGATAAATCTGTATTTGACAGATTTTTCGATCCCAAAAATCACAAAAATCTGTATATACAGATTTTTTTTTAAATTGATTATGTTTGAAAATTTCAACAATTTAGTGATTTAATTATGCTTTAATATGATTAAAAAGCCTAAATCTAATGTTAAAAATTTAAAAATGTCTTCCATTGCTCCGAGTTCGACATGATACAGATAAAATAAAGATTTATTTTTTAGCAAATACAGATCTGTCATAAAATAATCTGGCATCGTTGAGTATGACTGTGATTACGTTGTACTGAAATTTTTTGGTGGAATCCGGAACAGGACACGACGGGAGTGGACATGAGGCCAGTGGGTGGTTGGGAGGTTAATATTCTGCAGCGATGGTGCTGTATTCGGAATGTCGGGTCTCAAGGAGTTTCGGTTGCGACTCTACACGTCCGTAGGGTTTGATTATATAGCTTACCCATTGCCTTCACAAAACATTTTTTAAGAAACATCAAAATTTCAAAGGAAATAGAAGTTGCATCAACTGAAAACAATGTAAAATGCATTTTTCTTCATTGATTATTGAACTTTTATAAAATTATAATGTACAGCACCGCAAAAACCTTTTTTTCTCGCAAAAAATAAAATTTTCGTCAATACTAACAAATTTTGAAAATTATTGATTGCAAAACACCTGGACAGGTGTATAATGCACTTTTTTCATTCCAATGTTGACACCGCGTCTGTAATTTTTTATTAACTTTTTTATTCACCCCCTTCGACTTTGATCAGTTTCGAGGGACATAAACTTAAAATATTTGCAACGACCTACGCTTCACCCATTTTTTAGGTTAGAAATTCGACAATTCACTTGAAATATTGTCCGTTTCTCTCGAAGGTACACGCCGCGCGGCATTTCAGAATGTGCCGCAGACACTGTTGCCAGCGATTTTCTGCACTTTTGGTGCAATAAAAAACATTCCCGGCAACAATGCCATGCATTAGAAGATAAACGCACAGTATGAGATGACAATGCGGCGTGTCCTTTTCGGGAATACGCGCAATAATCACCTTTTTGAACATGAGTAAGATTTAAAGCAAGAGAGTAACTCAATTTTGAGTAAGTTTTCTATGCTTTGCTCCCCTTTTCTTTAGCATTAGCATTAGCAAATCAAACACCACCGCAAATCGTTTTTTCATGATATTTATTTCAATTCGATTTGATTACACACATACGTTTTTTTTTCTTTGCATATATCTGTATAATGTAGGTTTTTCATCACCATCGTAAATCCGTCATAAAATATTTTTAATTAGCATTTGACGCGTAAAAAGTGCAGCTGCAAAGTGTTGCTGCTTTCCTTCTTGATTGCTCTGTAATCGATACATTGTCGCACGCGTTTTCAATGCTTGCTTCCTCTTCTTTTCTTTTTCTCCGTGCTTCGGAGCGCGTTTATCGAATAATACAAATTGTTATAACACAAAGATGATCGATAAACACACAGTTTTGGGTATGTGTGTGTACCAAATAAATACTTTACATAAACCGCTAACAGAAAGTTTTCACATGAATTTAAAAATAAAATCTAGATAAATATTTTACATTGTTCTTGTGTTTATGTATATTGTTGTATGTTTTTTTTTTCTTCTTTTTGCTACGCTTTAGTAAATCTGTTGGGAGGATTTTTTGCTTTTTATCAATTGTTCGGAGTACTACAAGAGTTTCATTTCGCATAATATTTTGGCAGTTTAAGGTTGTTTCTCTTCATGACACAGTCAGTGGATTGATTGTGTTTGTGTAATGTAGGATTTCTGCTACGTAGGGGAACTATACCCTTTCTCAGCCTATTTCTATTATCGGCCTATCAGCACTTTGATCATGAATTACAGCTTTCATAAAGTGTTTTTGACGGTTCCAAAGCAATAAATAGCTCAAACAAAAGTGAGCAAGCAACTCTCCATTGTTGATAAATCTGAAAATGTTGATTTAATAGCCGAAAACGGCAAAAGTGATGAGAATTGGTCGAACGGCTTAGAGTGATTAAAATGGGCATATTTCCCCTATTTTTAGTGACTTGTTTAAAAAAAACTGAAATTTACTCAACCCATTATGAAGCATTCGCTAGCGCAAAATGAGTCGACGAATGTTCTTTCTAATCACATTTGATTCGATTGCAATTTTTAATCTGTTTCCTAAGGTGCGAAACAATAGAATTCAATGCTGATGGACGTTTGTGAAAGTATTTTTTTTTGTTGCTGTCACGGTTTCGTTCAATTTTTCGAGATGGACAGAACCGTGCAAGAAATCGTGCACGATCGGTACAAGTTGATCGTTCGTTATGATGCTTGTGTGTGTGTGTGTGTGTGTGTGTGTGTGTGTTTGTGTGTTCATGATAGTTTGACCTCACTAAGTACTACAACTAATTTAGCTCTTGATGTAAGTGATACTGCAATAAATATGCGTGCATGTAAGAACTGTTTTACTTTGAAATGACAATATGTAGTTTCAAAAATACTCCCCAATAATGATTAGTTGGCTCTAACGAGTAGTACACATATTGTTTTTATGTTAATGCTACTATAAAATAATCTATTTTTCGGAAAAGACCGCGTAAAAGTAAATTTACAAATAAAAATGTAGAGAACCTGTGTTTTTTTAAGTTTGCTTGAAAGAGTTAGAGAGATTGATTGCGTTGCACGGTTGGATTTTTTCGTTCTCTTGATTTTTTATGAGAGTGTGTGTGTTACTACTATAGAAGAATAGTAAAGTGGGTAGAAGAATAGTAACCTAACACGCTAAAAACTTCGAGTGTGTGAGAGCGAACCCGAATCGAGGGAGATGAGATGCTTTGCTGAATTGATTAGTATTCCCACTGGGTGGCAGTGTCGTATCCGGTGTCGACCAGCTTGAACGTTCCGTTCTTGGTCGCGCCCAGGTACCGACCGTCGGCCGCACGCAGACAGATACGGGTTGGCTCTCGCAGCTCAATGTAGAAACCGTCGGTCGGGGTGTCGGAATCGGCCGCAATGCCCTCGCCATCGACTCGCCAGTACTTGCCGTTTTGTCCTAAGAACAAAGAAGAAAATGTTTAAAGAACTTGCCTTCTACAAAAAAACCTCCCAAACTCACCCTTAAAGTGAACAATTCCTTTCTGGGCACGCTCCACCAAAATAGTCTCGTAGACGGCCTTATTGCACTCCAGCTTGTTGCTTCCCGGCGCGCGGTACCCCACAAATCCTTGCTCACACTTGAGCACCAGAATGGGACGGTTGATCAGATAAAAGTAAAACTTGGTCGTATCTTCGATAACATCGGACGTAGCAAACAGATGACCAGAGCGCTTCGTGGCCAGCAGCTTTCCATTGTTGGCGCGGAACGAAACGGATCCTTCGCCGTGCCAGACAAGCTCGAAGAGCGCATCTGCGGAGCGACGGTTTCCAGTGGCCTGAATTCCACCACCAGTCGATAGACACCAGTAGCGATCCTAAAAAAAAAACAAAAATGAATTCTTCAACATCCCAAACTTCAACTAGCAGGAGTTTACCTGAGTGGTCCTCAGCGCCCAGCGGTGCGCCGACCAGTCGTACTCCAGCTGGAACGTTTCATTGTCCCCGATCTCGTCCTGGTTGGCCGTAACATCCACGCCTTGCTTCACCGAGACGTACTTGTTGTTCAACGCCGCGATGAACGATGCCTGCGGGAGGGAATCCTCCAGCGAGAACAGCTCGTCCCGCGTTACGGTCTGCGAGCGCGACTTCAGGACGGCCTTCGACCCGATCGGCGACAGATACAGGCCGTGGCGGTCACGCAGCGCCAGGTGGCCGCTGTGGTACTCGGCACTGAACAGACAGTCGTCCGTGCATTTGGTCTCTAGCTTTCCAGTTGAGTTGAGGTATCTGGGAAAAGATAGAAAGTAGTTTTATAAATAATAACTTACAAGTTTGGAAGCTAGATACTGCCCTACTGAACTCTTAAATGATGGCACAAATGCTTCCCGCGAGCATTCAAGAGGGTCGAAAACTAATGCAGTCATACTGACCGCCATATCAGATTCTACAGCAGCAGTTTTCAGAGCATTTAAGGTAAAACGGGACGCCAGTTCTAAGACAACTTCTGTTCAACTTGTTCAACCTTCCCGTTTCACCCTAATAGGTTTAATTCGAGTGAGGTTAGGTAGCTGCATACACGGAGAAAAAAGAGTTCCCCAAATCGTGAACACTCGTTCATGAAATTGGGAACCACGAACATATTCTCAATATAAATAACCATCGCCACTTTGACTGCCATCTTGAATTAGGTATTTTGGCATATTTGGGACATTAAAATGTCCCAGAATTGGGTAATCATTTGGCTCTGTAACACCAGAGAACTGAAAATTTTGGCTTAGTTTTAAGCGGAATTAAAAAAAACTAGGCAAAACAGTGCTATTTCAACACTAACTTAATGCAATATTTTCACCCATTTAGTTTTATTTTGAATCCAATAAATATTTTTTGGAGCATGACCAAAGATGACCACGTGACTTGCAGATGACATAATCTGTCTTCGTTGCCGTCGTTCTGTGGCGCCCCGCGATTACAAGTGATGTTCATCATGTAACACCCCTCTAGCCATTATACCCGCTGCAAGCTCCCCGCGGGGTCATTACGATACGACCCACCACAGCAGCAGATTTATCATCAAATCATGACCGCGACGCCACCACCCCGCGTGAAACGAGCTCGGCGAGCTCAACTCAACTCACTTGTTGTTGCATGTGTGCAGTGCGTATCGGCCCTCCTCGTCGGCGCGGAACTCCAGCGTAAAGAGCGTGTCTTCGCCCCACGGAATATTGGCGTCGACGTGGATCTCGTCTTGCGACTCTGACAGATGAGCGAAACGCTTGCGCCCAACGGAGCGTAGATTAACCTGCGATTAGAGGAGGAAAGGAAAGCGTGTTGTGATGAATTAGCTGAACGCGACTACTACTGATTTCACCGCCCGTCGGTCAACGGGGACGGGATCGCCGTACCTGCGGCCTAGCGGCCAGATGCACGCTCCAAAATTCCCTTGCCGGGAGCCTTGGCCGTGCAGGTCAGCTTTTCGGGGGTGCCTCCGAGGAAGTAGCCACGCTGTTCGTTCTTCAGCGCCCATCGGCCCGAGTTGTCGTCGGCGATACTGATCTGGAAGCGGCTGCCGGCGTCACGATCCTCCGACTCGCACAGCACATTGCCAAACGAGTCCACCGACAGGTATCGGCCCAGGTGCGACTTCAAGTAGATTACGCCTGCGATTCGGACGGGAGAGAACAATGGAAGAGGATAAAAGAGAACAGAAGCGTTAGCGGTAATTTAGCGTTAGCGTTGCAAGAGGCACAACAGGATAATTGGTGGAGAAATTTTATTAGTTACGTTTTTTCACACTTTCGGTTGTCTCTTGAAATTCGCTCGTATCCCCAAGAGAGTAATTCTTCATGACTCTTGAGAATGTACCAAATTATTTAGCAAAAGATAACAAAAAACACATAATTTTGCCATCAACAGTTTGACCGTGTTGCCAAACCTTTATAATTATTCACAAATAAAATACCACAAATTAAATACCTTTCTAAAGATTTTTAGATAAGTGGTTTAAGTAGTAGGGAAATATACCCATTTTAATCACACTAAGCCGTTCGACCAATTCTAATCACTTTTGCCGTTTTCCGCTAAATGAACATTTCCAGATTTGTCAAAAATGAAAAGTTGCTTGCTCAATTTTATTTGAGCTATTGATTCCAGTCAAAAACACTATATTTAAGCTATATTTTCATGATCAAAGTGCTGATAGGCCGATAATAGAAATAGGCTGAGAAAGGGTAGAGTTCCCCTATGTTATTAGGTTTAGCAATGCTATGTAAATTTAAATTTCACTTTAGTGCTGATAATTGTTGACAAATTTGCCAGCAAGATCGGAGAGTCGCTGTCGGCAAATTTTTAAAGCCCGGATTCGAAGTCGGTTAATTTGAAATTCCAGAGTTTTTTTTAAAAGATCCTATAAACCAAATTTTTTTTTTTTGCTTTTTGGGTGTTTTTAGAACCGCCTTAAGTCAGTTGGTTATAGATAAAATCATTCATCAAAATTGATAACAATTGCTAATTTCATAGCTCATTTCAACTTTTGCTCGTGAACAACTTCAACAACAAGAAACATAAAATTAGTCACAAAGTAAAGCGGACTGCTCTATGATGTGATGGTGATGCTGCTCACTCAATGTTGTTATCTCATTAAATCGCTCGCTCGCAAATAAACAGTCAGTGAAAGCAGCAGCGATCACATGCGTGTTTAAAACGCTGCGTTTTTTTATGTCCTTTCTTCGCCAGGCCAGGCTTATCAAATCGGACCCGTTCAAACCTGTTTGGAGTTATTAAAAAACGCTTCGAAAACACCACACGGACAGCAATTTGATTTGTTGCCTTTTTATATTCCGCTTGCAAACTTATGATTAGTTCCAATTTATTTGCTGCCACTTCGAATGAAAAGTGATTGATTTTGGTTTATTTCAGTTTTTTTTGTAGGCACGAGCGAATGAATAGTGTGTTTGTGTTTGTGACTGAAGATATGATGAATTGAGAGCTAAATCGAACTGAACATAACACAAAACACAAATTAAATGCAACAACGCGAGCGGTGCGGAACAAAAAACAAACGGATCAAGAAAAGAAGCGGTTACCTTTATCGTCTGACTTTGGTGAATTGGCACCAGGCTGCCAGCGCTCTACAAAAAGGGAACAGATAGATGAGAAAAGAGACAGAGTGGATGAATTTGTACTGTGCGAAAGTGTAAGAGTTTGTTGTGTGTGTGTGATAATTTATGTAGAAAAAATGCTCATATGATGAAAATAGTGATAGAAATAAAATATAAAAAAAAACAATTACAAATTGAGATCCAAACTGCAACAAATGCATAACATTGCAAAAAATTAAAAGATTTTTTAACTCAATCTAAAAATCTTCAATAAGAATATTAAATTGACGCAATTTTAAATTGTACTCTATTGTGTCGCTCGCACTTCTACCCGATGCTTTAAGAAAACCTTAGCTGCCGGCCAAGTGATTAGTATCTCTCGTGCTTGGTGTATCGTCAATTTAGTCCAAAGATGGTGCGATTAAAAGGCAATCTAGATGAAATTCAATTCATTTCTAGCAACAAAAACAGCAACAAAACAACATTAGCGACGGCAGCAGGTTGATTGAGTCTATTGAATTATCCGGCCATTGAAGATCAATTAACAGTGCTTCCCGATCGCGTCTAATAAGTTATGTTTTTTAAGGTTAAGTGAGTAAAAAAAGTAAATATTTTCCTGTGTTCCACGAAGACTATCGGGGCATTTACAAAGCGGGTTCAGTGACAGAAGGGAAAAGATCACCAGTTGTGTTGGTCCGAGTCGGGATTTGAACCCCGATCTACCGCTTGGGAGGCGGAAGCGTTACCACTGGGCTACGTAGCTCGGTTAAGATTCTTCCAAAAATTAAAAAAAAAAGTTTATCCCGTTTTCTGAAAATTATAACCAAACTTTTCGTGTATTTATGAAAACAAAACAATATTCAATGTTTGTTTTGGACCAATTTGGTCCTAAAATTAAGCTTTCTGAGTACAATAACCCTTTGTACGACCTCAAAGTATTTGAAATTAATTTTTAAATTTTATTCGTTATTTAGTTTATTCTCGTACACGCATTCCCTGGAGGGATATTTTTAATCTAATCTTATCTAATCGAATACAAGCGCAACCAGTCCGAAGAAAGCATCCTGGAAGAACTTGTGGTAAGATTACGCCGCAAGTCCCTTCTTGTCAATATTAATGATTACAGTACATCCGAGTTACCCCGAAAATGTATAGCAAAAATTAAAGCGGCTAGGCCTACTGCGTTGCATTAACCGCAGAGACAGATTCTGTGAACGGATCACATTTCATAGAATCATCAGGGGAGGAAGGATGCGTGGACATACCGTACCAAGCGCTCCGAAACAGTTGTGGTATGGTGTGTAAGTGTAAATTTGGCAGATAATAATATTTAGGGGGAGGGGAAGGAAATGTGGATAGGAGAAAAGGAAGGTGGGAAACATTCCCTGGAGGGATATTTTTATAAGCAGCAAACTTGCAGAAGAGAGAGAATACTTTTGTAGTAAATTATGGAAACGAGTTTCCTGCAAATTTTGCTTCTCTATTTGCAAAAGTTCTGTCTAAGCGAAAAGTAACTTATGTTGCAGCAAAGTACGTGAACGCTCTGCTACCGATTTTGGCAGAACAGCAGAATTCTGCAGGTATGGGAGAGAGAGAGAGAGAGTAAATTTTCAAAACAACCTATAAGTCATGGATTTCATGCAAATAGGACCTTTTGAAAATTCTATCAAGAGTTGACATTTTTCAATGCTTGGATAATAACATTTTATGTTATTTCTAACAAGTTTTGTTAGTTGTTGGCATTGGATTGTTGTGGTAGTAACAGAGTAATAACATTTTAAGTTATTTTTCGTACATGTCCTTGTTAATAATTTTTGTTATTTTAGCAATTAATCCTATTATTCCAATAACATTTGATGATCCTGCAATAGCAAGAACTACCCTATTTTATTAAATAAATTTTATTCGGGTTTTTTCGGTACTGCCCAGTCAGTACTCCTACTCCTGAACTCAAAAAATCGTATGAAAAGTGGGAAATTGGACTCAGAAAATCATGATTTTTGGTCAGGGTGTTTACCACGCCGCGATTAAAGCAAATAGCTCGATTAATGCTCAGTAATCAAAACCTTAGTACCTCATGTGTGAGGCTCTGGGGACTTTTGCGATTACAATAAATTCAGAACGTTTTGGACAGTCAAACTCAAACTCAACCCTTTGGCGTAATTAAATTAGAGAAATCCACCCCTTCGATCATGGGAGTTGTATAACTTATAATATTAAAAGTATTTTTTTTATTTATTTTTTCATTTGGAACACGTTTAGTTTTAAACCATTAGTACGGCTTTTCAGTGAAATTGTTGGAACATAAGGGGGAAAAAAGGTTTTTTAATCCATACCAGCCAAGAAAGTTAAAACCCTCGAACTCATGCAAAAAGTTCTAAATTTTTAATAAATTGATATCGCTGTGCGCGATGCAAAGAATGGGATCACGTCTTTGCACAATCCCCTACCGTCATCTGGGGCGAATCGGGACTACAGTCTGAATAGGGACAGAGCACTGAAAGCTTTTAAATTTGGAAACAGAAGCACACTTTTTGTTGGTCTGAGTCTATTCTAATCGAAACGAATCAGAAAAATCAAAATATTGTGCTCCAACATGGTTAAAAATGCTGTCTTAACTCGCCCAATGTGTCCCGATTCACCCCAGTTGACGGTACTTCTTTCGTTTGAGTTCCGAATACATTTTTTTAAATTTATATTTATTCAGATTTTCTCTTCCAGGTACTTGTACATTCATTCAGTTAAAATATTATTGAGTGTCCAATCACAATCGATGACTTTTCACCTCAATTTTAAATATACTAGCAACTTTCATTTATTCATGAAATATTGTAGCTTTCGCTATTCAGTGCTTTCAAATGTAGGAAGTCCTACATGTACACAAGGGAAAAGGGATACCTTAAAACTAACTTATAAACTATATAAAGAGCGGATCAATGCAGCTGAAGACTGCAATGATTTTTGTCGAAATGCATCAATTATCTTATTGGACATAACATCCAAAGTGTCAACTTCGGCTAATTGATGAAGTTCACTGGTGCTGAACCAGGGAGGAAGTTTCAGAATCATTTTTAGAATTTTGTTCTGAATCCTCTGAAGTATACATTTTTTCTTTGTAACTTTATATTACATGATCAAGGTTTGTAAATAAAAACTTCAAAATGGATTATTTGAAAGTGTTTCAAGAGTGTGGGAACACTGTTAACTTAACGGCATTTGCATCATACATCGACATCGTTATCCCAGCCCGGGTACACACAAATATGACGCTGTTCGTCTTCTCCGAGTTATTTTTTTTTCAGCCTTCATTCACCATTCTAAAGGTACCCCAGGCCCCCATGACCGCTAACTTGCTTGCTAGTGCCGTGAATCACAAAACGGCTGTAATTATTGCTTTGATGCCTTCATTTTTTACCTTCACCGTCGTCATCGTCTTCGTCGTGGCGCGTTATCTATCATTCCTTCCTCTCAGCCTAGCGGAGAACTTCATTTAAGCGGAAATCTAATCAATAGAGATTAAAATCGGATGCACGTTTTCTCATCACCCCGGGTGGATCCCTTAATAGTGGAGGGAAAAGATGAATTTCTTCTTTGCAACAGCTCCCAGCGAAATGGGTCATGCTACAGTCATTGCTACCATGAAACTGCTTCCTAAGGCAGTTCACCCTTAGCTGTTCCTCATCATGTTTCAGTTAAAATCGTTAAGTAACTATGCTAAGCCACGAGAGTGAGGCACTAACGTTTATCGGAGCGTGGCAAAATGATAAAAAATATGACCGTACAGAAATTTTGCACATTGCGAAAACCCAACCAAAGCAAGCGTGGCCAACTACAACTCTTCCCAAATTATCGCGTACCCTTGCCCGATCTTGGCCTACTCCGAATGCCTTTTTCTTCACCCCTTTCTGCCACTTACTTTCGCCGGTGTTGGATGGTTCCAGCGTCCAGAGTTGCTTCTTCTTGAGACTAGCGCCGTTTGCGTTCAGTTTGTATCCGAAGGTTTCGGCTGTCATGTACTTGTACTGGCCGTTGATGAGCCCGATCGTCCACCATCCCTTCTGCTGGTTCTGGGACAGAATATCACCGTTCGTGTTGATTTCATAGCTTGAGCCATTCATATTTCCTGCTGATTTTGATTCCTTATCCGAGGATGGTGATGTAGCACGAGCTTGCGGTCCAGAAATGCGCCCCCGCTTTTATTCTGCAGAAGAAAGAGAAAAATTATTTAGTACAAAATGTACCGTTTCGTGCCTTCCTCGTGGGCATGTACAGGAAAGCGATCATGAGATTATAAGAACTTTTTAAACGTTTGCTATTAATTGCTTAAAAAAACTGAAAATAATTTTACAGCAAATGTCAGTAAAAAAGGTGCAGGTGGTTATGTTACACATGACCAGTATGACAAAGAACTTTGCAAGATGATTGTTGAAATTTTCGATAAAAATGTCCGGTCCAAATTTCCCCATGATTCCCTTATAATTACATAAGACAACTCTTTTGTGAATAGTTTTAAGACATAATATCAATGTCCTATCAAACTAAGGGGACGGAAATTGCAAATGGAGCTACAATAGAAATCAAGGTGAAATCAATCGACTTTCCCTCACCACTCGAAAGTTATCAAGATGTGGAAATGTTTTTGCAAGGCTGTTGCAAGCAATTGGCGGCAGCAAAGTAAATTTCAACAGCAAACATTAAAACTGCCCTTTCAAGGGCTCTAATTGAATTCGAAATAGTTATTCTATATTTCCAGAAACAGAATTTCGCCGCGGCACAATAAAAAGGCAATCGCAGTAATCGATTTATTACTTCCTGCGTAAAATAAGCGATTTATTTTAACTGTGTAACTTCAGATAATGGTCAGATGCATGTGCAGTATCAAAAACCATAAAGTTTGATACCCATATTGCCCTAACTCTTATGGTTCGGCAAATGTCCCCTCATCGGAACATCCGTGGGGCCTCCGGCCACTCCGGATTGTAGCCAATACTTCAGAAATTTCAAATTTCATGTCCAGTATCAAAAACCATGAAGTTTAATACCCATATTGCCTCAACTCTTATGGTTCGGGAAATGTCCCCCCACCGGAACATCCCCGGGGCCTCAGGATTGTGGTCACTACTGCTGAAATGTCAAATTTTATGTCCAGTATCAAAAACCATAAAGTTTGATACCCATATTACCCTAACTCTTATGGTTCGGCAAAAGTCCCCTCATCGGAACATCCGCGGGGCCTCCGGCCACTTCGGATTGTGGCCAATACTTCCGAAATTTCAAATTTAATGTCCAGTATCAAAAACCATAAAGTTTGATACCCATATTGCCCCAACTCTTTTGGTTCGGCAAATGTCCCCCTTCGGAACATCCGCGGGGCCTCCGGCCACTCCGGATTGCGGTCACGACTGCCGAAATGTTAAATTTCATGTCCAGTATCAAAAACCATAAACTTTATCGCAACCACAACCAACTTGACCCAAAGGGAACTGGTTCTCGATCAACACGGAGACCCCTTCTTGATGCCGTTAACCGGAGCCTTCCGGAATCAGCAGCTTGACCACATCGGTCCCTAACGTTCTTCCTTGATGGCCTGCAGCGACAATCCATCCCGTTCCTGCGATGGCCCGAGCCATTTCGGCGACCTCTCCACGTCGTTGACCGGGGGAAATTTCTGCTGTCCCTTCTGATTCTGCAACTGCCACTCGATGTTGACTCCTCGGCTGTCAGAAAATTATGAGCTTGAGTGGAGATGATTTTAGATACATCAATCTCACGTCTCTCGGAGAGGATGATCGGGAAAGGTTTGTTCAACCAATCAGCGTGAAGGAAAAGGAGGGGAAGTCTGCGAAGAGGGGAAATCGCCACGTAACGATTTCGCTTCGCAAAAAATTGGGTTCCGATCTTTTTATTCATTCTCTTTACACATACTACACACCACCTAGAGCACCAAACAGTGCGTTGCAAGTGTATTTGTAGCAAGAAAGCGCCATCGACTGTGGATTTGCTCGTGTGTGTGTGTGTGTGTAGTAAACCACACTAAAATTGTGTTCGCGGAACCACACTAATATCGAAAATCGATTTTCCCCAAGATCGATCGGATGAGCAAACTCGTGAAGGGTAGTTGCACGGCAGAAACCAGGCGCACACAAATGAAGCTCCCCAGCCCGCGTTTGTGTGTATGCGTTGATAATTTGGTGCTCTTTCAAGCCCCAAACTTGCCACTCGATTTCCCTTCCGCACACACAAACACTCACTACCGTACCCAACCAGATTTTTAAAGAATACTCTTTCGTGTGAATTGGCCCTGAAAAGGGCCATTTTAACGTCCTATGACGATGATAAAACCATGCGATGATGACACTCCAAGTTGCCGGCAATTTTCCCTCCCGCGCCTGCTCTGCCTCTCTTTCCATTTTTTCCAATTCTCTCCTTCCTCTCGGCGGCTCTGCTGTGCTGCTGCTGCTTCTCGATCCTCCTCGTGCAAAGCTTCGGACTAATTTGAGCTTCAACCGGCGGCACGGCGCTCTTTTATAACCTCGCTTGGCTGTGACGGCTCGACGCTTTCGAAGCAGTGGCAGAGAGCAAAATTTGCTAAGTGCTAGATACTTGAATCTGATTAATGTGTTCGGGAAAGGTTGCGCTCAACCAATCAGCGACCGGGATTTTCCCGGTCTGAATTTTTATTTTTCATCTTAACTTTTGAGTACTTTAACAAAGTTTTATCAACTTTGTGAGGTAGTCTACTTGCAATTTAAGACTTCCCCTTTCGTTTGGTGGATAAAGCATGCAGATTGCTTGAATTGGGTGGAAGATATAAGCGTTTAAATGATTACACAAATCGTTACACTTTCGCTTCGCGAAATTTTGGATTGACACCCGTAGACAGTGCCCTTAGGACAAAGTTCTTTGTCAAAATATATTCGGAGTTGCTTTACGGTACAACAACATTAGAAAGTACGATGAACAAAACTAACTAGTGCGATTGAAAAAAACTGGTTTGCCTTGCCTTTATTTGAGAAACGTAAATCTTTTAACAACTTCCCCAGTATGGTAATTAAGTTTTATTTTCGCAAAATAAATAGCGCATATTTTCATAGAAAAAAAAGGATTGTACTGTATTTTTTGAACGAAAGAGCATATTTATATCTTATACATAAGTCTGAATTTTTTTTCCTCGAAAATTTTATTTTTTTATTGTGTTTAAAAGTCATTTTTGCGTTTGTCAATTGTGCCAATTGTCTAAACTTATTTTGTGAGTTCATATGAATCAGACACATAAAACGATCACGCATTTACAACAAATATAAAAAAACTTTATAAAATTATAAGGCGTGTGATGTTTGGCTGTTGTTGTTGTTGTAGTTGATTTTATTGGGGGAACTTTAACCCTATGGGTCATTCGCTCCCGGTGATGTTTGGCGTTTGAGACCAAACATCACACAATCAGCTGCTTCAACGAGCTTGCTGTTATTTTCTCCGGGTATTCTTCCCTAGCACGTTTTGTACCTTTCTCGTTACACTACCAGAAGTGAGCAATTTTAGCTTGATCTTTTTTTTGCAAGCGCGCATACATTTGAACACAATAGCGCTTTGTTGGAATTAAACTTTCAACTTTCATCTTATGCAAAGTCATCAACGCAACGCACCCTTTGATTTAATGTGGCTTTGCTGGTGCCTTCTGGTGCAGCTGTTGCCATAATTTTCACATACACGCGGTCTGGTTTACTCCCTGCCAGCAGCAGCAGCAGCAGCAGGCAGTGAGATTTTTGTTTGCCCATAACTTCATCTTCATCATCATCATCATCTCGAGAGGCTCCATCGAAGTAGTCGCCGCCGCTGCCGGGCAACGCCGTGCTGCGGCTTTATTTACATGGTCATTAACTTGACCGTTACAAGATGCTTTGCTACTGGCCGGGGCTGCGCCGGTCGCAAGGTCCGCGATCTGCACCAGGTACCTTTTTCCCGCGGGGGCACCTGTGGCCGTCGGTCGAAAAAAAAAAGAGACGCGTTTTCTTTCTTCCGAACCTAGCCGTTGTTAATCCGAGGGCTACCCGACGATGTTTGATCTTGCAGTTAACCGTTTTTCTTTTAATGGATTAACCAACAATTTCCGTTTGCGCATTTCTTTGGTTTTACTAATATTTATTGAAACTTAAACCATCTGACCAACGCGTTTTATTGTCTCCTTTGATTGCTTAGTCGCACGTGCCAGCGCTGCTAAATACTATTTTACTACCAAAAATGGCGTGCTTTAGTCGATGAGACTCTAATGAAGACATCACGACCCTTAATTTACAACCTTTGAGTCGAGTGAACAACAAACAATCATGTTCCATCCGTTGAGGAGAATCCATATCGACAAAATTTTCGTTATTCTCATTAATAATCATTAGCATTCACTTTACTGTCAATCCATGCCATGACACGAAATTATGAATTCAACATGTGTATTGTCTTATGCTTCCTTCCGTGTTGAACAATAATTCTTAACAGACACGTCCAAAATTTTAATCATAAGTATTATAGTACGCTTGATTTAATTGTGTTAAAAATAAAATCATTTAAATTAATGGTAAATTATGACGTGAAGGATACACTTTTTGATTACAAACTCGCATTGGCTCATTTACCTAGTTTACATAGAATTAAAGTAATCCGAAGGTTTTCAAAGTAATAAGATAAGATAATTTCTTCATAATGGCATTTTTGGGTCCATATTTGAGCCAAACGACCCCAAAATAAGAAAACGAAAACAAAAATACGTGATTCAATTATACGAAGTAATTTTTTTGCGAGTACTACGGATAACCAACCTGGTGAGGACTTTAAAATGTAATCTTATGTTCTGCGGCCAGCATTAGTGACCAAATGCGAAACACGCGCCACACCTGCCAAACTACGGACCTAATCCAACAATGTGGCATCAAATTTCTGTGTTTTTTCATCTACTTCGACTCTTTTCCCCCTACATCTGCACACCTGGCTTGATTGGGTGGCGTGCGAGCATTCAATATACAGTTACCCTAATTTGCACTTTCAGCCACCAATAACGCTGTGCAGTCTTTCCTTCTCTCGCCATCGTCCTCATCTTTTTTTTTCTTCTTCCAAACTCGTCGCCCCATCTTCATTAACACAACGTGCAAAATCGTAAAATTTTGCAAACTAGTTATGCGAACATCTTCTCACATCAGCCTGCAGCAGGGGAGAAAGTTTCCAAAATAACACAAAAATAGGCTACCTAAGTTAGGGAATGGCTCTCGAGAAAGAGGGAGATTTTTGAGTGTTGTGGGCACTCTTGTTCAGATTTCACTTTATTGATTAATTCGATTACTCGACAGGCGTGGTGTGCGCCGATTAACCATTATTAACCTTGATCTCGTGCTGAAAACAACAACACAGCAGGCCTTGGTCTGATCGAAGCAGATCCACATCAGCGGCAGTAAGCTTGTGTGTTATTTTGGAAAACAACGCCAACTTCGTCGATATGTTTCCGATTAGTGTGTGTTAACCAATTATTTAATTACCACATTTCATCAGATTTTCTCGACGTTTGCACCTTTTTAAAGGCGAGCGTTCTGCTCGATCATCATCTCGATCTTGAATGCCGTGTAGACACAAAGTCTGCGGTCTACTGGAGTAATTTTATCGTTTTCATGGCGGTTACGTTACCCTGGAGTACGTGTTGAAAAGGCTCAGTTTGCATTTTTGTTAATTTTCATAGCTTCAAAGTTTTAATTCATCCATTTTTTAATTTTTAATATTGGTCTGTTATATATCTGCCTATGTAACAAGACTGATCTCATTTACAAAACTGCTTTATTATACAATTACAACTCTATATATATATATATATCAATAAAAAACACACCATTTCTGAGACGTTTCTCTAAAGAAAGCACAAAAACAGGCGCAACATGTTTATTCCACATTTGTTTTTAAATCTATTCAAATGCGACAGATCCGGATGGTAAACAAATATCAGCGATAATAGAATTTATTACACCAATTAAGCCTATTTAAAAAAATAAAAATGCTTGAATGTGGATGCATTCAATTTGTATGCCTTTCTCCATGCAATCTTTACATTTGAATATCGTTTACCATATTTTGTATAACTTATGGTTTGATCTTTTCAGTTAAAGATCTGCTTACATACGACGGATTAATTCAGAAAAAAATCTAATGAAATCATACTTCTCTAACCTTTAGATCGACTTCCGTGAAGTTCGCTCACGTATCGAAATTCCAGTTTGCAATTACAGTCATCCCACATATTCGGAACGGTTTCCAGATCGGCCTATGTTCAAAAAATCATAGCAAATCGATAATTGAACTTAATGATTCGCTTTTGCCTTTATTTGAAAGCTTTTCTTGCGATCTTTCGAATGCTGTATCGAACATCTGCAAATTTTAACTTTTATAGGAAGTTTTTGAAGAATTACTTTGACCCTTGAAATCCACAAATTCGGAACACTTTTTTCTTACGAATGTAAACAAACTTTGGATCTCTCCAGGAGTACATATTTATTACCAAATAATGACTTCACGCACTGAAACCAATGTAACTCAAGCTTAGTGATGTTTTATACATGGTTTGATAACTTTTTTTGTGAAAATATCAGTTAAATTCAGGTGTTCCACAATTGTGGGAGGCACAATAACATCCCACAATCATGGAACAGGCAATTTCGAGGCAGTGTTTTGCTGCTCTGGATAAAATTGTCTTGAAATGAAGTTTTTTGTTCAAAAAGTACTACTTTTACTAGTGAAATAGTAAGAAAATGTCCAAATAAAGGTCCTAAAAATAGTAGGGTCGAGAGAAAAGCTGCATTTGGCATGCTATTGCCAAATTATCACAAAAGTGTTCCGAATTTGTGGGTGTTCCGAATATGTGGGATGACTGTATTTTTGCGTCGCTATTCCAACATCGCAATATAAAAAAACAGTTTTGCGTGTGACAAGTTGGCGCATCTTGTTCCGCCCGTGTAGACGCACTAACTAACCCACTTTTGCCATTTTTTTTGCTTCTCCTTGCTTGGTTGTTCTTCCATCAATTGCTCTACTTTGGCCGAGCTGGCACAAAGATGATCTACCTGTACTTGTACCTGGTAGCATTGTACGTACGGCTCAGCTGTTAAGTACCGTTTTGCGCATACCTTTGCGGCCACATCAGCCGGCATACACTGGCACTGGCTGGATGGAATGAACCTTTTTCAGTGGAGCAAATGCCACATAATGACATACATTTTATCGCTGCATAACGATGTGTACGATGATGAGTACGGTTTATGTAATCTGTGCCGATGGATGTCGTTCCGGCCAAGGTGATCGGAAATTGATCTTTTCAAGGCCGTACGGTAACAATTGAATTAAACATCTGCTTCATGAACGATGACAAAATAAGATTGATTTTAAGCTAAATGCTATGAATCGAAATCTAATCTGATCTAGCCACAAGGGGAAACAGTCCGTTTTTTTTTTAAATTTCGGATAATCAAAATATTTATGTTGATTTATGTATAAATTGGGTTTCAAATGTGGTGAATGTTTGAGTTAAAAAAAACACACATTGTAAACAGTAACAAAAGCTCATAGTTATGTTTAAGGCTACCAACTCTAGCTGAGCAAAAATCCATACACTTTACCGATATTAAGATAAATTTGTCACATGGCTTATAACTTGAACGTTTACAAATATTCTCAAAAAAAAAACCGTGATTTGCTGAAACAAGCTGTAGAAAGCCTTTGGATTTTTTATTGGTTAAATATGTTTCGTAAGGAATTTGAAAAGAACAATTCTCACTTTCTTTTTCAAAAGGTCCTATGTACATAGGAAACAATGGCGCATTGGTTGTTTTGAAAAAGTAATCTAGAATTATTGATCATCAACTTTGAACTAAGGAAACTCCGGAAAACTATGCATTTAAAATCAAAATGACAGTTAAAGAAAAATGCCTAGTTAGCAAAAGCTTTGGCCAAATCATAAAAACAATTGAATTTTTATAAAGTTCTTAAAATTCCGTACAAATCCATATTATGCGAAAAATTCCGGCCTGTTAAAAATCCGCGAAGAGGGCCAAAAATCCGTACAGTTGGTAGCCTTAGTTATGTTCATTGTCCCGAAATTTGTTGAATTTGGTTACCGAATTCTTCAGTCACAATCACAAATTCAAACAGTAAACGTGCATGTAAGAGTGACAAAACGGCATCTGACTACACCCACAGTAGGGCAGCGTCATCCCAGAGAATAAAGAACACGATCTGTTAGTATAAAGGAACTGCGAACAGACACAGAATATAAATCCTGAGATTGGTTATAGCGTTATTCTCATGGGTTTATTTCCAAAAAAGTTCACCAAACAAAACAAAAAAATGCCGATATTGAGACTCGAACCAAAGATGTTTGACATATCGAATGATGGGATGATTGAAAATAAAATCGGAGTTATTCGACGCGCCGCGCGCGATGACGGGAAATTTACGAAATCGGCAAAAAATCAACTTTTTTTCACTAAAACTGCGATAACTCGAAAATTTCAGCGATGACCTATACATGTTAGGGTACCAAAATTTTCGTAATTGTAAGACGCAAAGAATCATATCTCTGAATCATGTTAATGAACCTCACCCAATTTTGATATGTTATGTAAAATTGTCCGAGGAATCCGCTAAAAATATTTTCAGATATAGGCTCTTTGGTTCAGACACCGCCAAAACGGCATTTGACGTTTTCATAAGACTTTTTCAAATGATAGGCTAGATTTTTGAAACTCCACAGTATTTTATCTTGGAAGTAGTCAAACTAATCATCTTTCATTTACCCCCAAGACAGCTAAAATCGGTTGAAATGGAGCGAAGTTATGATTTTTGAAAAAAAGTGATTTTTTGTGAAAATCGACGAAAGTGGCCATTTTATGGACCACCCTAACACGGAGTGGGCTACCCTAATGGCCAAACAAAAAAAATCGGGTCTAATTATTTTGGCCAAGGAAACCCCAGAAAAAAATTGTGCCAAATCGAAGCAATTTTGTTTTTTTTTTTCTTTAACTTTCATATGGAACTGCTGTATAGATGTGCTGGAGAACCGCATGATAATTCACGTGCAATGAATTGAAATACTTCTTAGCAAGGCATTGAATGTTGATACACGGTTGTGTTAAATGAATATCGATCTTCAATCTTCTAAGCTTAAACCTCATGCTGTGATTGCCCAAGTCCCAAGTCAAACCTCACCTGGCAACGCTCGTGCGGCTTAAGTCAAACACAGCTACAAGTAAACTTATTTAAAAGTAAAAATAAAACCAAGTTCTTTCGTTCCAGCAGCCGCTTCGTCGTTTCAGTTCAATGCTCTCGCCGGTGTGGTGGAATAATTGTTGTTGTTATTTTGGTTCAAATAATGCACACATCACTGAATGTTTTCTCGCCAGGTAGTCTCTGAAGATACGACGACGATGGCGGAGGTTAAGGATCTCTACCGAACTCTTCTGCCCGTTCAATAAACTCCGGGTTTCAATGGTGGCAAGAAACTGCAATCCGGCAAAGAGCACTTTACCACATTATTGACCTATCAATTTCACAGTGGACGTCAAGTCGAGCTCTGTGCTGTGCTGTCTTCGCGGGGCCAATTTCCGGTTTGAAAAGGAAGAAAAAAACTTATTCATTTATCCATTACACAAAGTTGGGGGTGAAAATTCGCGCCGGTGGCGCCACGTGAATCCCCTTTCGGATGATGCGCACGCAGTATAAAACGTGATAAAAGCAATTGATTTCAATTCGATCTTCAAAGCAGATAATACGATAATGATGGCTTGATTAGGAGGAAACTTTCCTTGTAATGAACGGCGGCGCGGCACTGGAACAAAGCCATAAAGTTCGCAATTTTGAATCGATAAGTGCACGCGCTCGCAGGCGGGATAGTAAAAAGAGATTTTATAAATGAACAGGCTTACTCAATAGCGTTTAAGTCTTCCGATTATGGTTGGCTGAACGGTTCGGTTAGTGTGCACACACACACACACGCAAACCACGAGACAACGAGAGAAAGAGTTCATCGGTCGGAAAAGACCCGGAAACTTTTTTTTGTTTTTACTTTTTGGGGCTTTCCAAAAGTGCTTACGTCACCCGTTGTTGAATGCATTTATCACCTTTTTCCTCGGATTCAAATTTCGTTTGGAATCATTTTGGCCAATCCTGATATGACACGTACGGGGTGAGTGCGTACCGTATGGGAAAGTGATTGTTACGTGGCCAAACACACACACACACAGAGTTGGTAATGGGTTATTACGTACAATAGATCTCGCGATTGGAGCAAAAAGATCGGTTAAATTAGTGAGAAAGTAACCTTTGTGTGGCAATTTGCAAAATAGTTTTTGTTATATCACGTACCTGAATTAAAGTTGAACGAAAATATTAACTGTCACAAGTATTCACACATTTAAATAAAATTTTATGAAATAAAGCAAAAGCTTCGAAATAAATTATGTTCAATCAAAATCTCAATCGAAAACATTCAAAGATAACTTGGATGATTTAATGTTTTACTGAAAGAGCAATTCTCCTTAAAAATAAGCCGAATCGGAATGTTTTGTAAATATCGTGTCTTTTTAATTTATTAAATAGGATACTTCACAAAGTAGGCGTTTCAACATAGCTCTGGTGAAATTTTCTCAAGAAAATGCAGAGCCGTTTGGATTGTTGGAGATTTTCGGCCTCGAAAATCTATAAATATTAAAAAAAACGTTACTTAATCCACCCTTAAGTGGTTGGCGCCTTCCTCACATTTAAAGGGTGTTATCCAAAATGAAAAAAGTGCGTAAATAACACTTAAGTGCTTATAACTTTTGATAGGGTTGTCAAATCTCCAATGTTTTGGACGCGTTAGAAAGGTCTTTTGAATACCCATCCTACGATAGGTCGCATGAGAGATCCGGACAGCATTTTCATCAAAATATCTGAGATCCGGCTTCCAAAAAGTACATAAATAACTCTGAAGTGCTTATAACTTTCGATAGGGTTGTCAGATCTTCAATGTTTTGGACGCGTTAGAAAGGTCTTTTGAATACATATCCAACGATAGGTCGCATGAGAGATCCGGACAGCATTTTCATCAAAATATCTGAGATCCGGCCTCGAAAAAGTGCGTAAATAACACTTAAGTGCTTATAACTTTTGAAAGGGTTGTCAGATTTTCAATGTTTTGGACGCATTGGAAAGGTCTTTTGAATACCTATCCAACGATAGGTCGCATGAGAGATCCGGACAACGTTTTCATCAACATATCTGAGATCCGGCCTCCAAAAAGCGTATAAATAATACTTAAGTGCGTATAACTTTTGATAGGATAGTCAGATCTTCAATGTCTTGGACGCGTTGGAAAGGTCTTTTAAATACCTTTTTGAAAATGTATAGCATGACGGGTTTTCTTACAAAAACCACATTTGCTCAGAATTCGATTCTGAGTCGATAGGTATACATGAAGGTGGGTCTAGGAGGTCTAATTGAGAAGTTCAGTTTTCGAGTGATTTTATAGCCTTTCCTCAGTAAGGTGAGGAAGGCAAAAAAACATTGTCATTTAAGTTTTATTTTTATTTTTAGATTTGAAAGGCAAAAGGTCAAAAGAAATGGTTAAGAACAGCACAATTTAATACTTCGTTGGCTGCGATTATTAACAGATATTATTGAAATGTTGTCGAACTATACTACTGTATACAACCGACATAAAAATTCTTATCCAAAGTGTCGGCGTACCATTTTTTCTGCCAATACCAAAAGAAATCCCGCGCAGTGGTAATTTCGCGCTGATATTAGCAGCAGTGCAATGCGGAACTCCAATTAAATGGGATTTCCATAGGCGCGCACAGTGTGCAACGATTGCAATTCACGTTTACAGCTCACCCAGATCTGATGGAATGAGTTTAAGTTGCGAGAGAAATCAGGGAGGGAGCAATCTCTTTCTGTAGCGGCATTTTGCAGTTCGGTGAAAGAGAGGTGTAGAAAAGCAAAATTAGTTTTTTTTTCACGTGAACATGACGTTAATTGGGAGGCTTGGTTTTTATGTTTTTATATTTTTGGAGAAATGTGCAACCATAAATAATAATTGAAAGAAAGACTGAATTAACTATAGATGAGACCTCCAAATAAGCTAAATTTAACAGCCGAATTGGCGGGAACAAATAAACGTAATTGGTTGTTGTATGACAGGATATTTTGGACGACGGAAGTCCATTAGCTCAATTGTGTGCGAAGATAATGGGAAAACTGATAACACTATTATGTATATGATTGTATTCAGTATGCCAGTATGCTGCTTTTGAACGTCATCTGTTTAACAGATTAATTTTACTAATTTCTCCTATTTGTGTTACAACATAATTTTAGACAAAGGTTCGAGATTTTAAAGACCTTCTAAAATGGATCTTAACTAAACTATTCTTACTTTGGTCATTTTAACAACAGACGTGGCAATTTTGAACAATCATCATCAACAATTTACCAAGGTTTAAAAGAAACTTATTCTTTTAAATTCAAAACAGATTAATATGCAGACAGCCCTACCCTTGGAGGAATATACCGAAAGAAGGAATGAGCAAAGTCAAATACAGATACACATTCTTAACTCTTGTCTGACATGCATCGTTCTTGTAGCAATTGGACGTATGGCTGCCATGTGTTGCAAGTTGCAGCTCAAAAGCCACAATTCAAAGTTATTCCTCATATTGCAGCGTACAGCATTAGCATTTTTCATGAATCTTTCCAAATTTTTCCAAATTGATCAACATAAATTTCGAGCCCAACATTGGCCAACCTTCCCTTTTCCTCTGTGGCTATTTCAGGTTCTTTTTTGAGTTGAAGACCCAACCGAGGTGACAAAGGGGGTTTTACGGCACTCTGAGACGGAAGTTGTGAACCATAGGAAATCCCTGTCCTGTCCCGTCATCGGGGCGCACACCCCTCCTTCTGACACTCTGTAATTTTTTTTTCTTCATTTTTATCGATTCCGTGGCCCAGGAAGACGGGCCCGGCACTGCCAGGGCATGGTTTATGGGTTCTTCTTTTCTCGCCATGGCCCACTGGGATTAGTCATCATCACTCGCTGTTTTGCCACATAATTCGTGCTGCTTCGCTCAAGTGTGTTAGGGTTTGAAAGAAAAAAGAAACAACCACGGAACGGTGGAGTGTGCCATGCTTTCGACTAATTTCAAAGTTTACTTTGCTCCGGCACATGTTTTTCTTTTTGAAGCAATCTGGCCTACCTGAGGGAAGGTATTTTGCTTTCTTCGGTAAATCACGACCAAGAGTTGTCTGGCAGCACACTTTCGAACAAGTATTATTTGTTAACCTTGTTTTCTGATCAATCAAAGGCGAAAATAGATGAGAAAACGTTCACATCATAATTATATCACATGTGGTTGTGGCGAAAGATGTTTTAAAGTTAAGATTTTATCTCAAGCAAATTGGAGATTGATGAAAATAAAATAAGTTATTCAGATTACGTCAAATCTCAAGTTTGTTTTCAAGCATTTGTTTGTCATGTTAAATGAGTTCAATCTAAAATAACTCCGGGCCATTCACTGGAAAAATGAACAAAGAAAGGCGACAAACTGCAAATTTAAACGTGCACGTACAAGCACCATAAGCTGAAACCGCTCACCAATTACAATTGTTTTTAGTTATTCTCAATAAAGTTAGAATGCTTTCAATTTGTTTGAGAAAGTTTACAAAGTTTCCAAACATGGCCTCCGGTTTACGACAATGACTCACTCAAGTTAGAGTTTCCTTCCTCTCACGAGGAGTTCGCCCGGTGAAGAACACATAAATGGACAAAAGTGCAACTCGTGCAGAATGTCTAATGGCTGCACTCTGGGCAATTCTGCTTATTTTATTACGACGGTTCCAGAATGGAAAATTATTGCGCTACTTAGCACGCATACAAATGACGGGACTCTCAAGTAGCGTGTTTCGAATGAGTTATATATATGTTGCTGCTGTCTGAGGGCCATGTGTAAGAAGTCACTGGAGCGAAAATAAAACATATCACTTCAAGTTGGGCAGCGATTCGATGTATATCTTTAATTTCTTGCATGACACAAATTTGGTCTTGTTACATTCAAGTGGGTAGGAACAAAGAGGGCGATTTTGGAAAATGCATTTCAAAATAACGAAGTCTTAGAACTCCAGTTTAATGAAGTCTTAGAAAACACAGCAAACAAGAAGTTGTTCAGTTGTGGGTGTAAAATAAAGCTTGAATTATTTTATGAAACTTTATCTTAAATTACACGCAGAAAGAAGTAGTTTTGCATGACATTTGAATATCGGGATATTTTGTTTTGTTTTTATGAATTGTTATGACAAATTGGAAGTGTTTTTTTTAATTAGAACATAAAAGGTATTCAGATACATTTTTTAGTAATGGGCAGTTATGGATTCTTAATGTATTCTAAACGGAAAGGTTACAAAAAAATCCTGGTCAAGGAATGTTTAACACATTTTTCAGCAAGAAAGAATGTAAAAGGAAGCCTCACAATTTTATATTTGTATCTCGTTGTCCCGTTTGAGTAATTGAACGGTTAATTTCATAGCAAAATAAACTCAAATAAATTAGTCCAACATTTCAAAACATTCCCCAGAAATCATCCCATCGTGGAACTGGCAGCGTTAGCTCACTCCAATAAACACACAACAGGGAGAGTCTTCCCGAGAGGGCTGTTTTGTCTGCGAAACGCCGGGGAAAGGACCTTGCCCTTCTGAACTGCTGTGTGTATGTATAACGGGACGATACTGCGCATTCCAATTCTTCAGAAAGGATTTCCTTCTCTGTCTAGCAGAGCGAGGGAGTTGCCGCGGGACACGCGGAGTTGGAAACAAACACCCCTCCCGAACTCGGCGTGAAAAACTGAAAAATGAGGTACGAAACTGCGTATTTTTAGGGTGTTTTCTATTGGTTTTGGGCGAAAAATAGGCACTCGAATGATTCATGGAAGAGAATAATAACTATAGTACAAGAAAATTGGCCGGCGTCGCCTCGCCACCTTATCAATCTTGTATGAGTCGATGGAAACAACGTTTTCATTTTCTCAAGAACATGCGAGATGATAAGAGTGAGATGATATTGTGGGTTGAAGGGTGGTGCAAAGTATTGATTTTCATTTTACTAGCAAATGCTTTAAAGCTGGTAACACATGATGAATAAATTGTATTCCGATTTCAGGCATATCAATTTAAAATTCTATTCTTGAAATTTTTTCAAAGTAAAGAATCACGTTGAACCCAAAAGTACTAAAAAACGGTTAAGATACGGCAAAGTTGCAGTGAAAAAATAGTGGAAATCTCCCCTGCTAACACTAACACTCACACACACACACACACACACACCTTTGCTTGGAGTTTCGCTCACTTGACTTTCTTTTCTCTACACAGACTGCACGCACTGATTGCAGGTGATTATTATCGATCGCAGGAGGCCTGGCTGGCAGATCGCAGCAGCTACACGCGATCACTACAGTAGAGAGAGCAGCACACACTTTCCAAAGACTTGCACACTGCACACCTTCTTCACTTTCTGTCGCGGATCGACTGACTGACTGTTCGGCTGCTCGTCTTCGTCGCAGTAGGCAGAGTGCGCGAAATTATGGAGCAAAAAACTTGTCTAGCTTTCAGCAGTATAATGTGCTTCAGGCTTCTTCTTCTCTTCTGTTTGCTCCTCTCGATTTGTTCGATGGACCACTTTGACGAGTGTGTTTCTCCGGTTACACACCACTTGCGCTACCTGCAAATACTGCACTTGATTCACAAGACTCTATCGTGCACCACACGCGAAACATCAATTGATGACAAACGATTTAATTTCCTGAATCGAAAATTTTATGCGACAATGGAGAAAATACAGCACAGCAGGCGACGATGATGCCGAAATGCGACCACACCTTCCAGCGCACTAGGGATGAATGAATTTCCCTGGTCCTGGTCGTAGTTGGTTGCGAGGGAGGGTGTGGAAATTTTCAGGACAATGCTCGCTCGTCCAAGCATAAATGTTAGTCCTGTGCTCGTGAAGCCGGTAGCATGAAGTGTTCATTAAATAGCGAATGGGCGTAAAGTGGCAATATTTTGGTGTTAAAACTAATTTAAAAGGTTTTTGTTTATCAGATTCTAAAACATGTTGCGTCCTGAATTTTGGTTATTATAAGATCAAATTAAGATTCGAAAATTTTCTTCAATTTTGAATGGGATTCAACTTGAACAATACATGTTTTTTTAAAAATGTCCAGTTTTTAGGAACTTTGGCCATTAATGTGTTTACCAAAAACATCACTGGCATGTAGGCCAGACCCTTGCGCATGTTTTGGTATATAATATTGAAGTTTTAAGCATCCTAAAGCTCGGTATAAGCCTTCAAAGTTTGGCGTTTTTTTTCAAAAAATTGGCCCCAGCAAATTCAAATGGCATTTCGGGCGTCGAAAGGTGCGACGCACATCTTTTCTGCTGAGGCCGATTTTCGAAAAAAAAATGCCAAACTTTGAAGGCCTGTACCGAGCACTAGGATGCTCAAAACTTCAATGTCTTATATATCAAAATTTACGCAAAGATCTGGTCAAAGTGCCTAAAAAATTGTCATTTTTGAAAAAATGTATTTTTTCGGGTTAAATCCCATTTAAAATTGAAAGGCGCAGCGCCAGTTCCTGTTACGGCCAATCAAGCTCATATTTGGGATTAAGGCTCAGTACGTCCACCGGAACCAGCCCCTGAATGCCCGCCAAAAAAAATCGTTTTTGTTACACTCTAGTACGTACACCTCTTGGGCACTATGCACATTTTGTGATGAAACATGCAAACAATTTGGAGTTTGACAGAATCCTAGTACTACGTTTTGTTCAGAAACTCATGGCGAACATTTTGCCACTAAAAGCTCATGAAAATATGATTTCTATAAAAAGTTCAATTACAATTACTTAAAAAAAAACAAAAAATATAAAAATTTAAATTACAAGCCTACACAGAAAAAAATATGTGAATTTACTCGACACGTAAAAAATGAATTACATGTAAACTCAGTTGATGTAAACGTGAGATTCGACGGTTGATTCACACGTAAAATCATGTTTTTACGTATAATTTGTTGCAAATTTACATCAAATTGCATTTAAATTTAAATGTTTAATGACGTGCAAAAGTGTTACATCATAAATGATGTAACATTCGGAAATATTTTTTTGTGTGTAGGTTTCAACATTTGGATGAAAAAAGTGTATTAAAATGCATTTTACAAGCGTACAGTTTCTTTCCAATCATTAGTTTTTAAAATATCGAGGTATTGATGAAATATTTTTTTCGCAAAAAAACTTTTTGTGGGACTGTACATTGGTATTTCATGAAAATTTAAAATGTTTACAAAGGAGTTCAAACATGCTGAATTTGATTATAAACGCGGGAAAATGCATTTTAACTGGTTTTCAGTTGATTAAACTTAAATTTTCATTAACATTTTGAAGTTTTTCGAAAAAATATTTTTTTTTTTTGCCCGATTGTGGGAAAGTTATAGGGAGGTTGGGCAAAAACTTCACAAATTTTACTGGTCGGATGAAATAATTTGCAAGTGATGCAAAAAAAACAATATTTTGCAATTTCCACCTTCGCAGAACTTATACTAGTGGCAGTGCGTGGCCGAATGGTTACGCTGTCCGCTTTGTAAGCGGATGATTCTGGGTTCGATTCCCATCTGCTGCAACCTTCCATCGGATGAGGAAGTAAAATGTCGGTCCCGGCCTTGGTTGTTAGGCCGTTAAGTCATTCCAGGTGTAGGAGTCGTCTCCATGCCATAAGTACAAACAACACACCAAACCAAGCCTACTCCGGTGGAATCGCTGGCGGCGGTTGGACTCACAATCCACAATGGAAGGTTCCTTGGAGTAAAAAGAGGTTTGGGTGCTCTCCCCATTCAAGCCTTCGGACTCCTAGGTTCGAGCAGAAACTTGCAATAGAGACCACAAAAGACCCGAGGGTCGTTAATGCGGATGGTTTGATTTTGAGAACTTATACTAAAATTACAAAAAAAAATAGCTACCGTCAATAGGGGTGACTCTTAATTTCCAAATAACAATAAGTTCAAATAACAAGAAGTCATGTTTCGCCAAAAAACATACCTAAACAGCTCAACAGATTCTTCTATCTAAATGGTACTTTTGTTTCTTGTGTTTGATAATTGTCTATTGAAACCGACTGCTAATGTTTTCTTATTTTTCTCCCTGAACAGGAAGTTTAATCATTTTTTGCTGAAAATTAATTTACACTTTTCCTGGACATTTATTTACTCAAAGTTCTTTTTACAGTTTGTGTTGACTCAAGCCAAACCTCAGTCCAAAAATAATATTTGAGGTTTATCATTTCTCATCTAGAGGTAGCATTTTAATGTTAGAGACTGACAAAAATAGCAAATATAACATCCTCGTTTACCAGGACATTTTGCATTGCATCCTCGGGGTTTCCCCGGAGCAGCCGCAGACTGTATCCAGCTATCGTGCCAAAAGAGAAGAGAACAAATTTCAGCTGTGCTTGCTTGCATTTGCTTCAGCTCAGTTCCAGAACGGGCCCAAGAATGGCACCCGAGAACGCTTACTTTATGTTACACTCACACACAATGAGCATTAGTCTGTATTTATATATGCTCTGGATGTAAGTCGATGCTTTACCGTAAAAGGAAGCAAAATGAAATCGAAGAGGGCGTTGAGCGAAGACGAGCGGAGCGTGCCTAACGACAGTCGCGTTGGCAACGACAAAGAACGCCAATGGGGGATTCAAGGGCACCGGATGGTCCCTTTTTGATTTATTTTAATTTTATTTTGTCTGGGTAATTAAGAAAACGTAATAAGATCAATAGTTTTGTTTTTACCTTTTTATTAAAATTATATCAAAGGATACACGTCGATAATAATTATATTTTAACACACTCTCCAAATAAAGGCAAGGAGCATCTTTACTATAAGTTTGAAACTAATCATTAAGTGAAAAAATTTGCCATGGACAAGAGAGCGATCATTCGATCTAACTGTAAAAAAACTACAGTTTAATTTCCAATTACAGGCGTGACAGTACAACAATGTGTTTCTTACTTAATGTAAATTCGTTCTTCTATCAGTCTGGTTGCACTTACCGGTTTTCGTTCCTCTTGGCAGTGCGCTTATCTTGTTATTACCGCCGCCTGCTGTGTCCCGCTCGGCTGGTTAGATCTGTTGTCTGTCTCAGCCAAATTCCCTCGTTCCACAGATGGAATGATGTCGATCACTTTGCTTCTTCTTGCTGGACTTTGCCTTTATTTTCTACTGTTTTGTGGCTTTTCCGTTTTGTGCAGTTGTTCCGTTTCTTTATCGCTTTTCAACAGTATATTTTCTCCGTTCAATAGCACAATTTTTGCAAAGTATTTTCTTTTTGTTTGACCGAAATTCACTATACAACACACTTTTGAAAAATACTTTCAATATTTCCCGACACAGCTTTCAGAATTCACGAAACTACCGAATATCACAGAACAAACTGGATAGTTTTATCTTCCTTAGCTTCTTTGGATCACCTCACGAAACAAACTTGACTGCAACGCCTACCAATTCGACAGAAAGCTATGGACAAAGGACCCGGGAACCTCCTTGCTTACTACGACTCGACGACACACTAGTGCTGGAAGAAACGATGCGTTCAACCTCACGGACAGAGCTGGAATAACGCCTGGGGAGCTTGGAAAAAATGTTGTTACGCCGCTACGGCAAAAATAATATTGTTTGATGTTTTAAATTTGTAGATATATTTAACATGGTTCATCGTCCAGCAGAGCGGCTAACACTCCGAGAGAGGGCGAGAGAGTGAGAACACGAGCGAGTGAGCAATTTTTATGCTGCATTTTCTCTGCCGGCGCCGCCGGTCAGCAGCAACTCGTGCCATTGCGCGGAATTGAGAGGAAATTTCAAGAAGAGTCGTAGGCTTGAACATTTCTAAATTTGAGATAAAATTACGTTTTTTTATAGTTTTACTTTAGGTTAGTAAATTAAGTTTGTTCAAGTTTCTAATTTATTTTATATTATAAGTATGAAATGAAAAAGTTATATCTCAATCAATTGCCTGATGGATTTTTGTATGAGGATTAGCATCTTAAGTGAGAACGTGTTTTCTCTGGCACTCGGCTTCGCGAGAGCACAATATGTGTTATGCTCACCATAAGGGGTCGTTCAAATATGGCGTCTGGAAATAATACAATATTAAATAACATTTTCCAAGACATTCTCCTAAGGCAAAGGCAGTACGAAAATTTATTAAAAACATCAAAGTGAGCGATGATGATTATTCAATCTTGAAACAATTTGAAACGTTTTGATCGATAAAATCGTTCCTAAACGATACCGTGTAACCGGGGTGACATTTATATACTTTCAATTTAGTTCGCAAATGTTATTCAATGATGTAAAATTCCCAAAATAATTAAAATAAACCAGATGTTTTGTCATTGAGACCTGCTCTCTTCAAGAAATTGTTCATCAAACGATTCTGCTTGTACCTGACCACACCAGAAGTTTCCGTTTGATTTCCAAAGAGCGACTGATCAGAAAACTTTTTTAAATCCGTTCCCATCCAAATAACTACTTATACTAAAAAAATCTGCATAAAAATAAATGGGTCGTTGTAAATTTTCTTAAAAGGTTATATCCCTTGACTTTGAACAAAGTCTAAAGGGAAGAGGGAAAGAAATTAGTTTCAAAAACTCTTTTTTCTAACAAAAAAAAAAACAATCTTTAGCTAATTGTTGTTTGCTGTTTACATCGAAATTATCCATAACAACGTAAACGTTGCCTATTAAAATAGTGCAGCGAGTCGGACGTGCGTCCCTCCAACACCAAATAAGTGCTAAAAAGTGCAAAAAATGCCTCACGGCAAGAAAAACAGACGGTCCTCACCAGCAGGATCGGCAGATTTGACAGTTTGGACATGGTGGAAGGAACTGTTTCATCAAGAGTCGTTGTGCAACCTGCGGAGTTGAGCACAAAACTGAAGCTTGCAACATAATCAACGAGAACATCGAAGCCAAATGCTTCAATTGCGGCGGCGACCATTCTACCAAGAATCGAAGCTGCCCAAAACGAGCTGAGTTCGTAAAAAATCGGCAGCAAGCGACGACGAGGCACCAATCAAATCATCGCAAAACACCACCAACATTCACGGACGTGTATTTTCCTGCTTTGGCGTCACCTGGTGCGGGATCTGTTCGAGTGGCACCAAATCTGCAGCCGTTGCCGTTGAATCAGCGGCAAAAAGTTGCAGAGAATACAACACCTCCTGACTTCAGTCAGCAACCGAGGGAAAACCAACCAGCATCACGGATGAAGGCAGTAGTGACCTGTTTTCACCACAAGAACTTCTGAACATTTTCATCGAGATGACAACAACACTGCGTGGGTGCAAAACTCGACAGGAACAAGTAAGAACGCTTGGAGCATTCATTTTAAAATACTTGTTCGTAGTTTACTCGTGCTAATGATTTTAAATAAATAAAAGATTTTTTATTTTAGTTTTAAGTTACGATTAGTTGGTGAAGTGATTTTTTTTCTTTTTTTACCCAAATGTATTCGATTCAATGCAAAAATGTAAAACAATTTGAAGTAAATAAATGAATGTGAACAGTTAATAATGAAACGAAAAATATAACAAAGATGAAGAGCATTTAGCCATACCACTTAGAATGTAAATGAAATGTAATTATTGTAAGAAAGTTCAATAAAGACGTATTTAATTTCAATTTCAAATTTACACAATCATCGATCAAAACTAACTAAAAATCAGTACCTATTTCGTTGCTGTTTCGACTGTCAGGTGGTGAAGTGAAATTTTACCTTTATGACCGTTCATTAGCGCTGAATCTGTGTTTTCTATTTGTCGATGATTGCTCTTTCCCAAAACTTTATTGCTAGCGATCATCGCTAATATTAGAGCGCTTGACTTGACGCGTGTGCGGGGTTTCTTTGTGTTTTATCTCTAAATGAATGAAAATCGGCAGTCATTAGTGATCGAGCGGTACAAAAAATGCAGTTTTATTACTGCTTCCTCCAATATTGCTTGATTGCATATTGATGTGGTCTGGTGTTAGAATTCGTGCGTGTTTTGTTCTTGAATATTTCTTGATTTAATTAGTCCATCCCTCAGAATTTCACGGACAACAATTTTAAGGGATGTTCTTATTTTATTTTAAGCGTTCTTAATTTGGTATAATTTGCATATATTTTATAAACAGCTCAAAAACTTTGCTAATTTTGTACCGGCTCCGTGGCTTAATGGTTACGGCTTCTGCCTCACAATCAGAAGGTTCAGGGATCAAATCCCGGTCGGTACCTTTGAAATTTGGAATCGAAATTTGAACTTTGAATATGAACAAAAACAAAAATGAATCAGGTGGGATTCGAACTCTCACTTTTGGATTGGTGGTCTAGTAGTGAAATGATCCGTACCTAGTGTTGAAACATGTTATCTTCTCATATTAAATACGCGCTGATCCCTGATTTGCCTGACGGGATTGGAAGTCTAAATATAGATCGAGTTTCCTTCAGATGCTTGCTTCTATGTTTAGGCGGGGCCGAACAATGCCCAGCGACCTCGGAATAGAGCTATCTAAGCCCCATCTCACGCACACTAGCTTACCATTTGATTTTGCTGGCGGGTACAAATTTCAACCTAAAAACCCTTTGTGTACAAACACGCAATACATGCGCACGTAGATAACTCTATCGAGAAATTAAAAGTGAGAGTGTGTGCAACATGGAGTGAAATGGGTCGTTGGAAGCAGCGCGAGTGCTATCACCACCAAATACCCGGGACTGAGATAAGTTGTATCAGCATTCGGCATATACAAAGTCTGATACAAACTATACTTTCCCATAATATCGCTACCGGTTAGCGGGTATTGGATTGGACCACACACACAGGACCACAGCTTCAAAATTTTGCTTATTTTTGTTTGGTGGCATTTGATCAAAAATTGAAAAATTGACTAACCTGGTTTAACCCATACACTTACGTGTTGTTAGCGTGAACGGGGTATTAAGGTGAAGCCGTTGATCATTTTCGAAGAAAAATCTGCACCAAAAGGAATCAGCATGTGCCGGTTGGTGCCTTCTTGAAGCCACTGAAGGAATTTTTGATCTAAATCAAGTGTGATTCAAAATTTATATAATTTTGTGGCACAGTCATTGACGTCCTAGTTGGCAATCATTGATTAATGACGATTTCCATAACTTTACAAGGAATGGGATAAACGTTACCAAAAGGAATCAGCATGTGTAGGGCACTATTATAAACAACCGGACCCTAAGATGACAGTTTTCGTGAGTTGCGCGTATTCACCGACAGATGGCAAGTGGGCCTCGTCGGAGTCCACCCATGAAATACGCAACTCAAAATTTGTATAGGAAACTTTTATTTTCGTGACGGCTTTTGCGACACGCTCATTTCAACTGTTCTAGACTAATATTTGAACGTGGCGTATCTCTTAACAAGTTTTCAAAGAAAATGATTCCAGAATGCTTATTTTGTCGTTTTAAACCAAAACAAGGCAAAATTTATATTTATTTCAACTATTCGCCATTTTCAAAAGTTTGGCTAGATAATATCGAAGGCCGCCATCTTAGGCCCACTGAGCCCACAAAACGGGGTACACGCAAAATCCACATAACACAGATCTGTGTAAAATTTGACACAGATTGCCCAAAACCTGGAATACACAGAATCTGTGTAGAAGCCTTGTACACAGATCTGTGTACAGCCGCTGTCTGTCAAATCTGTGTAATTTTTATTAAACAAACTGTGTAAAATTTTACACAGATCTGGGTAAAATTTTACACAGAATCTGGGTAGAATATAAAATATGTTTTTGATTCTGAAGATGATTTTGAACATATATTTTAAAAATATAAGGTAAAATAAAGCACATTTTATTAGCTTAAGTCTGAGATTTTAAACATAATAAACATTTGAAGGAGCCGCAGTATCCGTTTGCTCGTGTTGTCTTCGGAACTCCTCCTCTGGAATAGCTGGTGTGGATAGTTTCGCAGCGGGCAAGCCTGGCGCTTCTGCTGCACACGAAGTAGGACATCCAAGAGAAAAGCTACCGATCTGGAATAAAAATCGTGAGAGGTTAGAATAAAGGTTAGCTATTTTTCATGAGATGCATTACCTGAAAAGTTGAAAATCCAATTTAGAACAGATTCTTATTGGAACCGATGGCCGAAATGATAAAAAATCTAATAGAGAAAGACAATTTAACAATAATTCATGGAAAAAAATCACTAGAAATAACTTACCAAGTTTCTCGGTGCTGCATGAAAGTCGCCATCTTAAGTTTTTTGGTTTTTACCCAGATTTGAAACGAAAGCTGATCGAAAATCTGTGTAATTTTTTACACAGATCTGTGTTATAAAACTACACAGTTTTGACAGCTAGAACATGTTCTACAATCTGTGTAATTTTTTTACACAGATCTGTGTTATGTGGATTTTGCGTATACGCTCAGTTTGTATGGGAGCTGTCAACATGCTCCCGGGCTGATTTTAAACAACTTGTTGAAGGAAGGAACTTTGAACGAAAAATCATGACAATGATGGAAGTCTTCACGTTAAGCCGGATCCATTGATGTGATAGGGAGCGTTCTTTTATTACGTAACGCAGTTAGGGGGGGGGGTGTCGGTGTCTGTTACGAAATGTTACGAAAACAGGGGGAGGGGGGAGTGATTAAAAATTCTGTTACATAACGAAATATTTTTTATAAGAATTCTTAAAAAAATGTAAAAAGACCTTGCGTTACGCGTTACTCCCATTACAAGAAATGGACATTCGTGTAACTAAACTATTACTGTATCAAAAATCAATAATGGTTTTATGTTTTTATGAATGATTCTTCCAAAAATGTTACTCCCAAAAATGAAGTGTTTTTTTTATCATTTCGGTGGTACAAATAAAAATGCTTATACGTAGCAGCATCAATGATTTATGTAGAAATCATGCTGACTAGAGCGGAACAGCCCGACTTGGATATCGTGTTTTATTAAAGTTTTTCTCTATTTATTTACTGTTTTAGAGCCGAACGGAAAGGAGCCAACAACGCGGGCTTGCTATACTATATGGGGCTGGCTCACTCTCAGTCAGGTAGGTAAGAAGGTAATATCTAAATATTTATAAAGCATTTCAACCAAGAGAAAAGCCCAGCAAAGAGAGAGAGTGAGCTAAAGTTAGGGAAAAACGGAAGAACTGCCACGCTTGTGCGCGTCAGTCAGCGACGCTCGGCAGCACAATTGGGATCCAATTGTAAGGCAACGATGCGCAAGTGGGCAACACTCACTTTGCACTGCTCATCCTCAATCTTGTGAAAGATGGGACAGTGAGGGTTAAATGGACCGGTCACCTGTTTGCGAGACAACTAAGATATAGAGCGGATTGGTTGATTCGAATTTCGCTACTCCAAATGTCCGGTAACTCGAATGCTCGCTAATTCTAACGTATTCTAAATAAAAAGCACTCAAACGTTGAAACTGAGTTGTTAATCCAATGATTCTATTTCTACCTCTTTGTTCGTCGATTTACGAACAAGTAGTTTTGTGCTTTGGCAGCAGTTGCCGGATTCGCTAATTCGAATTCGAATTCGAATTTAGCTCCATCCGAATTAACGAATCCGCTCTGTAGTAAGTGGAATTCTTTATATTTTCTAGTTTTTCTTCTTCAGAAATTATTTATACAAAAAAAAATAAACAACTAATGAACAACTCGCATAACCCCACATGTGCACTCTCTCTTCAGCATGGGCTTTTAGGTGGCTAAGCAGAAACCATCTAGCGCTAAGATGTGCTAGTTCCGTTTAAAGTAACTATCCATAGTATTGCCCCTGATGTCCTCATTAAAACACAAATTAAAACAGGTGATTTTCAATCAACAAATGTTTCATTTGATTTTTTTTAAATAAAAATTGGTTTCCTGTTTAAAATTTACTCAACGAACACAAATGGCAATGTTTTGTTTATTCAATTAATCAATTTGTTTTTAAATATGGAGCAATTCTCTGAGTTTTCGGTCATTCGTATTTTTAATCCGGCTGAAACTTTTTGGTGCCTTCGGTGTGCCCAAAGCCAATTTGCATCATTAGTTTGTCCATATAATTTTCCATACAAATTTGGCAGCTGTCCATACAAAAATGATATGTGAAAATTCAAAAATCTGTATCTTTTGAAGGAATTTTGTGATCGAGTTGGTGTCTTCGACAAAGTTGTAGGTATGGATATGGACTACACTGAAAAAAATGATCACGGTAAAAAAATTTTGGTGATTTTTTATTTAACTTTTTGTCACTAAAACTTGATTTGCAAAAAAAAAACACTATTTTTTTTTTATATATATGTTTTAGAGGACATAAATTGCCAACTTTTCAGAAATTTCCAGAATGGGCAAAAAATCTTTGACCGAGTTATGATTTTTTGAATCAATACTGATTTTTTCAAAATATCGGTCGCAAAAATTTTCAACTTCATTTTTGTTCAATTGAATCAAAAAGTACTTTAGTGAATTTTGATAAAGTGCACCGTTTTCAAGTTATAGCCATTTTTAGGTAACATTTTCGAAAATAGTCGCAGTTTTTCATTTTTTAAAATTAGTGCCCATGTTTGCCCACCTTTGAAAAAAATATTTTTGAAAAGCTGAGAAAATTCTCTATATTTTGCTTTATTGAACTTTGTTCATGCGACCCATAGTTGCTGAGATATTGCTATGCAAAGGCTAAAAAACAGGAAAATTGATGTTTTCTAAGTCTCACCCAAACAACCCACCATTTTCTAATGTCGATATCTCAGCAACTATAGGTCCGATTTACAATGTTAAAATATGAAACATTCGTGAAATTTTACGATCTTTTCGAAAAAAATATTTTCAAAAATTTAAAATCAAGACTAACATTTTAAACGGGCCAAACATTCAATATTACGCCCATTTAAAATGTTAGTCTTGATTTTTAATTTTGAAAATATTTTTTTCGAAAAGATCGGAAAATTCACGAATGTTTCTTGTTTTAACATTGTAAATCGGACCTATAGTTGCTGAGATATCGACATTAGAAAATGTTGGGTTGTTTGGGTGAGACTTAGAAAACATCAATTTTCCTGTTTTTTAGCCTTTGCATAGCAATATCTCAGCAACTATGGGTCGCATCAACAAAGTTCAATAAAGCAAAATATAGAGAATTTTCTCAGCTTTTCAAAAATATTTTTTTCAAAGGTGGGCAAACATGGGCAAACATGGGCACTAATGATAAAAAATGAAAAACTGCGACAATTTTCAAAAAAAAAAAAATACCTAAAAATGGCTATAGCTTGAAAACGGTGCACTTTATCAAAAATTCACTAAAGTACTTTTTGATTGCAAATTCGATTTTACATCGAAAAATGAAGTTGAAAAATTTTTGCGACCGATATTTCGTTTTTTTGAAAAAATCAGTATTGATTCAAAAAATCATAACTCGGTCAAAGATTTTTTGCCCATTCTGGAAATTTCTGAAAAGTTGGCATTTTATGTCCTCTAAAACATATCAAAAAATAAAAAAAAAATAAAAATAGATTTTTTTGCAAATCAAGTTGTAGTGACAAAAAGTTAAATAAAAAATCACCAAATTTTTTAAACCGTGTAACATTTTTTTTTCAGTGTAGTCCATATCCATACCTACAACTTTGCCGAAGACACCAACTCGATCAAAAAATTCCTTCAAAAGATACAGATTTTTGAATTTTCACATATCATTTTTGTATGAACAGCTGCCAAATTTGTATGGAAAATTATATAAACAAACTAATGATGCAAAATGGCTTCTTTGGGCATACCGAAGGCACCAAAAAAGTTTCAGCCGGATTAAAAAATACAAAAATTAAAATTAAAGAAAAAAGACCGATTCCGTAGAGAACTGCTCTATGACTAAAAGAAACAAAGTCGCAAGAAGCTAGTGTTTTTGATCCCATTGAAATATGCAAAATCAACATATCTGAGTTTTTTTGAAAGGGCCAATAAACAAAATTTCCAGTTTTTGCTTTTGAGTGTTTTTGAAACCGCCTTGGGCCAGGGGTATTAAAAACACACACAAAAAGCAAAAACTGAAAATTTGGTTTATTGGGCCTTTAAAAAAATCCAGATATCTTCTCGTATTATTTTAAGGATTGTAGGGGAAATTCTCGTATCTTTGGCAGGTTAAGCTCTCGCTCCTAACTCCATCCAATTTGCTGATTTTCACTATTTAAACAACTAATTTTGCAAAACTTTTGGAAGAAACTTGCTTGCTCACTTCTTATTGAGCTATTTATCACTCGATTTCAGTTGAAAACGCTTTTAATTAGCTTTAATTGCATGTCAAAGTTCTGACCTGCCAACATTAGAGGCACGCTGGAATTAGATGCTGTTCCCCTATTAAATAAATCAAGCATAAAGAAAAAGTGAATCAGAGTACCATCGCTAGACCTTTTAAAACCTAGAGTAAGCTTACGAAAAAATGGACTCAAGAGGGCAACGAAACCACAATCGGAGCAACTGCCCTAGCATGGGATATATGACCAACGCAAGCCCAACGCCACAAATCGGACAGCGGCTGCGCGTCGGCGGAATCGGCTAAGCCGCTTTGTGTAGGTACCTACGTGATTGTGATGAGCATACGTCTCTCTTGCCGCCGGATCAGCGTTGTTTGTGTAGGATGCAATAGTAAAGTAGCGTCTCAATTAATTAGTCAAAAGATGGAAGTGTTTTACTTAGCGGTACACGAGTCTAGCCCACACACAGACACACGCACGTTTGATATATCAATTTAATGTGTTTCAATCAGTGGTCTCTCTGCATAAAACGATAGACGAATAAACCAAGCTAAACACATTATTATTTCAGCTAGACAAGAAGAGCAGCAGCATTTTATGGATTTTATGTCTTTCGATGTTGGGCTTAAATTGAACGGTGAAAAAGGGCCGAGGGTGCATTTATGACGAGCTTGTGAGCATTGGTTGTAATCAGGTGATAATCCATCGTAAACAAGTGAATATAATCAGTTAGGTGGATGGATGTTACTGTTGTAGTGATTACTGTTTTGAAAAATGATAATAAGTTGAAATGAATTCGCTATGAGCGCAGTGCACTTTTATAGATCGTTTGGAAATCACTTAAGGTTAATAATTGTTAGGTCCTTTTTAGTGCGTCCATCCCGGGAATTCCCGGGACAAAAATCCCGGGATTTTTCCTAAACCGGGAATTCCCGAATCCCGGGATTTTCTATAATTTGTCCCGGGAATTCCCGAAATTGAAAAAAAAAAAATCATATTTTGGTCTGGAAATTCAGATTTGGTTGTGAAAATAGTAGAACAATAAAATGAATTAAAATTTGTATTCAGCAAATCTCAGCATTAAATTGGCATTTAAGGAAAAATATTATAATTTGAATTACCAGGTCCGCAAAATGCCTAGTGCTTTACATTTTTTCTCTATTATTTTATTTTTTTGAAAAACTGGATATATTTACGTATATTTTCGATTTTAAATTAAAAAAAACAATCTTATATCAAATTATTTATAATCAAACACCGGCATCTAGGGCAAATACGTACAAATGTAACGAATAAATACAGCTATTAAAGCAAAAAATATTTGCATGACGTTTTGGATTACTTCGGTTGAAACAGTAACAGAACAAAACAATTTGTACTTCCAAATGTATTGCTCTAAAATCTCCTGTACCTATTTAGACTGTAGTTCTGATTTTCCCTCGGTTGGCGGTAGTAACTTGAAGATAATTTGTAAAATATGTTTTATATAAAACAATGAATTCAAAACTTATCTAAAATTTTACATTGACTGGTATCATTTTATTTATTGTCGTTGTTTGTTTTCTAGCTGTTTTAGTCATGTCATATAAAATATATATAAAAGAAAAAAAATATGAAAGAATTCCAAAGTTTTTTTGAATAGGTCCTATAAACATATGGAAAACAAAAGCTTATTGGACCTTTAAAAAAAAAAGAATTATGTAATTTGATTCGCAAATAAAAAAATGATTAATCATACTGGAATTAAAAATAGTAGTTGATATAAAATCCTAAACACCACTAAGACAAAAAAAATCTTTTAGGCTATCCCGAGCAGACGGAAATAACTTGGGAATAACATTCTTTGTTATTTGAAAATACTAGGCCAATAACATTTTATGTTATTTATAACAAGATTTGTTATTCGCCGTTATGATTTTTTTGTTATTGGATTGTTATTGTAATAACAGACTAATAACATTTTACGTTATTTTTCGAACAAATCTTTGTTATTTTTTTTGTTATTTTAACAACTAATCCGATCATCCCAATAACGTTTGGAGTTATTCTTCCATAACAAAAAAATGTTATTCTCAAGTTGTTTTTGCTGTCAATCAATATCAGACCAATAACAATTTTTGTTATGATAACATAAACTGTTATTGAACTCTTATGCAAAAATGGATTTTTCAAGATTATTCCATAACACTTTCTGTTATTTTAACAGTATTTGTTATTGAAATGGCATGAATTTAGTTATTACCGTCTGTTCGGGATTTTAAAACTGTCGTCTTTGTTTAGATTGAAGTGAGGATTATAACCATTTGATATTATTTAGCAAATTCAATGATTTTAAGCTTGAAAACATAACAAATATAATGAAACATAGATTTTATTACTGATTCAAAAATTTCCCGGGATCCCGGGAATTCCCGGGATTCCAAAAATATTTTTCCCGTTTCCCGGGAAATTCAAAACCCGGGAAAATTGGACGCCCTAGTCCTTTTCGATTGCTAGGAATTGGTTAGGACCGGAATGACTTAAAGGCCTAACAACAACTAAAGCCAGTACCGTCGTTTTACGTCTCAATTCTATGCAAGGCTGGGGCAGATGGGAATCGAACCCATGATCATCCGCTTACAAAAGCTTAGGGAAGAGTGGGGAGACTTGATTCCCTTTTTTGTATCACACATAACTCTGGCAATTTCTCATAAAACTATAAACTTTTTTGCATGAATTGAATGCTTAACAACTATGTTTGGCTGACAAGGTCATTTCATCAGATGAACTCTGCGCATCATGCCAAGCGTTTTTAAAAAATATTTTAAACCAGTATTTTCAAAACGTTTCTTATTCATACAAAATTTCAATTTTCTATAAGTAACAGCAATTTCATATAAAACATATGCGTTTGTGTTCAAAATATAACAAGTTTAGTATTTAAGATGTTTTTAAATTTAAAATATTCTTTCTTAGACCAAAATTGAGCATGTTTATGAAAGCTGGTAATTTTTGTTTACAAAACTTTTGAAAAATTGTTCAAACTGCAGTAAGTTATGTACAGAAAAGGAAACTATGTACGAAAACCCAGCGCAATTAATTAATCTTGAGGCTGGTTCCAGTGACTGTTAAAATGCAGGGATCAAGTCTCCCTAAAGGCACTTTTTTAAATAATTGATTTTAAAATCAGTAGGACAATAAATTTAACGTTAAATGCGTATGGGCTTCCTAGTTGATAAGTTTATCAAAAAATTCATGTATAAGCCGGGACCGTGGTGTAGAGGTAAGCGTGATTGCCTCTCACCCAGTCGGCCTGGGTTCGATCTCAGACGGTTCTGGTGGCAAATTTTGAGACGAGATTTGTCTGATCACGCCTTCCGTCGGACGGGGAAGTCAATGTTGGCCCCGGACTAACCTAAAAAGGTTAGGTCGTTAGCTCAGTCCAGGTGTAGGAGTTTGGTAGGTAGTTGGACTCACAATCCAAAGATCGTCAGTTAGAATCCCGGGGTGCATGGAAGCTAAGGTGTAAAAAGAGGTTCGCAATTGCCTCAACAATCAATCCTTCGGACACCTAGTTTCGAGTAGGAATCTCGCAATCGAGAACGCCAAGGCAATGCTGTAGAGCGCGAATAATTTGATTTTTGATGTATAAAAAAATATTTTTGGATAAATTTTTAGTGTATTTTATGCATATTTTAATAAAGAAAACCGATCTCTTGGAGGTTTTTTGCAGCACTTTTTAGAAAAATGTGTGTAACTAAATCTAAACATTTTTCATTTTTTTTTCTCTGTTTCTACAATTTCACACAACTTTCTAGAACCAAGCTAATTGTTTTACCCACATGCTGACGAGATACAGTCTTGGGATCAAATGTCTCCGGGGATCAAGTATCCCCACTCTCCCCTACAACGAACAGCGTAACCATTAATCCTGTTCAGGGGAAATATACCCTTTCTCGGTCCATTTCTATTATCGGCATATCAGCACTTTGACCATCAATTACAGCATTCATAAAGTGTTTTCGACTATTACAAAGTAATAAATAGCTCAAATAAAAGTGAGCTAGCAACTCTCCATTGTTGATGTATATGAAAATATTTGTTGTTTAAATAGTCAAAAGAGTCAAAAGTCGGTACATTTCCTCTAATTAGGCCTTATGGTTTATGGGTTTATGGGTATATGGGTATTAAAAATTTTCTCATAAAGGTCAATTTAACCATCCATTTTGTATATTGTAATTGTAGTTGAAACTCAATATGGAATTTAAAATATGGGAATTTATTTTTTTTAAAGTCACCTTCCATTTTGTAAATTGTAAATTTTATTCAATGAGATTATGCCCACGTGGGGGAAGAGGGGGAGTCTATTTTGGTTAAAAAGTGTCCACGTGATTGATGGATGGACCTGTAAACATGCACATTTCGACGATAACTTTTCAAATAGCGCTATATACTAGGATGTAACAAAAATGACTTTTTGACGGGCATTCAGGGGTTGGTACCGGTGGGCGTACTGAGCCAATATATTTTGGATTTGGGCTCAGTACGCCCACCGGAATTAGCCCCTGAATGCTCGCCAAAAAGTCATTTTTGTTACATCCTACTTTATACGTAGGCTTTGCGTGGGATATGGAGCTATTTGAAATGTAAGCAGAGATTAGTGGATCCTACTAGGGGAAACTATTACACGATTTGAGATTTTTTTTATTTTGTTGATAACAGTAACAGCCTCACGCCTAACACGATCGCGAGTTCAGACTAATCCTGTGGCTATTTTTCGAAAACACCTGCTTAAGGACATGTTCACACTCATTCACACCGTGTTGACCGCCAGTCTGTTTTTGCGTGCGATCTCCGGTTTCCCTCCCTCATTATCTTCACACATCATTTTCCAAATCAGTAATTCCCCCCCGAGTGTGTTGGAGCCATTATTGCTGCTGCTGCATCAGCTCAAGTGAGCTCAACGGAGAAACAAAAGAGCACCCTCAAAAAGAAACTACAACTTTCACCGTTGCCATGCTATGACGGGTTTTATTTTCGTCAGCTTCGCGCATTAATTTACAACTTTGCGCTTATTTCGCGCGCCGCTACAAGTGCTAACAAGTCCAAATTCATAACTCTGGGATTACAATTATTGGAAGCGGGCTCGTGGTTGTTATAAGCAGTATGGCCCAATCTAGCATAAATATTTCGTCGAAATGACACACTTATTGGTGTTACGTGAAAAGACCATTCCGATGGGACAGTTGAGATGTACAGAAACAATGGAGCCGGATTTGTCCTCGGAGCACAGGAAGTACGATCTACAGTCAACTGAGTTAATGTCGGCGAATCGTCCAGTTGCCGTGCAAGGGTACTGGTACGATGTCGCAATGGTCGTGTTGATGAGTTCCGCTGTGTTTGGTGAATCTGCTCCGTCGCCGGATTCCTCAAAGATTGCAGCATCCGAAGCTGACAGGCACTGCATCGTTCCGTCGTCCTTGACACATTTATTAAACTTATTGGAGAATAGCGATCCCAGCGGACACGAGATAACTTCACGCTTTAATTCATAGTCCGAATTGAACGAGCACAAGTAGTACGACCGACAAGTTGGATCTTCGGTGTTGAGAATCCGGCCAACTCCAGAACACTGAGCTGTGGAATCCTCAATAATCGGCACGGTCGAGGTCATCGTTGCAGCAGGAACTGTGGTGGTAGTAATTGTTATCGGTACAGTCGTCATCACTGGACAGGCAAACTCTTTGCTATCAACGCATCGTTCACGCTCCGGAGAAAAGACGAATCCGGCTGGACAACGTACGATCACCTTGAACCAATTACCGCTTGGATCACGAGAACACAAATAGTAAGTGTGGCAATTTCCATCCTCCTCGTTTGCGAACCGTCCCGACTCGGTACAGATGCTGACTTCTTCCTCACTGGCCACTCTTCTTGCCATCGTCGGCTCGCTACTCCCGACGACATGCTCCTCCAATTTAAGCTCCAATTCTGCCAATGTACTAGGGCAGACGTATTCCGATGCAGCAACACACTTGGACGTAATTGCCGAGAAGATTGTGCCTCCGGTACAGGTCAAAAGTGTTGGCTTAAGCTCGCCTTTAGAGTTTTCCACGCAGCTGTAGTAAGTTTCGCATGTCTTCGAGAACTTATCCGGGTATCGCCCTACTCCAGGACATTCGAAATCACTGATTCCATCGTCCGGACAGTCGTAACTACTGGGTGGCACACATTTGCGCTCGATTTCCGAGTAAACGGTATCATTCTCACACAAAAAGTTCTTCGATACCAGAGTACTGTTCCGAAGCTTCGAACATACTCGATATCCCCGACAATTTGGAACAGATTCATCGGGAAAACTGCCAACGTCTAGGCACACAAAATCGGATAAAAATTTCAACACAATCGGTGGACACTGGTACTCGCTCTCATCCACACATGACGATGTTTTTGCTGAGAATACTTGCATCTTGGGGCAACTCTGCTTGATCGGTATATACACCCCAGGATCCTTACTTTTCAAGCAATTGATAAACTGGCGACAGTCTTGTGAATTAACATTCACAAACTTTCCACACTCCTTGCAATCGTACTCAATGGAGTAGAAATCTTCCAGGGTGTCGCAAGATTCCCCAGAAATACACCTCTGATATTTGGCGCTGAACAGACTTCCCGGGTTGCACTCATCGTTTCGAGTGCTGAACGATCCATCCGGTCCTGGTATACACGTTACGTACTGCTGGCAGCTCTCTTCATCCTCTTCAGGATCCGGAAATCGGCCCGGTTTAGTGCATTCCCAACCGATGACGACATTCGCTAGAAATGCGCCCAAAAGCAAAACTCGCACTTGAAGATTCATGCTAACTCCAGAACAAAACGAACGATGCTTGACCGAGCTTGATACTGGCTAGAATTTGACTAAATTACTTTCAATTTTGCTGTGCAGTAGCAGACGGTGGATGTGCAAAGAGTTGTCTCTTATTGTTTATAGGATATTAGTGTATGCCAACAAGATCACGAATATACGGGGATATCAAATGGGCTACTAACCGCAGCGTGCTACCGTCTAGCTTCTAATAATGGTTCTAAAACAAAATGACACCAAACGATGACTAACTTGTTTTTCTATCTGAAGGTATAGTATCCAAATGGTTTCTTAACAAATTTGTATCACTGTCCAATATGTCGTCAGCTGTGTGTTATCTTGTGACAACGACCATTTAGTACTTTTCGAGAAAATAATTTTTTAAAGTTTGATGATAAATATTTTCAAAACTATGAATGGTAGAGCCAAACTTTTTGAAGCAATCGGTTCGTATACTATCGCTTAACAAACGCTCCAAGTTTCAACTAATTTGGTTACACCAGTTAAAAGTTACAGTAAATTATGTAATCAAAAATCTTAAAAGCACGTGTCACAAGTGTGTTTCGAAAGTAAAATTGTACTACGTGTCACAAGTGTGCACAGAATTTCCATGCAAACTAAAATAGCCTTATATCAATAGTTTAACCGACTTAATCAGTATATTTTCAAAAACAAAAGATTGCATTGCCTTCAGAAAATGTGTATAAACATAAATTTGTGAAAACAAGAAAAATTTTCCACATTTTCCAACAACATGTATGACGTGTCACAAGTGTGTACGATCATTTTGATGATAAAACGGTCTATGTCACACAAGAAACGGAAGCGAGTTTCCAAAAACGGGTTAAAGCATCTTGTAGTGTTTGTTAAGTATAGCAAAACGTCATCATTAACTCATTTTCGACCAAAATGGTCTGTGTCACAAGATAGCACACAGCTGACGATGTACCAAATACATTCCCATAGTTATATGAAAAAAATATAAATGTTCCCCACACATTGGCCTTTCCTAAAATTGGCTTTTTCTACTGTTAGTCTCAATTTTTTTTTCATTCAGCTGATGTTTTTCACATTTTTTTTTCTGTTAGACCTATTTCACCGATAGGAAGTTTAAAATTTAAACTTCCTGCAATTGGTTCTCAACGGTACGGGCATGATTAGATGATAGCGGTGGCGACAAACGATGATATTTCTTTGCATGTATGACGGTGATGTCTGGATGTCTGGAGCAACTTTTGAAATGAAAAGTACCACATTGCTCTTACAGCCTTTCATTATACGTGTTTAAATGGGAAGAAAGGCCGTAAGAACAATGTCGTACCGCCCCTTTCAAATGTTGCTCCAGATATAGTCATCATCACTTTGCTTGCAGTTGCAACCACGACAAATTCGTTGCTGGGGCCTCTTTTTATCACCTTTGCTCTAGGATCATTGGAATGGTTTGCTACAGCTTACCTGTGAGAAAAATATTAGTTTAACTTGAATAGAGTGAATCTAGAAAACTAATAAATTAAAGTCAGAATGTTCATACCACAAAGACTCACTGATTCAATTCAAGTGAGTGCATAAAGATGTTTAATTTTTATCAAATCAGTTAGAACCCATACTTCAAACTGTTTCGTTTCATCCGATCATTGAACGCAATAGATTCACCAATTATAGCGCTCAATACATATTTCATGAGAAATCCTTCCTCACAGGTGCAAAGAACTCTAGTATTGTATAGATCCATATTTATTTAAATGTTTTAAATCTTATTAATTTTCTTTCTGTTTGCGCTCCAACTAATTTGCAGTGCAATAGAAAGACGAACGGAGGAGTATATCGACGGAATCACGCATTTCAGCGTGGAAAGCTGTGATAGATTGCGGTCTATAACGAAAATGAAAATAAGTTTAATAAATTCGTTCCATTCGAACGACCCCCGCTGGCGGCTTCGTGATTTTGTTTTTTACTATCATCATCATCATATGGGGAGGCTCTTCCAAGGCTTCAAAATGCAGTGACTCACTGAATATCTGCCGCTGTCTGCCCCACTGGACTTCATGGGCGATGGCAATGGAGCCAACAAAAAGGCTTCTGATATATAAATATATAGAAAGTAACGGTTTGTTTTAACTACACTATCAGCAGCATTCAATTAACGTTTCGTCTCGATGGCCTTTCGGTTAGCCACCGACCAATTGGATCGAGAAGCGTTTGATAATAATCTCACCATCACACCTGTTCAGCGAGGAGTGAAGAAGCCGCTGCGCTGTTAGTTACTCTTTTTTGATAGCTTTCTCCTCGCCTTCCCCTCCCCCCCCTCCTCGGCAACGTGATCGACGAGCTTTCTAATGCCCTTAAAATCGGCGAAAAAATATAGTCCAATTTACACACACCAAATTCCTCAAACCATTCTGATGTAACAAATTAATGTGCAAAAGAAACTAGTACGCCACGGCGGTTCCCGCCCATTATCGATTACCCACAAAAAGTGCGATGATTTTATAATTATTACCATTCACTTGCAGATTTTGCATCTCTTCCGCAGGCAGCTTGTACATACCGCTCACTCTCTAGTTCTGGAACAACCCAATCTGCATAGAAAAAAAGGTGGAAAGAAGAAATGCTTCAGGTGTGTACGATGTGCATTTTCACCTTACCCAGAAATCTAATTTATCTTTACCACCTTTCTCGCGAGATTTCGGTGCACTAAAATGTTGTTGGCCTAATAGTTTCGAAACGATTTAGTTATTAAACCAGGCAGTAATTAAAACAAGCATAAATTCCAGAACTTAAGAAAATGTATTTGTAAACCTTATAAGAGATCTTGGTAGATAAATATGCTAGCATAAAAAAATAACTGTAAATAATATTTACTAAATATATATGTTGAAACAGTTGGCCTTTAACTTTTTTCAATTTTCCCTGGTTCAATTTTCTCCATTCACTGATTATCCAGATTCCAGTTCTTTCAAAATGGATCCTTAGATGATCTCATTCTTTATCCTGATTCATATTTTTCGCGAAAGGACTTCAAAAGTTTTATTAACAAAACGCTTTCGTTTGGTTGCACGCCTGGCTATTTAATTTTTTTTTTAAATATAGCATTGAAATAGTAGTTTATGCAACAAGTTGCAAAAAGAGGATTTTTTCAGCACGAGTCGTACAACGAGGTTCACCGAGTTGGATAAATACGAAGAGTGCTGAAAAAATCAAGTTTTGCAACGAGTTCCATACATCATTTTTGGCAATTCCAAAAAACACACAATGAGTTAAATTTTAAGTCAAATTTTCATGTATTTTGTCAATAAATCGTTTAAATCAAATTTTTTTTGAAAAGTGTTACTTTTCGAAACAAGTACTGAAAAGTTCAACAAAAGTTCAGCACCCATTCAGCATTTATTTCGAAAAGTGTTGCTATTCGATTCTATTATTTTTGGTACAGAAAAGTAGGCTATTTCGTCGTTCAAGAATGACAGGAAAAGTGAGTAGTTTCACGACAGAATTGCAAAAATTTAATTTCTGTTTTTAGAGCGGAGGCTTTATACGGTCATCCAAAATGCACTTAACTTATGTGAAAATGTCCCAGGAATCCAGTAATGATAACCACTTGCACCGCAAAAATCATCTAGGGTCCATTTAACCCCAATTCCGCTTTAAAAGCATTTTTGGTCATTCTCAAATGTTAGGTTTTTTGGATACGTTAGATAATTTTATCGTAAAGATCAGACAATTTTACATAAGAAAGATGATTTGCACTTGATAGTTTAACACATTTATGTTGATAAAATCCAACGATGAGTGAAAAGATCAATTTTACAAATCCAAAATGCTAACATTTTTCCAACACGTTCTCAGGTTTCGAAGCTGGATCAGCTACCTTAGTGTGATGATTAATTGGTGAGCACCTGCGTTGCGAATAAAAACACCACGCGCACCGGAAAATATCGTTTTGGTTTGGAATGCAATCAAAATATAGACTGCTTATTTTCATAGGAAAGTGCGCGTAAATTAGAGTAAAATCAAAATCAATGTCAGCCAGTGTTCCCACTAGCCTAAGCCATCGGCTAGGCTAGGTTCATTTTTCTGGTTCAGGTTCACTCCACACGTCGGCAAGCATCGTCGGCTCAGGCTCAACGAGCGCCGTGAGCCATGGTTCATTTGGTTCAAACCAGGCGAGGCTAGCCAAAATGAACCATTGGCTTGAACCAGGCTTGAACCTGATCTAAGAATGTTAGGCTAAACGGCGAGCTCTGTTACACCATGATACTGTTCAACCCTAAATCTACAACAGCGTAACACTGTTACACCATAATAGTGTTACACCGTAACAATGTTACACCGTAACAGTGTTACATCGCAAAAGTGTTGCACCGTAACAGTGTTACACCGTAACGTTGTTACACCGTAACAGTGTTACACCGTAACAGTGTTGCACCGTAACAGTGTTGCACCGTAACAGTGTTACACTGTAACAGTGTTACACCGTAATGTTACGGTGTAATAAATGTTACGGTGTAACAAATATGACGTAGTAACAATGTTACAGTGTAACAATGTTACGGTGTAACAATGTTACATCATTATATTTGTTACATGGTAGCATTGTTGCGCCGTAACACTTGTGCATAGTCATGGTTTTCATTAGCCGGGTTAGCCTGGCTTAAGCCATGGTTCATGGTTCACTGAACCAGGATTGAACCACAAAAGGAGGCTTAAGCCGAACCAATTTTATTGGTGAACCTAGCCTAACCGGTTCATTTGGGAACTCTGACATTGTCAGCAGCTGCGCCATAAATCATTTTTTAGTTTTCGTACGATTTCGTTCGTCTTCGGCGCAAATGGAAAAGGTAGGCACGAAACAGTTGCGCACACCACGCTATTTTCCATCAACCACGGGCGCGAAATTTCACACCACGGATCTCACTTAATATCTGTTGGTTTGATGTACTGTATACAGCAGGAGTTGGTTTTTTGTCTTTTTTACGTTCATCAAAGTGAAGATGATAATTTTGATCAATTATAAAGATAAGCCATAACGTTGAAGTGCATTACGTTTATGCGGCTTTGCTAGGCAGGATCAATATGCTTTTCCCTAATTTCTCCATTTCACAAACAATTTCCATGATGATCGGTGCAGATTTAAGAAGAAGCAATTGAAAACTTACTATCAATTCAGGCCACAAAAAGCTAATAATAGGTCTGTAGTATTGAATACAAAAGTCAATTTGGCTTTTGACGCCACAACCGGGACATCTTTAAGCCATTCAGCGGAATTGACTTTAGCTACATTAGCTTGAAAGACGTCTTGATTGTGAATCCAACTGTCGACCAGTGAATCTAGCCGAGTCTACCGACGCAGGTTTATGCAGGTTTGCAAATTGGACGGCATTAGGACCAAGTCCTTAACCGGCCCAACATAAGAGAATTGCCTCTTATTGATTTTCCTACATAGAAAGCTGTTATAGAAAATATTGTAAGTAAATCTTTCCCTGTTCCTGAGGGGAACATCCGTGAAGAGTATCGGGGCCGGCATTTACAAAGCGGATTCAGTGACAGTTTATTAATCAACTTAATTTCACCCAAACCCTCTTTTACGTAAATGGTCCGACATTTTACTTCCCCATCCGATAGAAGGCCAGAAGGATAAGGCGGGAATCGAACCCACGCCCCATAGCAACTAAGAGATCGACAGCCGAAGCCGTTATCCACCGCAAATCCACCGTGCCACGAGGCCCTCTAACAGTGCTAATATTTATATTTATTCATGGATGAAACATGGATTCCCTGTGCCATTTTCTAAAATACGTATATTTTTTATATTTTTTTTAGGGGACCAAAATAAATGTTCTGAACCATAATGCGTGATGGTGCAAAATCGAGTTGAGGAGATATGTTTTTTTGAAAAATCGTGTTTTTTGAAAATATCGGAAACCTGGACAAAAAAATATTAAAAATATTTTTTAGAAGCAAAACCAAATTTGCAATCAAAAAGTATTCTCAATTCTAAAATTAAAAAATGAAACACTTGTGAAATTTTCTAATCTATTCAAAATAAGGCCGTTACAAATATTTTTCAAAGTTTAAATCGCTCCCCCTCCCCCTTCAAAATTGGTCACAATAATCAGGGGGCAAAAAATAATTCAAAAAACTTCAAAATTTTATTTAAAATAGAAGTCAAATCAACTTAAAACAATCTAAATCACATTTTTCTGCATTGATAATCATATCACAGATGTCTGTCTACGGCTTTAATATTTAATTTAAAACATTGTTTGTATTTATTAAAATTAAGTTAAATCAATTAAACTTTTTGCCTTCCTCACCTCAATAAGGAAGGGCTAGTGCGTCCATCCCGGGAATTAAACCGGGAATTCTCGAATCCGGGATTTTTGATATTTTGTCCCGGGAATTCCCGAAATTGAAAAAAAATCATTATTGGTCTGAAAACTCAGATTAGGTTGTGGAAATAGATGAACAGTTGAATACTTAGTAATCGATATCAATTTTAAAGCATTAGCAAATTTGTATCCGGCATATATCAACATTTATTTGGCTTATAATGGATTTTTTTTTAATTTTAGTTTACGGATCCCCAAAATGCCTAGCGCTTAAAATATTTTTCATTAAACTTTATTTATTTTTTAAATATTTACGTTTAATGATAGCTTTAAACGTGAAAAAATCATATTTAATTATTTTTCATCTGGTATCTGGAACAAATTAGGACAATAGTAACTAATTAAGACAGCATGATGTTCTGATATATTTTTAATTATCAAAACAAGTACATCAATATTCAAATTTATTGCTCTAAAATATTCTGTACCTATTCAGACTGCTGTCCCGATTTCTCCCAGTTGGCGGTAGTGGCTTAAAGATAGTTTGTAAAATATGTTTTATATAACACATGAAATTCTAAACTTTATAAAATTTAACATGGATGGTTTCATTTTATTTGTTTTCTTTTCTTGTTTTTTATTACAGTTACTGTGATTTTTTTAGCTTTTGCAGTGATTTCACATAAAAAAATGAAGAGATATAATTAATATTTTATGACTATTAATATGAAATAATTTGAATCACATTGGATTTAATATTATGATTCATTAAAAATATCCTAAGCATAACAAAGAACAAAAAAACAAAACAATTTTTTTAACTAACTGAAAACTGCTGTTCTTGTTCAGATTGAAGTAAAGATTATCACCAATTAACAGTATTGAGCTAATTCTACGATTGTAAGCTTCAAAAACAAAACAAATTTGATGAAAACATAGATTTAATGACATTTTAGAAAATTTCCCGGGATCCAGGAATTCCGGACTTGAAAAATATTTTTCCCGTTTCCCGGGAAATTCAAAACCCGGGAAAATTGGACGCCCTATGAAGGGCTTTAAAATCACTCGAAAAATGAACTTCTTTATTTGACCTCGTAGACCCACCTTCACGTATACCTATCGACTCAGAATCAAATTCTGAACAAATGTCTGTGCGTGTGTCTGGATGTGAGTCCGTGCACCGAAAAACATGCACTCGATTATCTCCGGATTGGCTGAACCGATTTCCGTCTTGGGGTCCCACAAGAATGAATGAATTAATGAATAATTCTCATACCTGCCGGCGGCTTGGTTCAGTTTACAGGTGTACGCTTGATCAAACAAATCGTCATCTTATGTTCAGTAATCTGTACACCCACGTACATATGTTTTTTTTGTACGAATTTTGTTGTTACAAATACCAGAAGAAATTTCCCAAACCCCCAAAGCAACGGAAATTTGTAAAGGTGTAGGGACACATCACACACGCCCTTGTTCAACCGTCACGACATTAAGGGTATGAGATGTCGCAAAATTAATAAGCATACTACCCATAACCGAACCTTCAACAGAGTGCCGGCAATCGAACACTCACAGCGAACGACCAGGGTAGTACCCTACCGCGTATATAGTTATATTGGCGTGGTTTGACTTAACTGTTGTGTTAATGTGTTAAAGTAAGTGAAATTTTTTTTTGTATCCAGGTCCATTTGAATATTTCAACTTCATGCTACATGCCAAAACCTCGATTGTTACTCTTGAAAGACAGGTTGTTATCTTCACAATCCTTCTCATTAGTTATACTTTTGATTGAGAGTTCCGGAAACGAAAAACCGCTGGAAAAGTTCCACTGGAGCAAAAGTCCACCGGAATTGCACCTGAACAGCAGGAACCAGGAACCAATCGACATTAAAAGCGATCCACCGGAACTGAACTCCACCGAAAAACCTTTTCCGTCTTGGGGTCCCACAAGACCCGGTTAATATTATAAAGTTTAGAAAAGTACTTCAAAAGTTATGCTAAAAAAAACAATTTTAGCTAAACTTTGGAAGATTGTATAAAGGGTGGTTTTTGTAAGAAAACCCGTCATGCTATATATTATTAGAAAGGTATTTGAAAGACCTTTCTAACGCGTTAAAAAGATTGAAGATCTGACAATCCCATCAAAAGTTATGAACACTTAAGTGTTATTTATAGACTTTTTTAAAGCCGGATCTAAAATATTTTGATGAAAAAGTTGTCCGGATCTATCATGCGACCCATCGTTGGATAGGTAATCAAAAGACCTTTCCAACAAGCCCAAAAGATTGAAGATCTGACAACCTTATCAAAAGTTATAAGTACTTTAGTGTTTTTGATACAATTTTTTGAAGCCGGATCCAGATAATTTGATAAAAAATAATTGTTATTTATACACTTTTTGGAGGATGTGTAGTGTCTTTACTTTATGAATGGTGGATTAAGTAACGTTTTTTTTATTGAAATCAATTTATTTACAAAATGTGTTATAGGGTCAGTTACAAGGTCGCCCAAATACCATGGAGAAACTTCAGAAGCCTGAATGTCAACAATTGGGAAAGGTTGCATAAGTTTCGAAAAATATGCAATGGCTTCAATAGCCTTTAAAAAGTGAATAAAACAATTTTAATAAAATAAACAATGGCTTGTTTAATAAATTTAAATTTAATATCTAAAACAAGCCTTACTCGACAAACTTCGTTGTGCCTTTTTTCGTTTGTTGACGTTTTTTGCCTTTTTGCTTATTCAGCCTCCTGGGATCAAAATTTGAGTTTACGTAAATTTTCCCTTATAGTCAAGGCACGAAATCGAAAAAGAGCTCATTTTCTTGTGTCTAACGGCAAATCATGTAACAGGCCAGGTTTTGATGGATCTAGACTAAATCGACCCCGCTGAGTCCGAATATTGCGGTCACGAAGCCGGATGTTAAGGGAAGCGAGATATTCAAGATGGCGACCAATATGGCGGCTATAAAGAGAAGTCAACAATATCACAGTATGAAGATTGTCAACGTGTCAATTTTTACTAATTTTGGGTCGCTGAACCGGAATATGACCATGAAAATCGGTCACGGCGACCCAGGAGCGTGTTATCTAAGATGGCGTCCAATATGGCGAAGAGAGAATCTTCAAGTATTTTTAAACAACATGTAACAGGCTTGTGACCAATCAAATTTAACTAATTTGGGGTCGCTGAACCCGAATATGACCATGAAAATCGGTCACGGCGACCCAGATGTGTGTTATCCAAGATGGCGTCCAATATGGCGAAGAGAGAATCTTCAAGTACTTTTAAACAACATGTAACAGGCTTGTGACCAATCAAATTTAACTAATTTGGGGTCGCTGAACCAGAATATGACCATGAAAGTCGGTCACGGCGATCCAGGAGCGTGTCTTTTTTTATATCATTTCACTTTTGCACTTTTTTTTTATATCATTTCAGATTTCTCTTGCCAGGATCAACCAAACTCCTTCACAGGTGGAAATCAATGGAGTTTGACCGGATATTTTAAAGTTAATTGTGAACACTAAAATTTATTGTATATTGTATTAAAACGATGTTAGTTTTTGGTGCTACTGCGGAAAAAACGGAATCGACGTAACACCATATGGGACCATCCATAAACCACGTGGACACTTTGGGGGTATGGCGATTGTCCACGATCCATACAAAAATATTTTTTTTGTATGGACAATTGTCCACGAGGGGGAGGGGGGGGGTTGACAGATTCCCAAAAAAGTGTCCACGTGGTTTATGGATGGTCCCTATAATGTGGCCCTCTTAAACCTTGCGGTTTCGTCAACGGTCCCCACAGGCGTGTATCGTTCTTTTTGCGACAAGACTCCGCCTCCCGGGTCTCCTAAGTTTGATGGAATGGGCACGGGGAGAGGGCACCGAATATCTATATTAACACTTAGAATTCGAACCGGCGACCTCTGGATTGTGAGTCCAGTGCGCGGTCCGATTGACCCTCACAGGCCGACACTACTGTTTTGGTGGCTTTTCCTACCGAATAAAAAATCAATCAATCAATTCAATTTACTATTTCTGAACCATTGATAGTCATTGGCCCAAGAGTGAAAGAGGATTTTTGCAGTCGAAAAGTCTGCAAATACAACATTTTTGTCTGTATAATTGGCATTGCTTCAGTCAATCCCTCGTTTTGTTTCGTTTCGTAGACGTCATCATTGAACATCATCAGGCAGCTTGTCAGTCATTATTTTTCTTTCTGTACAAAAACAATCCGCAGCTGCTGCGTATCAGATTTTTTCGTTCTCTCGAATAAAGCGAACAATAATCTCGGGAAAGTGCAAAAGTTTCACCAATTTTCGTTAGATAATCGCGGAAGATTAGCTTCGGTTGGGATTGCTTCCTATTTTGTGCGTTGATCTAGCAGAAAGAACTATGTGTCGTCCTTGATGTGTCAGCCAGTGCAGTGTGACAGTGTGAAAAACAGTCGCCATTTATCGCAGCTAAAATCTTTCCTACCTGGGACTGCGCCCCGACGGAGGAGCTGCCGATATGGACATCGTCGGGCTGGTCAAGCGGTCGTACTCCGATTACGGAACTATCCTGAAGGACTCGTGGTATACGATAATCGCAGAAGAGCTTAGAGAAAATGTGCGTAATGTTCTTTTTTTGGTTTTGATAGTTTGTAATATATTTTTTTCATCGGCTCTTCCGTACACATTACCCGCAAGTGTCGTCTGTGCTTTACACTTTATTGAATTTAATTATTCTGTGCATCCAGACAGGAGAATGAAAATGTATTCATTGAATTACGTTTCGTTACAGTTTGCCTGGTCATTGAGCTTACTTTTGCTCTTTATTGCCACGATTTTTGGCCTGTACTGCTGGAGACGCATCTACTTGAAAAGTAAGTTTTTATTTAGTTGCTTGTCATTGTTATTTTATTGAATATTCTACTATAAATGTTTTTATTTTGGAATAAAATAAAACAAGTAAATAAGCTTAACTAACGGTACAAATTCATCAAAATATCACTAAATGAAATAGAAGTAGTCGATAATCGATAATCGATTCTTGTTCAGTTTACGGAATATCTACATCTACGGATATCTAGAATGTTTTACATTTTCCACCTGAACGTTATTTAAAGGATTCTTTACTGAAATACAAATAAAATTATATATGCTTCGGAGAAAAATAAAATTAGAGTCGGTGGTCGTGATTAAGACCGGGACCGTGGTATAGGGGTAAGTGTGGTTGCCTCTCACCCAGTCGGCCTGGGTTTGATCCCAGAAGGTCACGGTGGCAAATTTTGAGACGAAATTTGTCTGATCACGCCTTCCGTCGGACGGGAAGTAAATGTTAGCCCCGGACTAACCAAAAGGTTAGGTCGTTAGCTCAGTCCAGGTGTAGGCGTCGTCTCCCTGGGTCCTGCCTCGGTGGAGTCGCTGGTAGGCAGTTGGACTAACAATCCAAAGGTCGTCAGTTGTAGAGCGAATAATTTGATTTTTTGATTGGTCGTGATGACTATAAGAACATATTGTTAATTAACCCTAGTATTGTTATATTTTAAATAAGTTCGAACTTTACAGTAACCAGAGATATACTCATCAATGAATAATATTACTCATCACAACTACGTGACACCTGCCTCATTTGTCATTACATAGTTTGGGCTGCACCTTACCTCAAACATCACAAAAGCTATAAACTTTAAAATAATTGGTAGGTTTGTGCGCAGCAAGCCAAACCTACATTTAAAACTTTGAAAATAACCCCTTGAACTATTTCTAAGTTTAGCTTTATTACTTGAAAGACCGCAAGGTGTTTTTTCTCAGTAAAAAATGAGAAGTAAAAATGTGACTTATTTTATGGAGTACATACCGTCCTTGGTGGCAGTGCGTGGCCGAATGGTTACGCTGTCCGCTTAGTAAGTGGATGATTCTGGGTTCGATTCCCATCTGCTGCAACCTTCCATCGGATGAGGAAGTAAAATGTCGGTCCCGGCCTTGGTTGTTAGGCCGTTAAGTCATTCCAGGTGTAGGAGTCGTCTCCATGCCATAAGTACAAACAACACACTAAACCATGCCTACTCCGGTGGAATCGCTGGCGGCGGTTGGACTCACAATCCGAAGGTCGTCAGTTCAAACACTGGGGTGGAAGGTTCCTTGGAGTAGAAAGAGGTTTGGGTGCTCTCCCCATTCAAGCCTTCGGACTCCTAGGTTCGAGCAGAAACTTGCAATAGAGACCACAAAAGACCCGGGGTCGTTAATGTGGATGGTTTGATTTTTATTTGACCGTCCTTTTTGTCGGCTTGACAGTCGTGGCGCACTGCCAAGCCGATAAAAAGGACGATTAACAGTCGTTAAAAGTTAAAAGAAATTATGGAGCACGTCTTTTATACATTTTCAAAATGATACGGTGCTTGTTCGGTATCTGGACGTTGTCTAAAATCGTAGATGGTGTAATTCACTCTTGGGGCAATGACTGTCAATGATGGGTCTGAATTTTGGGTCCAGAAATAGTAAATTGAAATGAAGAATAATTCACGATATGTAAAATGCTTCTATGGCCAGATGAACCGACTGTGGTCTTAGCCTATCTTTTGACAACCACAAAAAATGCTTCTACAAACAACACAAAGAAAACCGTTGTTTTAATGATACATTCTTATCCCCTTATAAACAGGAATTCTAGACTTTGTCTCAAGAATAAACTGTAAATTTATAAACAAATTTTCAGACCTGCCATGCTTTATGCTGTGCCGATCTGGACAAGCTGTTACTTAACCAGGAAGAAAACACTTCAAAGGATTCAGAAAAATTCTGAAAATGATTCTGAAACTTCCTCCCTGGTTCAGCACCAGTGAACTTCATCAATTAGCCGAAGTTGACACTTTGGATGTTATGTCCAATAAGATAATTGATGCATTTCGACAAAAATCATTGCAGTCTTCAGCTGCATTGATCCGCTCTTTATATAAATTATAAGTTAGTTTTAAGGTATCCCTTTTCCCTTGGTTTTATCCCTTATTCCCGAATCCCACTTTCCCGAATCCCATATCCCCGAAAATCATTTTCCCGAAAATTCCACATTCCCGAAAATCATTTCCCCGAAAGTGCCATTTCCCCGAAAATCATTTTCCCGAAATTTCTACATCCCCGAAAATCATTTTCCCGAAATTTCCACATCCCCGAAAATCATTTTCCCGAAAATTCCATATCCCCGAATGTCATTTACCTGAATGGCCATTTTACCGAACTGTCGTTTTCCCGAATTTACATATACCCGATTGATTATTTCTCCGAAAGTTCCATTTTCCCAAATGATATTAACTCCGTAGTAACAGTTCAATAGGGCGAATTTGCGTTTGTAAACAAGCAGTCTATCCCTTTTGCTCAAGTGACAGTTCACGTCAAGTAAGAGGGGGATAGACTGTTTGTTTACAAACGCAGATTCGCCCTATTGAAGTGTTACTACGGAACTTAGATATAAACTAAATTGTTTTTTGGGATTTTTTTTACCTTAATATCAAATTCTCCTGCGTGTGTTTTTAAACATGAAAAAAAGAAAAAACAAATAACCGTAGAACCATTAAAATTTCATCCAATTTGATCGATCCTGTTACGAGTAATGATGAAAAACGTAAAAAATATAGATTTTGCTCTGGGCGGGAAGGGGTTAAAGTAATTTGTGGGTTTTTACTCGAAGTGAACTTTTGACAAGGCCTTTGGATAACCGAGTCTGGACTGTATTTTGATTTTCAACTAAATGCAAAAAAAAGCGAAATGATCAATGTATTAAATCGACGCTGTCGTGCTATCTTGTCGTTTGTCGCTTTTTGACGTTCCGAGAAAAAAGCGTGTTAGTGTTTGACCTTTAATAAACGAAAAATAGAGCACGCTATGTAAACGATAACAAACACGTTTTATTTGGTTGACCATTCTGTGCATTGTCCTGAAATTTGTTTGAATTTGGTTGCTGAGGTTATAATTACAAACGTTCACGGTAGTCGGGCATGTACGTGTGTCAAACGCATTCTGATCTGAAACCTCTTTGGCCAGTTACAGCAATTTTCAGAGTGTATCAAGTTAGCACGAGACGACATTTTTAGGTTTTTATTGAATATCCCAGAATTGAAATCGAATTTTGGGTATCTATGTAGGTCAAAAGATGAGGCATTGTGAGCTGCACAAAATTGGCTTTCTTAATTCAATTTGGCCCAAAATCGACGTACGATAAGTTAGCTCGACTGCGACGAAATGAGAAAAATAGGCAACGCAGCTATTTAGATTTGTTCATTAGATATATGTACTTTGCTCAAGATGTTCTCCTTCTCTAGATCATTTGTCATAGTCGGAGTTTTTGTTGGATTCGGCGGAGTCAGTTCTTTTTGAAAGTCAGTTGGAGTAACTAAATATCAGAATTCGGAATTCGAATCCTTTAACTCCACAGACTTGGAAAATATTCAAAATTTAAGTGAAGCTGGAATAAAATGCTCGTAAAAAACTCGGAATTTTTTGAACGTTCAATTGTGAACATGATACTTCATTGATCGCCACTTTCCCGAACCCGGTCAGGCGGGTATGCCCGTTGTCCAGAACCGCGCGCGCATGATACTTCATTGATCGCCACTTCCCCGAACCCGGTCAGGCGGGTATGCCCGTTGTCCAGAACCGCGCGCGCGGTTCTGGGCAACGGGCGTACCCGCCTGACCGGGTTCGGGGAAGTGGCGTTCGGGAAAATGGTCGTTCGGGGATATGGTCATTCGGGAAAATGATTTTCGGGGATGTGGAAAATTAGGGAAAGTGGCCATTCGGGAAAATGGTTTTTAGGGGAAGTCGCCATTCGGGGATGTGGCCATTCGGGGAAATGGATTATTCGGGGAAATGATTTTCGGGTAAATGACATTTCGGGAAAGTGTCTTTTCGGAGATGTGGCATTCGGGGAAATGTCTTTTCGGGAATGTGGGTTTCGGGGAAATGTCATAGATTCTTTCCCTTTTGTACATGTAGGACCTCCTACATTTGAAATCACTGAATAGCGAAAGCTACAATATTTCATGAATAAATGAAAGTTGCTAGTATTTAAAATTGAGGTGAAAAGTAATCGATTGTGATTGGACACTCAATAATATTTCAACAAAATGAATGTACATGGAAGAGAAAAACTGAATAAATAATAATAATAATAATAATAATAATAATAATAAAAAATGATACATTCTGAATCAATATTTGAACGTTTTTCTAAAGCAAACATGGTCGGCTGGGAATGATACCTTTCAGAGCCTTAACTGAACTGGTTTCTTGAGTTTTTTTTTTTGAAAAGGTCCTATAAACATATGAAACAATAGCTTATAGGACCTTTTCGAAAGAACTCTAGATTTCAAACTGGGCGGTCGATTAAAAATCTAGAGTTTTTTTGAATAGGTCCTATAAACAAATAAAACACAATAGCTTATAGGTCCTTTAAAAAAAACTCTGGAAATAAAAAAAAACAGACAAACGTCAGAAACAATAACAAAAGAAAATGACCGAGTGGATGTTAAAATCAAGTTCAAAGTAAAAATCTTTTTTTTTTAATTTGTATGTGATTTCAAGTCACAATTAAAACTTCCATCATTGCCATGATTTTTCGTTCAAAGATATAAATTTTGCGCCCCTATCAATATTTTGACAAAATTTCTTCTACAAAATGTTTAGAATACTACCCCCCCTTGATTCATTTTGGTAACGATAATCCCATGCCTTGCGAAGTTATGGAAATCGTCATTAATCAATGATTGCCAACTAGGACGTCAATGACTGTACCACAAAATTATATAAATTTTGAAGCACAATTGATTTAGATAAAAAATTCCTTCAATGGCTTCAAGAAGGCAACAACCGACACATGCTGATTCATTTTGGTGCAGAAATTCGTTAAATTTAATGAGATACAGAGCATTTTAGAGTGATGATTATTTTTTATCGAAAATGATCAACGGCTTCACCTTAAAAGAAACTTAAAACAAATTAGAATAACTGTTATTTTAAATTATTTTACTAAGAAAATGTTGTACATCGATGGTCCACTGTCATTTTTGTTCTGCCCAGTTAGTGACCAGCCTTAGTCCACTTACCGAACAAGTACACTGAAACCCCGATGGTTTGACACCAATTTTTGTCGAACGAATGGGGTAAATTTTAAGACACCCTCTTTACACGGAGCTCACACACACTACCAAACGTTTGGTGTGATAGTGAGTGTGAGTCTCGTGTAAAAAGTGACAGTACGTCGCGCTCACGCACACTATCAAACTAAACGTTTGGTAGGGTGTGTGTGTGTGTGTGTGTGTGTGTGTGTGTGTGTGTGTGTGTGTATGAACTTCGTGTAAAAAGAGGTGTCAAACTATAAAGTGGCCCCGTACGTTTGACAACAGTTGGTAAATCGTCTTTCAAATATTGAAAAACATAAAGATTGGGCATTTCTGCCAAATGACTTCAGTTCATACATGTTTTTCTGACAATCCTGTCATTCGATGTTACCGTTAAAGTTTAGATTATTTGAATAAAAAAATATACTTTACTAAACTTGCCTTCACTTTCTCCAGAACTGCGCGACAAGGCCGCCCAGCTGCTGTTCCAGAACTATGACTCGTCCCAGCTGCGCTTTCGCAAGCGCGACAAGATGATGTTTTACGGCCGGCGGATGCTGCGCAAGATGAAGTCCATCTCGGGCCAGGCGTACGGCGGGCAGGGCCGCAAGCGGAAGGCCGTGATGCGGTTCGCAAAGCGGCTGCTACACATGCGCCGCGACAACGACCCGATCCAGTTGCAGGTTGTGGAACCGCCGGCCGAGTATCTGGAGGAAGCGGCCGAGGGCAACGACAAGGTTCCACCGGATGCGCTGTACATGCTGCAGAGCATACGCATTTTTGGTCACTTTGAGAAGCCGGTTTTCTTGAAGATTTGCAAGCACACCGAGATTATAAATTTAATTGCGGGTGAGTCGCTGATCAAGGTTGGTGACGCGGATGATAGCGTGTTTATCGTGCAGTCAGGACAGATCAATGTGTTTCTGAATAATCCAGACGGAAGTTCGATTGCGTTGAAGGTGGTTCGTAAGGGTGAGTCGGTGACGTCGTTGTTGAGCTTTATCGATGTGCTTGTGGGCAATACTAGTCAGTACAAAACGGTGACCGCAAGGGCCATGGAGAACTCGCAGGTCATCCGGTTGCCCATGTTCGCCTTCAAGGAGGTGTTTGACGAAAGTCCGGACCTGTTGGTTCGGGTGATTCAGGTCATCATGATTCGATTGCAGCGGGTCACGATCACAGCGCTGCACAATTATCTTGGACTGAGCACGGAGTACATTCAGTGTTCCTCACAACGCAAGAAGGTTTCCGTTCCGATGAAGAACAGTCCCGGCCATCGGCGCGTTCCTTCGGACGTCCAGATTCAGCCGTCGCATTCGTTGGTTGGCCAGCTGAGCAGTGCCAGCGAGATCCGGCCGGACATGTTGGCCGATTTGGCCGATCACATTGCCAGCCGGCGGACGTCGGCCCTGCCGAGTGAACCGATGGAGGAAGCGCTGATGAAGTCTATCGCCATTGAGGGGTTCCTCAAGGAGCTGGGTCTGCGGGAGGAAGACCGGCCTTTTATCGAGGACAACATTGTGCTTAAGGAGATTGCACCGGGGACAACGCTTACGCACCAGGCCAGAAGTGATGTAAGAAGGGGAAGATTTAACTTGGCCTTGAAACTAATTCTTGTAATTTTTTCAGGACGTCATGCTGATATTCGTCATCAGTGGCGGATTGACACTTGCCCAGTATCCGCAAATCAATCCCGGGTGCAACAAAAAGTTGGACAAGTCCGATAGTCACACAGTTACCATCCATCCGGGTGATGTCGTTGGAGGATTGGCCGTTTTGACGGGCGAAAGCAGTTTGTACACGATCAAAGCCAAGCACTATTCGCGGGTGGGACTGCTAAGCAAGGAAGTGATCTACAGGTAAGTGTTGATTTGTTTTCATTTATTTAAATTTTTTCATATGTGTTACTCTTTGCAGCATAATGCGGGAACGCCCAGCCGTAGTGCTGGATATTGCCGATAGCGTCGTGAAGCGTTTGTCGCCTCTGGTTCGGCAGTGTGATTTTGCACTGGATTGGAACTTTTTGGAGTCTGGTCGGGCGGTTTATCGCCAGGATGAGACCAGCGATTGCACGTACATCGTGCTGAATGGCCGTCTTCGGTCAGTCATCACTCACACGAACGGCAAGAAGGAGATTGTAGGCGAATACGGCAAAGGAGACTTAATTGGAATCGTCGAAATGATCACGGAGACGTCCCGCACCACAACCGTGATGGCCGTCAGAGATTCCGAGCTGGCAAAGCTGCCGGAAGGTCTGTTCAACGCGATCAAATTCAAGTATCCAATCGTAGTGACTCAGCTGATCAGTTTACTTAGCCATCGCATCCTGGGATCGATGCAGTCTCGATCAATTACCGGGAGCGCGTTGACGACAGTTCCGTTCGATACGAATCAGCAAATTTTGCATCGTTACTCTACGGTTGCGATCGTCGGCATCAGCGAGGACGTGCCGCTGACCGCGTTCACATACGAGCTATACCACTCTCTCTGTGCCATCGGTTCAACGCTGAGGTTGACCTCGGAGGTGGTGCGCAAAACCCTTGGTCCCCAGATCATGGAACAATCCAACGAATATCGGTTGACCAGCTGGCTTGGCCAGCAGGAGGATCGGCACAACATTGCGCTGTATCAGTGCGATCTCACGTTTGGTCCGTGGACGCAGCGTTGCCTGAGGCAGGCTGACGTAATTCTGATCGTCGGTGTCGGTGATCGTCCGCCAACGATCGGTAAGCTCGAGAAGGAGATTGACCGGCTGGCGATCAGGACGGCCAAAGAGTTGGTCCTGTTGCACCACGAGGGCGCTGCCCGACCGAGCAACACGACCAGTTGGCTCAACATGCGGGCCTGGGTGACGCGGCATCATCACATCCAATGTCCTAAGCGCATGTTTACGCGACGTAGTCAGTACCGCATTGTAAGAAAGTTAATTGATTCGATTCAAGTGTATCTCTGTAAACGCCTTTTTTGCGTGTGTTTTATTCCAGAACGACTTGTACAGCAAGGTGCTCATGTCAGAACCGAACATCCACTCGGACTTTTCGCGACTGGCCCGATGGTTGACGGGAAATTCGGTTGGGTTGGTGCTTGGCGGAGGTGGCGCACGAGGAGCGGCCCACGTGGGTATGTTCCGCGCGATTCAGGAAGCCGGAATTCCGATCGACATGGTGGGCGGCGTCAGCATCGGTGCATTTATGGGTGCCCTCTGGTGTTCGGAGAAAAACATCACTACGGTCACGCAAAAGGCCAGGGAGTGGTGCAAGGTAGGTTGTTGAGGCTGGTTCGTGGAGTTCATAAATCTCTACACCATTTTGTTTACCCAACTTTCAGAAAATGACCCAGTGGGGTCGTCAGCTGCTGGACCTGACCTATCCCATCACGTCAATGTTCTCCGGCAGAGATTTCAACCAAACCATCCACGGGACCTTCGGGGACGTTTGCATCGAGGACCTGTGGATTCCGTACTTTACGCTTACCACCGACATTTCAGCTAGCTGCGCGCGGACGCACACTCACGGTAATGTTTTACTTTCTTTGCAGCAGCACGAAACTGTTTTACCCTGTTGATGTTGTTTTTTGATTCCTTTGTCCCATGAAATATGTTCTGAGGGTTGAAAATTTCCGCGAGAACGAAAGCGTGCCGTCTTTTTCGAATGTCTCTTTCCATTTTTTCTTCCACATTTTTTAATGTTGTTGTTAGTTCGTTCGCAAAATTACAACCTTTGTATTAATTTTTCATTACATTATAAAATGACGTGATTACAATCAACAAAACAAAAATAATCATAACCAATGAAAACACGTTGAACTAAACGTTAAACACAGGGTCCCTCTGGCGTTATGTTCGATCGTCCATGTCGCTTAGCGGGTACATGCCCCCGCTGTGTGATCCGAAAGATGGACATCTGCTCTTGGACGGCGGTTATGTGAATAACCTACCAGGTAATTATTAAATCAACTATTTCCCTTTCGCATTTGTTTTTACCCACCACAACATCTTTCTACGCTCTCATGTTCACATTCCTCTTTGAGGGTAGTTTATTTTTTGTTAAGGGGTTACATACATGTAAATCGACACAAAAAAGTCGGAGGTTGGTGTGAGCACACACTTAATTTTATTTAAAATCTGTTTTCAAGACATTACAATATACATTTTCATCTATTATCAAAACAAATTTGAAGTCATTTGGTAGTACCCATGCCGAGATATAGCTATTTGAAGTTAGAAGTTTCAAAAAACGGGTGCCACGATATCTCAACACTGCCTTGACCAAATCTCAAAATTTCAAAATCGGACTTCGTCATGGACACAGGATAAGTCTTGATAGTCTTCACCCCGAATTTCAGCCATTTTAGTCCATTCCATCTCGAGATATCGTGGCACCTGTAAATCAACTCGGCGTTTCGAGAAAAACGCTCAGAAAGTTTGACAGTCCGCTTTGCGCACGGCAAAATGTTGATCTTAAAATCGTCTCTAACTCAGTTCAATCATGTATTATCTTCATGAAACTTCCTAGGGTGATTGAAAATCATCTTTTTAGTGGATTCAATAAATTGTCTGTAATATGAAATTTTGTGATTTTCTACATGTATATAACCCCTTAACTTCATTCGTTGATTACACTCTAAAATTTTCTTCATTTGCTTTCTCGATCAGTTTGTAGTCGTAGCAGTAGACGCTTCCCAGTGAAACACGCTAACAAATTGCTTTCGTTTGAAGTTTACAATAACAATTGACATTCACACATACACACCTAAACAAACACCTTCTAACAGTATATAACCATCTCAATTAGGTGAGGCTAACGATTGTTGTACTACTGTGACTATAGAGAGCTAAATGTTACGCACATCGACGCTAGTCACATTTGTCGCGCGCGCACACACCCACAAATTCACCGGTCAGAACATGACCGTGAAAAAAACAGTTCGTTTGATTCATCATTGAACGATATCAGTCGATTAAACTTATATTCGTCTTCAAATCAGATCATGCAGATCAGACCATGATCGCTCATACTATCAAACAAAACTTTTGGTAGTAAGTGTAAACTCTGTGTAAAGAGGGTGTCAAACTAAAAAGTTCGATAACAGTTGGTGTCAAACCATCGGGGTTTCAGTGTACTCTAATAGTTTACTTGACTTAAAACTACATTCACGTCTGTTTTTCTGAAGCCACTTAATTTTGATGTTTTTCAATTCGTCGCCATTTCATTTAAAATATCAAAGTTAAAGCATTAAAAGGAAGCGTCCTTTTATTACGTAACGCAGTTGGGTGGAAGGGTTCGAAGGCTGTGTTACGCTTCGTACAAAATAATAAAATTTGCATAAAACGAGGGGGTAGGCGCGTTACGTTACGCAATTTAGGATGCTCCCTAGCGCAAAGTGGATTTTTTAGCTGTCGAAAAATAGTTGGCACGAAAAGTGAAAATTTGATTATTTTTCGTGTAACAATTTTTTCACATTTCTAATATGTATCTCCATGTAAAATCCGCTTTTCGTGCTATTTATGCTATTTTTTTATTTATGAAAATGTATCATTTGCGGTCCGAAAAATCAGGGGGCAAAAACAATATTTGATCAAAAAACTTCAAAATAATAGAAGTCTAATCAACTGAAAACAATCTGAAATGCACTTTGAAACTTTTTTTCGCGCGAAAAAAAAATGATCTTTTTTTGATATTTTGGAAATTAATGATTGCAAAACAACTGGATAGGTGTATAATGCATTGTGGCTTGTAATTTATTTTTTTACCTTTTTCTGCCCTCCTCTCTTGACTTTCGTTAGAGTGGACATAAACTTCAATAAATATTTGCAACGGCCTAACTTTCCATTATTTTGTGATTTTTTTCTGAGTTCATGTACTTGTAAATTTGATAAAATATTTAAAAAAGTTTGTTAGGGTATCGTCGATTATTCCCGATAAAATTGTTGCGTACCATATCGTTATTGTCGGATAATAAAGTCAGATCCGTCAGATCGCCCAAAATCCGAAAAAGTTTCTCTCCTATTACGTGAAATTTTGTCTTAGATGACGTGAATGACAAAAATTAGTTTCTTGATCTGCATAGATTTCTTGTTTAAGGATCACTCCCTTGAAGATTATCGGGGCCGGCATTTACAAAGCGGATTCAGTGGCAATTTCATTCTGAACTTAATGTTAACATGTTAAGGTTAATGTTAACATTCCATAGGTCGCCTCCCTAAGGTATCGGGATAAGGTCCAGTTGGTGACGATACACTACCTTCCCTTTACTAAGCAATTGAATCTAGAAGAGAATTGATCACCAGTTGTGTTGGTCCGAGCCGGGATTTGAACTCCGATCTGCCGCTTACTAGTTGGGATCGTTACCACTAGGCTTCGTGGCTCGGTCCTTAAGCGGTATACGCGCATCGGAAGGAACCGGTCAAGAAAAATTTCAAATGGGCAGCAGCGGCAGCGGAAGCAAGCCAGTGAGGGAAGAAAAGCCCCAAGAAAACGCTACCTCTCCTTTGTTCTGCTGTTCGTAAATCTGTTTCTTGACCCCTTTCCTTCCGATCTCCATACTAGCCTTTAATTGGTAAACGAATCTTAAAATTAAAAATAAATGAAGGTAATTGAAAAAAATTGTGCGTATCAACAATTCCTAACTGCATGCTCTTAAATGTTGAAACTATATTGTTTTGAAAACCAAATAACCAATACCAAATGACCCCTTTGGTAATATCAGAAAAGCAACATCCTTTCGTGTGATCTCGGTAGCAAAGAGATCTGATCTTCAGTTCCCGAGTGAGTTAGAGTAGTGTATTTTGTAGTGGTACATTCAACTTTAACCTTCAAAACACCTGTGTCTATCACACGCTTCTTATCCGTTTTCATTTCCGTTCTAGCTTTTTTTTCTCTCTATGTCCCTGAAATATTGTTTTCCTTTCTTGTCCTTTTTTTCTAAACTGTGACGCGCACAAATGAATTCACACTAAAAGACACCACTTTGCATTGATTTTTTTTTGTTTTACATGAAGAACAAAACCTGTTTGCGCAGTACATTTGAGTAGCTCTGGTTGTCTCGACACACTCAACTTTTTCCGTGTTTCCGTGTATGATTTTTGTAAAATAAACCCGAAAAGGATTTCTTACGTTGGATTGCATTTGATGCTTGCTAAACAGAACTGGTGAAAGAAAGAAAGAAGAAAAAAAAACAAACGAGAGTAGTTCGCAAAAGACTACCCACGTCGCAATCGGAATGATTAATGCTCAGAACTATTTTGTAGGATAAAGTTTTTGTTCTTCTGTTTATGTTTAACTTCCGTTGAAATCAATGCGTCATCAATTGGCTCAGAGGTTAAAAATAAAATTGCGTCACTGCCTTCTTGCAATTGGTTCTTTTCAAAAAGCAAAATAATCTTGCAGGCAGCGCTAGTATTATTTCCCTTTGTGTAGTGTATCCTTGTTTTGTTTTCTTTAAATTGTATGCTAAAATGTTATTTGGATCAACACCACTTAGGGACACTGTGGCGTTATGTTCGTGCTAGTATGTCCGTAGCAGGAATATTCCCTCCTATCTGTGATAATAGAGATGGTCATCTACTGTTAGATGGTTGTTACACTAATAACGTTCCAGGTAAATTATGTGCCTTCTTTCTTATTAGTTCACTTTCCAGTTTACACAATCCTCTGTATACTTTGTATAATTTGTTTCTTTTAAAATTTATCTCTTTCAACTCGTCCGTAACTCACACCGCACTCGCGATAACTAATTCAAAGTAATTGGAAACTAACTTACTGTGTGCTGTGATTGTTGTCTGGTAAAAAGCTTATTATTTGGAGGTTAGTTTCGGATATCGTGGTACTCAAATTTGTAAAAAAAAAATGTTGTTGACTTCCTGCTCCGGTGGAATCGCTGGGTGCGGTTAGACTCACAATCCATAGGTCGTCAGTTTGAACCATGGGGTGGAAGGTTCCTTGGAGTAGAAAAAGGTTTGGGTGCTCTCCCCATTCAAGCATTAGAGCAGAAACTTGCAATAGAGACCACAAAAGACCTGGAGGTCGTTAAGGTGGTTGGTTTGTTTTTGTTAGTTTTTATTGAAAATGTGTCTCTAAAAAACTTGAGTTTTGGTTAGATAGAGCTGAATCTGTTTATATTTGGGTTATTCTCCGGCAACTCACACAGCAGTTGCCCCGACCCTCTTCGTTTTGCGTGAAACTTTTTCTAAGAGGTCACTTTTGACTCTGATTACGAATCCGAGGTCCGTTTTTTTTATATATCGTGACGGAGGGGCAGTACGACCCCTTTCATATTTGAACATGCGAAAAAGACGTGGTTTTGAATAATTTGCAGCCTGAAACGGTGATGAGATGGAAATTTATTGTCAAGGGGACATTTATGTAAAATTGGATGTCCGATTTGATGGCGTTCTCGAAATTCAGAAATAAGGTATTTTTCATCGGAAAATACCGAAAATACACAACAACAGTTTTAAAAACTCTGCTATTTTCCGTTACTCAACTGTCAAAAAATTGTAACATGTAATTTTAAGGAAAATTCAATGTGCTTTACAAATCTTCATTGACTCAGAAGGGTCATTTTTTCATTTAGATCAAAATTTTACATTTTTAAATTTCGTGGTTTTTCTAACATTGCAGGGTTATTTTTTAGAGTATAGCAATGTTCCACAAAGTTGTAGAGCAGACAGTTACAAAAAAAATATATAAGGGGTTTGCTTGTACCCATCACGAGTTATCGCGATTTTACGAAAAAAAGTTTTGAAAAAGTTGGTCGTCGTTGACCGCTGAAAAATATTTTTTTTCTGAATTTTGAGCACGCCATCAAATTGGGAGTCCAATTTTACATAAAAGTCTCTTTGACACCAAATTTTCATCTCATTACCGTTTCAGGCTGCAAATTATTGAAAACGCGTCTTTTTTTTGCATGTTCAAAAATGAAAGGAGTCGTACCGCCCCTCCGTCACGAGATATAAAAAAACGGACCTCGGATTCGTGATCAGGGACAAAAGTTACCTCTTAAGACAAAGTTTCACACAAATCGAAGAGGGGAATGATGCATCTACAATCATTTTCAGTAGACAAGACGTGTGTTAAAGTATCAAGATTTTTTTCTCATTGTATTTATTTGATTATTTCTGCCCCTAAGAATACAGTTTGAACAATGCACAGTGGTCCAGATCGCAAAATTAAGTGCATTTTTGGAGCTTTGGTATCATCATATGAGTTATTGCAAATAGAAAGGGGTAACTTTTGGCCTGGTTGAATATTAGGTTGGGTTACAATTAGGATGTTTTAAAAATATTTTTGGGTTTTTTTGTCTTCTAAAAAGTTGCTGGGCTTGCCAATCCAAGCAACTCTGTGGAAAACACCAACATTTTCAACACATTCCATGCGATCTAAGCCTTCTACGACCAAATTAAAAAAAGTATCTAAGCAAAGTTTTGGAGAGAAGTGAAGATCTGGCACTTTAGTTTTAGTTTTTCGAAAAGTCTTTTTGGACTAATTGTTTTAAATACATAATTAACAAAGGAAAGGCATAAACAAGAACATGTCGACGTAATCGTGCTATCTTTTAGTTTGTCGCTTTTTGACGTTCCGATAAAACGCATTATGTAAGCAAATGTAACCAAAAATTGTATTCGATAGAAATGTATTTTTACACCAAACTCCCAAATATCCACCCTTGAAACCGGACAACAATCACCGCGCAAGTCGCGTCCATCCGTGCACTGTTCTCACTATTTCAACACATTCTTGCTTGCCCTGCCTGCCCCCGAGATTGAACCAGATTTAATGCGTTCCATTTTCCATACTCCCAATTCGCCGCAGCGGATGTGATGCGTGGCCAGGGTGCAGCCCACATAATTGCGATCGACGTTGGCTCGCAAGACGACACCGACCTGACGGACTACGGCGACGACCTGTCCGGCTGGTGGCTGCTGTACAAACGCTGGAACCCGTTCACGTCACCCGTCAAGGTGCCCAACCTGCCCGACATTCAGTCCCGGCTTGCGTACGTTTCCTGCGTCCGGCAGTTGGAGGTTTGTGGGACTGTTGCTATACCTTAAGTTTGAGTTAGTTGTGACAAGATGTTTTCTTGAATTTCCCTCAACAGGAAGTGAAGAAAAGCGATTACTGCGAGTACATCCGGCCACCGATCGATACCTACAAGACGCTGGCGTTTGGAAGTTTCGACGAGATCAAAAACGTTGGCTTCGAGCACGGAAAGGCCTTCTTCGAAAACATGGCCAAATGTGGGCGCCTGTCGCGATTCAACCAGTGGAGCGTCAAGGACGTTCCCCAGAAGGTGACGCACTCTCTGAACGAGTAAGTTGTAGCAAAGTGGTTTATTTTATCTTACACTATTACTCATACATTTTTTTTTCAGATACTCCTTCATCGATTTGGCCCAAATTGTGTGCAAAGTGCCGGAGACGTACCCGGAGCGGGGTTACTCGTCCAGCGAGGACGACTACTACGACGGTTACGCGTCCGAACCGTCCACCATCCCGATGAACAAGGGCTCGTCGATGCGTATCATGCGGGCCGCCGGTTCGCTGTCGCTGTCCGAGAACGAGATGGACTCGGACGAGCTCGAATATCCGGTGGCGTTCAAAAAACTTCAGAGTCCAACGCCCACGTCCGAGCGAAACATCAGCAACAATAGCAGCAGCATTCCGCTGACACCGGAGCGGTCGTTCAAAGATTGAAAAGTTGGGATGGCAATCTCCTCAGTGATTCGTTTTACAAATCATTTTCGATTAGAATATTTTTACCACACCAAATCACGGTAGCTTAGAAACAGCAGTTTACGACAATAGATTCATGGTTCGCACAGCTCCTTTCAAATGTGTACGCTTCATGAAACAGTGTAAATAAAAACTTATTTTCCCTAAAAAAAATCCCATTTATTTTTTCATCGCTACTGAATGATTCATCAAGATACGACAAGACATCAAGACATAACTAATTAGTACCAACTAAAGCATCTGAAACGCGAGCGGATGCTGATAGCTGACTAATGCTTTACGATAACGAAAGGTCTATTCCCGTACTCGCAGAATGGCAAAATTCTGCAGCCACAAAAAGTATCTTTTCGCAGCGTGTTTCCGTACTATGGTACTATTCTGCAACTCTGTCAAAGAACTGTCACAGTGCAAAATTCTGCAGGTACGGGAATAGACCTACACCATATCAAAGGGTTAAATTGAGAACACGCACCGACGTATTTTTGCTGAAGACATTCCGTGCTTGGACTGACTGATACACGCAGTCAATTTTACTATGTTGAAAGCAGTATGGTAATTTTAACCCTCCAATATGCAGAGAAAGATCATGATTTCGTAATTGCCGCCATTCAATTTTGTTTATTTTACCATACTTCTACTGAAAAGCCACGGTTTAATTAATAAGCAGCATTTTTAGCAAATGTTCTTAAAATTACCATGGTCGGGCTTTGAGTGTACAATCTCAGCGTGACATGCATTAAAGAAGGCATTTTTGAAAGTCAAAACATAGGTGAGTAATTCTCAAAGAGGGGTTATAAATAGTTATCACGGGTTTACAAAAAAAAAGTTTTAAAAAAGTTGGTCCTCGTTGATCATGGCCGTTCACGATCACTCGCAACAGACACGGACGACGTAACAAAGAGAAACGCAAAAAGTAGCTTTTACAAAACTTGTTTTCGTAAAATCGCAATAACTCGTGATGGTTACAAGCAAACCCCTTATATATCAAAATTTTTGGAATTGTCTGCTCTACAACTTTGTAGAACATTGTTACACTTTAAAAATTAACCCAGCAAAGTTAGAAAAAAACACAAAATTTACAAAAAAAATGTTTTGTTCTAAATGAAAAAATGACCCTTCTGGGTTAATTCCCTTCTGGACCCTTCTGGTGTTAGATTCAAAAATTACATTAAATTCCCCTTAAAATGACATGTTGCAAAAAAAAAAAAATACAGTTGAGTATTGGAAGATGGCAGAATTTTAAAAACTGTCAGTGTTTTCTTTTCAATGGAAAATATGTATTTTTTCGGAATTTTGAGTTTGCCATTGCTGGGACTCGTGGTGTAGGGGTAAGCGTGATTGCCTCTCACCCAGTCGGTTTGGGTTCGATCCCAGACGGTCCCGGTGGCATTTCCCGAGACGAGATTTGTCTAACCACGCCTTCCGTCGGACGGGGAAGTAAATGTTGGCCCCGGTCTAACCTAGAAGGTTAGGTCGTTAGCTCAATCCAGGTGTAGGAGTCGTCTCCCTGAGTCCTGCCTCGGTGGAGTCGCTGGTAGGCAGTTGGACTAACAATCCAAAGGTCGTCAGTTCGAATCCCGGGTGGATGGAAGCTGAGGTGTAAAAGAGGTTTGCAATTGCCTCAACAATCAAGCCTTCGGACAGGGGTCGGGGTTCGTGTGAGTTGGTAGAGAAAACGAAGTAATTAATTTTAAGTGGCGCAAGGAAATTCACAAAAAAACTTCAACAGTAGAAGTTTGGGAGAGGTTTTCTTTTGCGTGTTTCGCTTCCTCTCTCTTCCGCGGGCGAAGAAATTTCGCAAGCGTGTTTTTTTTTGCGAATATTCCATCCCTGTATAGAATCGTTCCTTGTCAATTATTACCCTTATATAATAGAATCCAAATCTGATTGATAAACTGTTAAGTTGGGTGAAAGGAAAATACGTGTCGACTCGAGTTGCATTTTTTTGAACATCGGACAGTTATGCATAGAACGGCAGTGAAACATTCTAAATATCATGCTTCTCCATGAAAATTGTCACTTCCCAATGCTTTCCTGGAGACGCATGGTGTTTTAAGCTCGTTTGATGTTTGGTAATTTTCCGTTTGGTGCTCCCAATAATTTGCTGAAATTATTTTGATTTGATCAAATTCGTATCTGAGAGGGTTAACTTATAAGCACAAAAATGTGAGTATTCCGGTTGTATTGGTATCAAAAATATTGCACAGAATCAATGCCACAACTAGTACAAGCTAAAGCACAATTCAATTTCACCTGTGAAATTAACACCACGCTGTTGGATCCCATTTTGCCATCACAGTTGTGGCACACGCATTACAGTGAGAGCGAGTGATTTTTTTCTTCGTCTCGTGTCAGCGGCTCCTTTTCGTGTTGGCAACGGAACGGGACATGTGCAAAGCCAGGCAGCGGAAGCCATTCACGGCCCACACACACACACACATACATACACTCGGTTGGGACACCTCCACCTCCTCCCCGTTTGTACTTTCGTTCAAAAAGGCAGCTTATTGTTCTTTATTTCTTCGAACTTTATTCTCAACTAAAACAAAACATAAATTGTACTCTACTCTACTCGGCTATTCAAGATATAGGAGGTTCCACTGTACTCATTGATTGATTGAACACTGGGAAAGCCCGATCGATATAACGTTTTTTTCTTCATTGTCTTTTTTGGTTTCTCCTAGTCAACAGAATGGTTTAACGGTTTTCTGAAGGCATTTTGGCATTTTGGTAACTATTTAGTATTATATATTTTTTCATTAACGTAGTGTCGGCTTTTGCTCAATTTGACTAGATTTAATTGCATTCTCTATTGCTTATAGTTGAGGGGCTGACTAGCTTATTTAGGTAACACTGTACACCACAATTATCCAAACAGGTTTTAGGTTGTTCGCTTGAAATAAATGTATAACCACGACAGATCAACTAAGTTGTTGACACCGGAGAACTGAACTTTTCATTGGCACTTTGCCACCGCTATTTTGGCGGCCATCTTGAAAAGTTTTTCCTCAGTACTTGTCGTCATCCAGGTGGTCCAAACTATCCACGTTGATGTTGATGTTGATGGGTGGCTTTTCCAGGTCCAGCAGTTCCGAGGAAGACTTGTCCGTTTTGCACGACGACTCGTTGTGATGGTGGTCGTTGGCATCGTTGCTATCATTAAGATTGAAGTTGTGTAGATCTAAGCTAAGGTGTGCTTTCTCGTCGGCATCGAAGCGGGAATGTTGCTGTGTATACTGGTGCAACGGTAGTCCACTCCCGTTGGTTTGTATCATTGGGTGTTCACTGGGCGCTAAAGAGTCTGGTCCAGGTTGAACAGCGATTCGCTTTGAAGTTATCTATGTTAAACTGATCTACGTTCAAGAACTTCATTTCGTCGTCATACACTGATGTGGACGATGGGGGCGACGAGTTTATCAGACTGTTGATGTTGAGATAATGCAGCCCACTGTTGGTGTTCACGGAAGCGGACGTTGACGGACCAGCACTTCCTGCTGATGATGTCATGGTTGAGCCTATACTCGTAGCGTTGCACATAATCCCATTTATGTCGGTAAGCGTACTCGGAAACGTTGAAGTTGGCTTTCCACTTGAGCTGACCGTCGGGAAGCTGTTCCACTCAAAGGTCAAGTTTCCACCCCGTCCGTCCACCGGGTTGATGTGGTCAAAGTTTAGATTTAGGAACAAATTCGGCGATAATCGTCCCGGTGACATCTGCCCCAGGGACAACTTTCCCTCTGGATCAAATCCCGCACCTTGGGAAGTATTCTCCTGCAGGTTGAGCGACATACTGCCCAAGTTCATGTTCTGTCCAATGCTGTCGTAACCACCTACGCCCATACCAACTTCTTCAACGGGATTCCGCAAAACTCCCGAACTATTACTTCCCCAACCCCCGCTGGTCATCATCGCTGCACCGCAGTCACTAGGTTCCCCATCTTCCCGCGAAGAACCTTTTTCATTTTCCTCCATTTTGCGCGACGATTTTGGAACCACACCTGAACTCGTGCTTCAGTCAGCTCAATTCTAACGGCTAGCTCCTCGCGGAAAAATACATCCGGATAATGTGTCCTCTGGAAGGCCCGCTCGAGTTCCTGCAGTTGCAACGAGTTGAACGTAGTCCTACACGAAAAACGGAATCAATATTGACCACGTATTACGTAAAATCCTCAAACTTTCGACTAACCTGTATCTGCGTTGTTTGCGTTTCATGCTTACGGCGGGCTGGACAGGACTGACGATTTTCGCTGGGCAATCACCAGGTTGGACACCATAGCATCCGTACACCATTTGTATGGATTCCCAACCGCGCCGAAGGGTATTAGCTGTGAGTACAGACATCGCACGGACGAACAAACGGCCTTTCGCCTCCCAGGTTGGCGGCTTTGCCCCAGCCCTGGACGACACCTCGCGCGACCGATATCATATGTTTTGGCGTTTCAACTCAATTTCATCTGGCTATGTAAAACTGTAACACTTGAGGAGCACGTAGGAAATCCTCGTGCATAAATGGAGACGCATGGTGGTCGGCATAATTCTATGCGATTTGAACGCACCTGATACTTGATACAATTTGGAACAATTTGTCCATCGACCTTTGGTAACGCCAAAAAATAAAGCTGTTAAAGAGGAAAATTATTCGAGGGGAAATTGTTGATTCCGACATAACACCGCCCCTTTTCGCAGAGATGGTTCATTATTTCAAAAATTTTGGAAGGAGATGACAACAACCTCTTGAAGCATATTATTTACAACAAAAAATCTTTTTAAAGCACAAGACCAACCTTATATGAGACTAGTTGAGACTAGATCGTCATTTGTGTGCTATCTTGTGACAACGACTATTTAGTACTTTTCGAGAAAGTTGATTTTTAAAGTTTGTTGGTAAATAATTTTAAAACTATGAATGCTAGAGCCAAATTTTTTGAAGCAATCGGTTCGTATACTATCGCTTTACAAACGCTCCAAGTTTCAACTAATTTGGTTACACCAGTTAAAAGATACAGTAAATAATGTAAACAAAAATCTGAAAAGCACGTGGCACAAGTGTGCTCCGAAAGTAAAATTGTACTACGTGTCACAGGTGTGCACAGAGTTCTCAAATCAATGGTTTTATCGACTTAATCAGTATATTTTCATTAACAAAAGGTTGCATTGCCTTTAGAAAGTATGTGTGTACATTAATTTTTGAAAAACAAGAAAAAAATTCCCAATTTTCCAACAACATGTATGACGTGTCACAAGTGTGCACAATCATTTTGATGATAAATTGGTCTATGTCACAAGTGTGTATTGCGATATCCGGGAAACGGAAGCGAGTTTCCAAAATCGGGTTAAAGCATCTTGTAGTGTTTGTTAAAAGTATAGCAAAACGTCATCAATAACTCATTTTCGACCAAAATGGTCTATGTCACAAGATAGCACACAGCTGACGAGATGTTGATGAATCAACGATCTGAGTGTATATAAGATGCTTTATTGTTGTTATTTTCAATACGATTTATGAAGAAATATTCTATGGCACCTAGGAAACATGTTCAATAATAAATGCGAGAAATATTTGATTTTTCAAGTTTGAAAAAATATAAAAATGCACAATAGTGATGTCCCTGTTTCGCAGTAATTTTATTAAAGAATCATAACAGTGCACATTGTTTTTCGCTTCAACGTTATTTCAAAGCCATCATGTAAGATATGTCAATTACTTGTCTCATCTTTGAAATCCATTAGTAACCAATGGATACGGGTTGACTCCCTGTATCAGTATAAAAATAACCGACCACACATGAATTTCAGCCAGTTTATTAAGGATGAGACTAACGGTAAGAAGGTTGTTCTCCAGAAACCTTTTGCAAAAGGATTAATACGAGTTCCTTTGTGTTTAGATAATTTCAATATGCGCTACGGTGCTAGTTACGTGCCAAACACAGGGCAAGCTAAAGTACGGTGCAACACCACTTTTTGAAAACATCTTCCTTTCATCGGACTATGGCAACCAGAAGCTGTCCAGTGGACCGTCCATCAACTGCTTCCCACCAGCGGATCGAAACCACAAATACGAGTGGGCAGGTGGTTTCAATCAGGGACATATACTGGAAGAACTGCATCCGGAACCGAGAGGCGAAGACAACGGTGTTGATACCAGCGCGGAATCTGACGAGAACCAAATGGATAAACGCAGCGAAAAGGGACGGGACATGTCGTCCGATTTGTACGCCCAGTATCCATCATCATGCGCGTGTCAAACGAAGGTTTGTTGATAAACTTGAATTTCGTCAAAGTAATTTAAAGTTTTTTTGTACTCATTTAACTGTAGTACGAACTGCTCGATCTTGGCTACACGCACTTTCCGCGCTACATCGTAAACGCCATCTGCCAAAACCGGAACATCAACAGCCGTAAGTGCTGGCGTGGATCCCGCTGCAAGGAAATCCCGTACAAGGTCCGAGTGCTAACAAGGCGCAGCGAGGAGGACTCCAACGAGCAGGATCACCACGCTACGTTGTTGCCGGAAACGTTGCGGGATTTTTGGCGCTTCCGGACGGTGACCATTGCGGCGGCGTGTCAGTGTTCCATATAATTAATTGTGAAGAAAAGTGAGGTGCAAAGTTAAAACTAGTTTGGGGATTTGAAAAATCGGTGTGATTAAATTGCTTATTATAAAGAAGCATCTTATTAATAAAATTATTATTATAATACAAGTAGAAGATGAATAAACGCATTTTTATCCATGAAGGTGGTATTATGTTTCCGCACAATTAAAGTGACTAAAGTGAACCAAAAGGGGGTTCATTCGTCACTGATGAATTAAAAAGTAATGCCAATATGAGCTTAACATTTCGATGAAGTAGGTTCAGCAAATGTAAGCGTTTTCAAAAAATAATGAAAAATAATGTTTATAACATTATGCAAAACATATTCATTACTCATGCCTTTTACACGCTAAATGGTTTGCTGTGAAACGTTAAATTTTAGAGTTATATTAATATAGCTTTTATCAAAGATTGAATTTTCATGCACTATTTTCTATTATTGTAAATTAAAGTCACCCTACCGTACACATCAGAATCAACAATAAAATCATGGCCGGCAATTTCCCCAACATTCTCCCGCAGTGCAGGGTGCGAGCATAAATCCGCTTTCGCTCTCTTGCGGATAGCAAATACTCTCCGACTTTTCCCGATTTTCCCGGCTGCTCACCCATTCGCTCTCCCTCTCTCTTTTTATGCTACATTCTCAATGTTCATCACTCGCTCGTGGCTCACACTTTTGTGCAAGCAATTCCCCTCAACAGCCAGGCAGAGTTCAGAGCATAGTATGCTGCCAGGACCAAGAACGAAAACAAGGGTGTGCCCGAGAGAAGAACGAACAGACCACAGAAAAATATGTTATCTTCCAACTCACTTTTGTGAGCCTCTTTGTGGAAAAGTGGAAATTTTAGCGCTTCAGCCCACTTCGGAAGCGGTAATTAATAGCGCAAAAAGTGTGTGAGCGTGTACCGAGTGTCGGAACGATGAAGTGCGGGGCTTAATTAGTGCCCGGGAAGGACCATTCTGGAGGGCATTTTCATTGCGTTGACATGTGAGTGGCCCCCGTGGGCAGGCAAGAAAAAATCTCAAGTGAAAGATGGCTTAAATCAAGTGGGCGCTGCTCCTCTCCTGGAATAGATGAGATTTCTACCCCTTCCACCACGTCCTCCTCCGACAGGCAGCCGTGCCGCGTCTCGGCTCTGATCCGGATCCTCTGTGGCAAGACCTGGCCACCCACTCCCCCAACGAGACGTCGTCGTTGTTCTTCTCGAGAGTTGTTCCTGCCATCGATGATCGGAAAAAAGATTGCAACACCATCGAGACACGGCCAACTTCGATTCCAGGAGGGAGACGAAAAAGAAGAAAAAAGTTAAAATGTGTCATACTTATTCGCAGTTTGCATAATTCACCCCGCACAGGACACAGGAGGATAATAATCGCGGTGTGAACGCACGCGTGTGTGCGTGTGAGTGTGAAGAGGTTGAATCACCCACGACGGGGAGGGACGAGTGTTGTTTAGTGTTGGTGCGTGCGTGCGGGTTGTTCCGGGAGTTTGTTGACCATCAACCATCATGCAAGGCTCAACACCACCGATCATGGGATATCCCGAGGATGACGATCAGTACAAGGTGCCGCTGATCGCCAAGCTGTTGCACGCGCTACCTCATTACAATATCACGTTTCATCGGATCAACAACACGTTCCGACCATCGAACGAGGTCTACCTGGAGGTACATATTGGCCCAACATAATATTGTTGGGCAGATCCAGTACAAAAGGGGTGGCAATAATCAAATTCAGTCCTTTGAAATATGTACATCAATTCCATAAATCGAAATTTGTATTTGAACTAAAAACTTTCCTTGCATATTCAGAATGCAAACTTAGTTCAAAACAAAAAGTTCTTCTGCGTATCTTCTGCTGGCCTCTACTCCGGCCATCGTTCCGTGCAGTGCGCTTGTTGAGTGCGGTGGTTTGCGCAAAGCCTTGTTTTTTGGAATTTTTAAGGTTTTTTTCCTCTGTGCAACGATGAGTTGCATGATATTAAGGTGAGCCTTGTGAGCCATGTGAGCCTTGGTGCAAATATGTCAATTTGGTGTCTGAATTCATTCATGTTTAACTGTTAAAAAAGAATTCAACATGTGAAATCACGGGAAAAGGTAACACTTTTTGCCTTTTTCTGCTTCCACCTTTTTAATTTCCTTTAATTTGTGTAATTTATAACCTCAACCTGCACTGTCCATGTTCGCATAAATATCCCATATGCAAAAACAGCAAGTTGAGAAAAACGCAATTGAAGTTTCCCATACGATAGGTGTTAAGTTTTCGCGAAAAAAATGGATTTCCTGCTGATTTCTCAAACAAAGAACTGAAAGAGCGCACGATTTTAAACCAAACTTCATCAATAACTCAAAAGTGATGAAATTGCATGTGGAACATTATGCGAACAGGGGCAGTAGCAGCAATCTTCATAACAATGAAAATATTGCTTCATCGCATGTAATTTTCATTCCTGTCCTTCGGAATAGACGACACGATTTACTTTTTCTTACCAAAAATTTTTGCTGAGAATAAAACTTTTCAGCACTGTTTTCAAATGTATCAAGGAAGAACAATGTGTTTCCATCGGATCCTGATGTTGGCATATAAACTCCTAAATGTCTTTTTATCAGGTATCAGGTGGAAAAGAGTTTATTAGCACTGGAGCGCCCAACGCATGTCCAACTTACAGGGACGCCCAAGCCTTCCAAAAAAGGTGGAACGGTAACTTCAACTCGCTAGTTCTCGGGCATTACTCAACCAATCGGGACGATTCTTGTTTCCAGTGATTTGTTAGAATGTCTAGATGAACCTTAAAATTTAGCAGAACTTGATTTGAACAAATCTGTTATTTCTGCGACCGAAAACATCGTTCCACCATTTCAAAAACGACTGCCTCCGCGGAATTTTTGGCGAATTTTTTTGATCGCAAAAGTTACAGATTTAATCAAATTAAGTTCTGCAAAGTTCTAGAATCATCTAGACATCCTAACAAATCACTGGAAAGAAGAATCATCTTGATTAGTTGAGTTATGTCCGAGAACCATTAAGTTGAAGTTACCAGCCTTGGGCGTTGGAATGTTAAGAAATGCGCAAGCATGTATTTCAAAAAAAAATATTTGTGTGGTGAGGATCAACAAATTGAATGGAAATAGAACCGAATCCTTAACCTGTTGAACAAACGAAAATTACTGCTATGTGGTCTTATCTTATTTTAACAAGCAGTGCGACATAAAAAGTGTCCAGTGTACAACTCAGGCGATGAAAGCTTCGGAAGCAGAGCCTCGTTGGATAAATGTATGACTCGGGCTAACATCTTTTTGCACCTTGTTGCCTAAACAACTATTGCATTTCTCTAAATTGATTTAGAAAAAATATTCTTTGGAAATAAGCACGCAAAAACTAAAGGCAGGCAAAAACTAAAGCACAACACCCATGACTTTTTACAAAACTGGGTGGCTATGTTTGACATGACATCATCATCATCTCTCATGGTCGTGGTCATGGTCATCTCACTTTACAATGAATATTTAACAAATCGTTAACAAAAAGAATCAAAAAGTCTAAGGTAGTATAATACTACCCTAATAATTAAAACAAATGTCAAGGATTCAACATTTATATCTTCGATCGAAAAATTATAACAATAATGGAAGCCGTACTTGAAATTTGATTGGTTAAATTGAATAAAATACAGCGTATTTTTTTAAACTGATGATCAATTTTCCATTAAATGATGGATGGTTTTACCTTAGAAAAAAATAAATTGGATCAGTGCATTAGCATTTTCATCGGATCTGATTCCGGTTTTTGAAAATTTGATTTCTGCTTCTGGAGATTTTGCGATTCCAACCTGACTCCGAAGATTTAACGATTCCGACTCCGGTTTCTCAGAATTAGTCAACGCTTGTTTTCCAAAAAAATCCTGACAACAAAGTCCTTCCGTGGGTTACTACAGGTTTACTGGGTTATTACACCTAAATTCATTCATAAAATAAAACTGCTTGTCAAACGGATTTATCAACAATCTTTAACAATTTGTAGAACAAGATTAAACAAGTAATTGAATGAACGTTTTAAATATGTTTTGATTCCTTTCAGTGAGAAACAACGTTATGACATAATACAAGCCAGAATCTTCTTACTGGGACATCCAGCATACACGAGTATATGATAGCCATCTGCACATCTGTGCACCACTTGAGTGCAATTCAATGAGATACCAGAAACCTTTCTGTCGTTTCTTTTTGCGCTGAAACCGACCAAGCTGCCAGACTGTCTATGGCCAGATGCACAGAAAGTACAGAATGATGCCAGCACCAGAAAAAAGTAACATGTAATGAGAGAATTTTCGGATTGACTTTATGCTATTCAATCAAATAAATCTTCTCCAGCAGTTGAAGCGAGCGCTTGCTTATGCAAACCACTACTATAACTGCACCTTCGTTGTGTCTATTTATATCGCAAAATAGATACCATTACACAGCAGCAGCAGCAGCTTGATTTTGGTGGGTATTGCATTATGTTGTAACTATGCGGCGCTACGTACTACGATGTTCACAGAAGAATCAGGGTGACACCTAACGGGTCAATATCATATTAGAAATGTAAAAAACACATTGGACCAATTCTTTGGCTCCTTTTCAAAAAATTCCCAAGTTTTTTTCAGCGTTTTGGCTGTAGTGGCACAATTAAAAAAGAAACCACCCAATGTTATTACATATTTGAAAAGATAATTGATTTTCCAACATAGAAATGACATGCATAATGAACAATATTATACCTGTGCTTCTCCTGAAATGAAAAAGTAGCGTGACGGGACAACATCGTAAAACTGGAATTTTAAAAGGCACACCAAAAAAATCTCTTCTACACATTATCACAAATTGAAAAACGAATCTTTTGCTCCTTGAACTGAAAGATTTGGTTGAGATTTGAGTTTTTGCCAGCCATTTCTTTTCGTGGCGGGACAACGAAAGGAGCAGATTTATGAAAAAACTCCTCTCCCATTCAATGACTTGCAGACCTTATTTGGTCAGTATTTTTGGCATTTCATATAAGAAAACGCATTTAAAGCACATTGCAATTATTAGATCATAATTAAAATGAAATTTTTTATATAAAAAATCACATTGAAAATTGAAAAAAGTGACATTTTGGTGTAGCTTTGCTAAGAATCGGTCATTGGGTACTTTTTGTATTTTTTGCGTTTGATTTTATAGGTTTGTTTTGAGGTACGTTTCCATGAATAAATGTTCAAAGATTCATAAATGTTGAAAGAATTGCCACCCTACAAAGGATACAGCACCAATGACGCGCATGAGTGTATGCGTGCGAACAAGGAACGCTCATTCATCGAATGTGCATCGTACACCGTCCAATTGAATGTTTTTTCTTTCCTCTTTTCGTTATCAATACTTTCTTTTCACCATTAACTCTCTTTCTCTCACACTCACTCTCATTCTTTCTCTCCGTATAGAGTCTGGGAATCCTAGGATCGATACCGGCCGCGCTGTTAATAGTGTCACTGTTCGGGTTGCTCCTGTACCTCCTGACACGATGCTGTGACCGCAAACCAAGGCCTGCCCATTCCATTACCAGCCTCAAAGTCACCCTCTCCATCGTGACCGTTAGTACTCCGGCTTCGCACTTTGTAAAGTCTTGAATTATTAATTCTTATTAAAAATATTAGGTATTGTGCTGTGCCGCCATCGGGTTGGGCCTGTACGGAAACGATGATCTACACAACGGGCTGTTGGATGTTCTGCAGGCCGGCCGAAAGGTGGACAATGTCGTTTCGTCGGTGCGCAATCAAACGTACATCCTGGAGAATACACTAACCATGAAGATACAGCAGCAGCTTACCGAGCTGGAGGACATCTTCGACAGCAAGACAAACAATCAGACGGCTCTGTCTCAGCTGCAACAGGCACTCGCGGTGACGAAAGGCAACGTGACCATCGCGAAGAATGCCGCCAACGACATACGGCGCCCGCTGTCCGGGTTGGTCATAACGGACTTTTTAGCGGTAAGTAGAAACATGTACACAGAAAAGGGATTCATCATTAAATCAAAATAACTTAGTTAGCTAGAACAAGCAAAAAAAAATCTCTAATTTTTTGAAATTATATAGGTCTTTATTGAACTTTCTTATAATAATTACATTTCATTTACATTCTAAGTGGTATGGCTACACGGAGAAAAATGAGTTCCTAAAATCGTGAACAAGCGTTCATGAAAATGGGAACCACGAACAAAGTGTTCATTTTTCATGGTACTTTTTTCAAAATCGTACCATGGGATTTGAACACTTTGTTCGAGGTTCCCATTTTCATGAACGCTTGTTCACGATTTTGGGAACTCTTTTTTCTCCGTGTACATGCTCTTCATCTTTGTTATATTTTTCGTTTTCTTATTAACTGTTCACATTCATTTATTTACTTCAATTTTTTTTACATTTTTGCATTGAATCGAATACATTTTGGTAAAAAAGAAAAAAAATAACTTTAACAACTAATCCTAACTTAAAACTAAAAAGTAAATTCATTGAAATATTCAAAATCATTAAAACGAGTAAACTACGAACTGTATTTTAAAATAAATCCTCCAAGCGTTCTTACTTGTTCCGCACGAGTTTTGCAACCACGCAGTGTTGTTGTCATCTCGATGAAAATGTTCAGAAGTTCTTGTGGTGAAAACAGGTCACTGCTGCCTTCATCCGTTGATGCTGGTTGGTTTTTTCCTCGGTTGCTGACTGAAGCCAGGAGGTGTTGTATACTCTGCAACTTTTTGCCGCTGATTCAACGGCAATGGCTGCAGATTTGGAACCACTCGAACAGATCCCGCTCCAGGTGACGCCAAAGCAGGAAAATCCACGTCCGTGAAAGTTGGTGGTGTTTTGCGACGATTTGGTTGGTGCCTCGTCGTCGCTTGCTGCCGAATTTTTACAAACTCAGCACGTTTTGGGCAGCTTCGATTCTTGGTCGAATGGTCGCCGCCGCAATTGAAGCATTTGGCTTCAATGTTCTCGTTGATTGTTTCGCAAGCTTGAGTTTTGTGCTCACCTCCGCAGGTTGCACAACGACTCTTGATGAAACAGTTCCTTCCACCATGTCCAAACAGCAAACAGTTCGAACACTGTGTCACGTCACGGTGCACTGGACGATAACGCTCCCAAGTCACGATGATGTTGAAAATTGCCCGAACTGCTTTCAGCTCAGACGGCGTTGTCGATCCTTTCTCGAAATGAACCAGATACAGTTGATCACGATACTTGATGTCCTTGTTGTGTCTCGTCATCTTGAAGACTTCGATCACGTTCAACTTCAGAGTTTTGAGCTCTTCTTTCAGCACACTCACATCCATGTCGTACAGGCCTCGGAGGACCTGTTTAATGGGGCGTTTACCTGGATCGTCATGGCTGTAGTATTCAATCTTTGTGTTGTTCAGGAAATCCCGAACGTAGTTGTAATCCTTCCTGCCAGGTAGCAGAATTTTGAGTTCATCAGCACACAAGCGAATGGAAGTTCGTAAAGCACCAGATTTGATAAACCCGGTCAGCCACTTTCGCACCGATTTCGATGACGATGTTTTCACAAAAATGGGTGGCAACTTTTCACGTCGTTCAAATCCTTCCTTCTCGCTCACGTCCACAGGGAGGGTAGCGAATTGGTTTCAGACAATTTTGAGCGTCCTTGCTCAAACTGCCTGGCTTTACAGGTAGCGCTTCGGCATTCTTTAGCTTCTTAAAATCTGCCGATCCTGCTGGTGAGGACCGCCTCTTTTTCTTGCCGTGAGGCATTTTTTGCACTTTTTAACACTCTTTTGGTTTGTGAGGGACGCACGTCTGACTCGCTTCTCTGCTGATCGCAGACTAAAAAAAATCTCTATATTTTCAGCATGTAGAACGATTCGCTAATCTGTCTCGCGGTCAAATATGATCGAACAAGTAATAAAAACTAAAACTATCAAAAAAATCAATCCATCCACTTTAACGACCCCCAGGTCTTTTGTGGCCTCTATTGCAAGTTTCTACTCGATTAGCTGCGAAAAACTTGGGCTAATTTTCGCTGTCTAGCAGTTCAGTTTCACTAGAACCAGCTATATATTTAGCAAGATTGGGAAAAGCTGGACAAATGGACAAAAATTACCTTTTCGCTCGTAGGCTGCCATTAACACCAAAACTAACATTTCATCAGAATTTATTCGACCTTCCATAGGGAATGAGTTGGGCTACAATGTCCTTTTATTACGTTTGACCAAAATTAAGAATCCAGGGCTGTCTCATTGTTCCCTCACTTCTTTCAGCTCATGGTTAACAATGAGACACTTTTAGTTTTCTTCATTAGACTTTTCAAAACGAAGTTGACATTATAGCTGTCGGCCACCATTGCTAGTACCAACCACTAGTGTCTTCCTTTTTATCTACAAGAACTTCGCCACCCTAAGTGTATGAAAGTAGGGAGCTGGGGTAAGACGGCCAGGCAGGGTAAGACGGCCACCCCACTGTTTTAATAAGTATACTAATGAATATTACTAAAATGTTCAGCAATACTGTTCCTCATGCTAAATAATGCATGTGGAGTCACCTTTGCCAGAAATATTGTTTAAAATAGTATAAAAATAGCTCAAAATAAAAAAAAATAATTTTTGAACTTGAAACTGGATGTAATTTTCATGAATTACAACTTAAGCATTTTTGTTAAATAACAATATGTTTTTCTGTCTTCAAATATTTTTTCATGTTAAATTGAAGTTTTCCCTAGATTATGTCCCTCGAAAAAGTTCAAAAAATTCGATGAACTGTTTACAAAAAATGTTTAAAAAATAATTTATTTGGGGCAAGACGGCCACCTCTTCCGGGGTAAGACGGCCACCCGTAATTTTTAGATTTTATTTGATATTAGGTTATATTTTTGACGGTTTTTGACTACTAAGACATATTTGTAGATAAAGGAAAAGCATTTTCAATAAAACTATCCATTTTTAATCAAAATGCTGTTAACTACCGTTTCGACAACATTCTTTACTGTGATATAGCAAAACTCATTGAATAGTATGAAATCCTATCAAATTTTTCATAAAAATCGCTAATTTAATATTGTTTACATAATTTTGATTTACTTATTCTAATCGAAATACACAAACTATTTTTTTGTATCAAATTGTGTTTGTTTTGTAGTAAAAATTCATAGTTTTTCATAAAATGTGGTCGCAATAATATGAAATTCACTGAGCCAAAATATGAAATTTTTTAAACAGCATATTTCTTCACATTTGAAACCTGGTTTTTTTCAACCAAAATAGTTACGATGTTCAGAGAAGTCTGTTGAACCAACCTTGTAGGTGTTTGGGTGGATTTAGCAAAGTTATTAAGTTAATTTATAGCATTGGCCGTCTTACCCCACATGGGTGGCCGTCTTACCCCGCGTATTTCATATATATACGATTTCAATTATTTTTTTAAAATTGCTGAAAAGTATTGAAAATTGGTTTTTAGACCAACTAATTTATGTAATTTCTATAATGGACTAGTAGTAGAACAATATGTACGTAATTTGAGATCAAAATAATCTGTTGTGTAAATTTTATGAGACTTCTCCCTTAGGATGGCCGTCTTACCCCCATCTCCCCTATGGCACGGAGCGACGGCGCCGAATACCCATATTTACACAAGGAATTTTTAGAGCGCCCGCCGTGGGATTCGAACCAGTGACCTCTGGATTGTGAGCCTGATTGATCCACTCGGCCAGACTTTTCAAATTCTATGAAAATCTTTCAAAACATGAATTGAAAGTGTTTTTTTTTGGCATATTTATTGAGTTTTAACTTTTTTTAACCAAAAATATAAAGTTATTTGGAATATAACTTTCATGCACATAGGAGCCAAGGGCGACAAAGTCCTTGTAGATAAAAGGAAAACACTAGTGGTTGGAACTACACCCAGAACTGGGCATTGGTATGTATACGAAAGGATAAAGGGCACGGTTAGGTAGTTAAATGGTATTGTGAACGGACGCAGAGGATAAATCCCGAAATTACCGATAGTACTTTACACATGGGTTCATTTTCCAAAAACTGTCGATATCGAGACTCGAACCCAAGAACTTTGGCTTGCCGAACCGAACCTTTGCCGTATCGGCCACCATAGTACGGTGACTAAATGGCGGTCGTTTATCGATATAAGTCACTCAATGGGATGAACTGTTTCAATGAATGAATGAACACGATTTGTTGTTGATGTAAGCGCGAGAGGTCTATACTCTCGCCTAATAGTACTTTCCTCTGGTTTCTTCACGGGAGAACTTTCCGCTTGGTCTTTATCTTTGGATGTCAACTTTTTTTATACATCACCGATTGGACACTAAAACATATTTTGACTTTCAAAAAACTTTTCAAAATTAGCTTTAAAAATCAATTTCAAATCTTTTGTGCATGGAAAATCATTATCTTCTTATAAAATTAAGCTTTATAATTTTATGTAATGAAATAAGCAATTCAAACTTAATGTACAGTCATCCCTCATATTCGGAACAGTTTACAGATCTGCCAATGCTCAACAAATCATAGAAAATCGATAATTGAACATAATCGTGGTGATTATTGCATTAGATCGTAATATTACGATCGTAATTTCTCGACTCACGATCGAGGTTTCTCGATAGTAAGATTACGACTTACCATCGACAAATTATGACTTACCATCGACAAATTACGATCGTAATTTGAATGTTGAGAAATCTCGATCGTGGATCGAGAAATTACGATCGGAATTTGTAATACCGTTTTTTTGAATATTTTTTTATTCAAACAAAATATTTAAAAAAAATCTAAGTTCAATTTTTTAATATGAAAAAATAAGAAAATTCCAAAAATTAAAAAAAAAATTAAAAATTTCACAAATTTCAAAAACTTTAAAAATTATAAAAATTTCAAAATTTTTAAAATTTTTAAAAAAATTAAGTTTAATTTTTTTACATGAAAAATCAGAAAATTTAAACAATTTCAAAATTTGAAATTTTGAAATTTTGAAATTTTGAAATTTTGAAATTTTGAAATTTTGAAATTTTGAAATTTTGAAATTTTGAAATTTTGAAATTTTGAAATTTTGAAATTTTGAAATTTTGAAATTTTTGAAATTTGAGTTTTTTTTTTAATTATTAATTAAATAAAAAAGTTTTCAAAACGAGCTTCGAACCCATATCGAGATTTTCTCGATCGTCGGTCGTAATTTGTCGATGGTAGATCGAGAAATTACGATCGAATGATCTCAATCTACTATCGACAAATTACGACTTACCATTGACAAATTACGATCGTAATATTACGATCGAAAAATCTCGATCGTGAGTCGAGAAATTACGATCGAAATATTACGATCGAATGCAATAATCACCACGAATGATTTGCTTTTACCTTCATGTGAAAGCTTTTCTTGCGATCTTTCGATTGATGTACATTTTTACGTTTTATATCAAGAAAACATTGACCCTTGAAATCCACAAATTCGGAACACTTTTTTCTTACGATGGAAACAAACTTTTTCTCTCCAGGGGTACATATTTTTACAAAAAAAAGACTTCACACTCTGAAACCAATAAAACTCAAGCTTAGTGATGTTTTAAACATAGTCAGATAACTTTTTTTTGTGAAAATATCAATTAAATTCAGGTGTTCCACAATTGTGGGAGGCACAATAACATCCCACAATCATGGAACAGGAAATTTGGAGACAGTGTTTTGCTGTTCTGGATAAATTAGTCTTGAAATGAGGTTTTTTTGTTCAAAAAGTACTATTTTTACTAGTGAAATAGCAAGAGAATGTCCAAATAAAGGTCCTAAAAATAACAGGGACGGCAGAAAAGTTGCTTTTTGCATCCTATTGGCAAATTACCACAAAAGTGTTCCGAATTTGTGGGTGTTCCGAATATGTGGGATGACTGTACTTGGAAGCACTAGGGTCATTCCACCTGAAGCGGAACACCATTTGAAAATTACCATCTCCGATTCTGCTCAAATTTGGCAGAGCTGTTAAGATTATCAAAACATGCAAAAATCCCGAATTTCATCCAAATCGGACCACCCCCTCCATTTTTGTACCCTCTCAAAAAATCGACTTTTTGGCGATTTTTGAGCGAAACCCCTAACTTCAAACGACGATAACTCAGGAACCACAAATCTTAGAGGGTCGGTCTTAGACTCAATTTTGAAGGAAATTGGACGTAGAATCCATTTCCGCGATCAAAATTTAGATTAAAATATGTTTTCTACCTGTATTGCGCAATTGAAAACTTTAAATGGCCGTATCTCAAAACAGCCCTATTTATTTTTTAAATTTGACCTCACCATCGTATTCCCCGTCCAATTTTACATAAGAATCATTTATCGACAGAGAGGAATATTTTTCGTTCCAGAGATATCGAATTTTAAAGTTTTAAGTATTTGAAATTACCTATAATATCTACACTCGCCGCATCTGCTAGAAGCACTCAGTCGTGCTGATCAATAATAACTACCTGGTGTTCTGTAAGATGAATTATTTTTTCAATTTTATACGATTTTGAGATAATCAATACCTTGAACAATCTATTTTTGTTTAAGGAATATTTATTGGGTAATTTTAATACACTATTTTTCCTGATCTCAGTGTCATTGAACCATAATAAGTAAAATTTGAACTTTTTATATTTATTTGCAAATGCTACAGAGTTTTTACAGTACAATTTTCGAAAATTTCTCATTATTCTATTATTTTCATATTTTTTCTAATTCCTCATTTCTTCCCACTATCTCAAATTATTTCTTTTATTTCTTCTTTTATTTGAAACGAGAACAAATGTAGAGCTGGCTGTAGTAGATGAAATAATTCTCATGGGTTCTAGAGCTTTTGCCATGTGCGATAGCGAAATAGTGCCATTCAGCAAAAACCCCAAATTCTGCCTTAGGGTTTGAAAGATTGATCATATTAAACCGATTTTTATAATGTGTTTCATCAGAATAATTGATGATTTTTTTCAATTCTGGTACATTTAATTTCAAAAGCAATACCATATACTTCTGATACATGTGGATAGCAGCTGTATCGTCTTCCAAGATTTCGAAATGATTGACAAACAAAAAAAAAAGATTATTGTTCGGTGTCGAAATGAACACAACTGAATAATAACACAACTAGATAATAAATCAGATTAATCCTTGTGATTTTCTTACCTTTTTCCAGTTTTATACTTTCCAGAAATCCTCCTACTTAATCATGCTTCACGAGAGTTTTATTCATATTAATTCATAATTTTTAACACGATAATGTATCGTACACTTTTTCTTAAGTTACAAGATCAATTACAATTTCCTGCTAGCTCTGCGGGAATTCCATTCTGCCCTGTATTGCGTGTCGTTCTTGCATTGTACAGTGGGCTAGCACACAAATTCGCCGTATACAGCAGTTTCCTACACTGCCGTTTTACGGCGATATGATGTATACGCCATTGAGGTGATTTTGCTGTAGACACGATTTTCTGTTTTTGTTCATTTTTTCAATTTAAAATGACTAATTTGAGGTCTGCTCTGTAGAAACTGTTAAAAAGTACAATAAAAATGTGGCCCCAACAAAATTTCTTGTTTTTTCCTATTCTCTACGATTTTAAACCACAAACATCATTTGGCCGAAAAAATAGCAATAAAAAATCACTACTTTTCCTGCCCAATGATGTATGTATACATTGCTCGATCAAAGCGATCAAAGCTGGCTTTATTTTTTGTGCCAGCTATTTTGATAGCTGAGTGGATCCCGTAATGAATTGTCCACGTGGATACTTTAAGGGGGAAGGTATTAGGAGCGTTCTTTTATTACGTAACGCAGTTGGGGGAGGGTCGGAGGCCGTGTTACGCTCCATACAATTTTTTTTTAAATTTGTATGGAAATTTTGTTACGAGGGGGGGTCTAAAAATCCGATTTTTTGCGTTACGTAATAAAAGAACGCTCCCTTAGCGATTGTCTATGCTCCATGAACACATTTTTGCATGAACAATTGTCAGCAAGGGAGGTTGGTGGGTCTAGAATTTTCAAAAAAGTGTCTACGTGAATGTGGATAAGGTGTCATCCATTAAGTACGTCACATTAAAATCAGCCAAAATTTACTCCACCCCCCTTTGTCACAATTTCCCTATGCTTTTAACACGCAACGTCACGCTTTCTCAAAACCCCCTTCTTCCCTCAGAACGTGACGTACTTTATGGATGATGCCTAATGGACGTCCCCTTAAGAATTAAATCGAAGTAATGTAATAAAATATTGCCCAGGGTTGATTTGGTCCCAAAACCTCATATCAACATTCAAACTGTATTGAATTTGACTCCTATCAATTCTCAATGTATACATACATCATGATGAGTAAAATTGGCGTATACATCATTGTTTGTCGAGTGGGTCTCGTGGCGCAGGGGTAGCGGCTTCGGCTGCCGATCCTGATGATGCTATGAGACGCGGGTTCGATTCCCGCCTTATCCACTGAGCTTCTATCGGATGGTGAAGTAAAACGTCGGTCCCGGTTTCTCCTGTCTCGTCAGAGGCGCTGGAGCAGAAATCCCACGTTAGAGGAAGGCCATGCCCCGGGGGCGTAGTGCCAATAGTTTCGTTTTTTATCATTGTTTGTTTGCTTAATAAAATGGGCCCCAGAGCAGTTTTTTGAAAAATTCTTTCGTCAGGAGGTAGCTTTTAAGATTCTTTATCAGACTGTACAATAAAACTGAAAATGTCCAAAATGGCGTATACATCATATCGCCGTAAAACGGCAGTACAGTGGTGTACATTACATTTTTGCCTTATTTGCTAATGATTATTTGGGATGAAATCTTAATTCAATAAATAACCAGGTAGCAGTTATTGAACAGCGCTTCTGAGTGCTTCTAGCATATGCGGCGAATGAAGCTAATGTAGGTAATCTCAAAAACTAAAAACTTTAAAATACGATATCTCTGGAATGAAAAATATTCCTTTCTGTCAATAAGTGATTCTTATCTAAAATCGGACGGGGAATACGATGGTGAGGTCAAATTCAAAAAATAAATAGGGCTGTTTTGAGATACGGCCATTTAAAGTTTTCAATTGCGCAATACTAGTAGAAAACATATTTTAATCTAAATTTTGATCGCGGAAACGGATTCTACGTCCAATTTCCTTCAAAATTGAGTCTAAGACCGACCCTCTAAGATTTGTGGTTCCTGAGTTATCGTCGTTTGGAGATAGGGGTTTCGCTCAAAAATCGCCAAAAAGTCGATTTTTTGGGAGGGTACAAAAATGGAGGGGATGGTCCGATTTGGATGAAATTCGGGATTTTTGCATGTTTTGATAATCTTAACAGCTCTGCCAAATTTGAGCAGAATCGGAGATGGTAATTTTCAAATTTGCATTTTTTCTTGCACACTTCAGGTGGAATGACCCACTAATGCTTCCCAATGATTTATTTATTAGTAAAAAGGTGGTTTAAATTGAAACTATTCGCCTTCCATTGCAGGGCTGAATTTTAAGGATGTAAAAATTGATTATTGATGGTGTAAGTGGAAAGCGTGGTTGCCTCTCACACCAGTTGGACTGGGTTCGATCCCAGACGGTCCCAGTGGCATTTTTCGAGACGAGATTTGTCTGATCACACCTTCCGGTGGATGGGGAAGTAAATGGTGGCCCCGCACGAAAAGGAGTTTGATCTGAAAATTACGCTCCTTTTTTGTTGGCTCATAATTGTTAAAATTAAAAGTTTTTTAGTAAAATTTTCCATATTTCTAGTAAAATTTGCCACTAGTAAAAATTGTAAAAAAATAACAAACATAGATCGTAGTTTCTCGACTCACGATCGAGATTTCTCGATCGTAGTTTTACGATCGTAATTTGTCAATTGTAAGTCGTAATTTGTCGATGGTAAGTCGTAATTTGTCGATAGTAGTTTGAGATCATTCGATCGTAATTTCTCGATCTACCATCGAGAAATTACGACCGACGATCGAGAAAATCTCGATATGGGTTCGAAGCTCGTATTGAAAACATTTTTATTTAATTAATGATTTTCAAAAAAAAAAAACAAAAATTTCAAAAATATCAAAAATTACAAAAAAATTTAAAATTTTAAAATTTTTAAAAAATTCAAAAAATTTAAAAATTTCAAGAATTTCAAAAATTAAAATAAATTCAAAATTTTCAAAAAATTTCAAAAATTTCAAAAATTTCAAAAATTTCAAAAATTTCAAAAATTTCAAAAATTTCAAAAATTTCATAAATTTTAAAAATTTCAAAAATTTCAAAAATTTCAAAAATTTCAAAAATTTCACAAATTTTCCAAAAAAAAATTATTTTTAAAAAATTTTAAATTTTTGAATTTTTGAAATTTTTTTTTTGAAAATCATGAATTAACTAAAAAAGTTTTCAAAACGAGCTTCGAACCCATATCGAGATTTTCTCGATCGTCGGTCGTAATTTGTCGATGGTAGATCGAGAAATTACGATCGAATGATCTCAATCTTCTATCGACAAATTACGACTTACCATTGACAAATTACGATCGTAATATTACGATCGAAAAATCTCGATCGTGAGTCGAGAAATTACGATCGAAATATTACGATCGAATGCAATTATCACCACGAATATTATGATCGAGAAATCTCGATCGTGAGTCGAGAAATTACGATCGTAATATTACGATCGAATGCAATAATCACCACGCTTGTTTCGAGTCGCTATCGAGAACGCCAAGGCAATGCTGTAGAGCGTACAATTTGATTTTTTTTTAAATCCTAACATTCAAATAAGTCCTTATTTCTAGCTACCGTGACCGTAAGGCTGGTTTCTCCTTGTAAGCGGTGATAGGTTCAAATCCTGCCTGGCTCGGCAAAGTCATCCGGAGGATGTGAGTTCGATTGAAGGTTAAATGAAAATATCTCTATTTACAGAAAGGAGACCAATGGGAGCTGATTCGATGGCCCGGGACGGTCGCTATCCTCGCGCTTTTACTGGTTCTCTGCGCCGTGCTGCTGGTGGGCGTTGCCCGTCACTCACGCTGTGCGCTGATTCTGTTTAGCGTTTGTGGGCTGCTGGCCGTAACCGGAAGCTGGCTCATGTCCGGAATATACCTTTCGACTTCGGTGGCTGTCGGCGATCTGTGTAACGATCCCGCAGACTTCCTCGTTCACCAAGCACCGAACGAGCTTCCGGCGGATATTCTACTTTACTACACCCAGTGTGACGTTTCCCGATCGAATCCGTTTACCCAGCGCCTTCGCGAATCTCAGAATGCCATCAACAACGCTCGCAACGCAATGGGCGTTGTGTCCAAGTAAGATGCTACGTCATGGTTCGGTATTTGATCTGCTTTTTAATATTTTTTTATAATTCTTATTTCAGAATTGGGCCAGTACTCTTCAAGAATGCTGGACTGGGTCCAAAGCTGGGCTCGGTGAATGCCGATATTAAGCTGTGCGAAAGACTTCTCACGGGACTGACGGCGCTGGTTGATTGCAAGACGGTCCACTACAGCTATCTGAACGCAACGCGTGGTCTCTGCGAGGGAGGGCTGCTGGGCCTGGTGCTTATGCTGATCGCGAGCTTTATGGCCGCAATCCTGCTCACCGTGATGGTGTGGGTAGATTCGCACACGTGGATTTATATTCGGAAGAGGTAGGATACAATTATATTTACATATAGACTCTAGATTCGAACTTGCATCTAATTTAATCCATTTCATGGCCAATCCCTCATTTGTTATAGGAACGACTACGCTCAAGTAGAAGAACAATCATATGTATCAGCCCATCAACTCCATCCTCAGAATCACCAGAATATGAACACGCGACCACTGCCACACAATCATAAGGGGTATTTTGAGTCATGGTAAGGTGTACTGTGGATCAACTAATAAATATTTTTTTAATTTATTTTCACAGTCCACCAGTCATTAGCGGATCGCAAACTTTGGCCCACCCAGGACGTAACCCGAAGAACGAGTTAACTCCTCAGCAGCAGGCCCATCTGCACCATCACCATGCTCAAACGATGATGCGGCCCGGTGGAACGCACACTCTCGGACGACTTCCATCGCACAACAACAGCCCGACTCACATGCACGGACCGAACAACGGCAAATACGCCACCCTGAGCAAGCACTGCAAGACACTAGATGCAAATGACTTTTACTGAAGTTACGCCGCCTGTAACGATAAAAAATTTCACCCGCCGAATATGCAACAACCACACTATCATACGCTGAGTCACCAGCAGCAACAGCAAATGTTGCAACTTCAATTGCAACATCAACAACAGCTGCAACAACAACATCAACAGCAGCAGCAACAACAACAACAACAGCAACAACATCCACATATGCCTCCTCACGCTCGACATCACCAACATCCAGGAGGTCCCATCGCAGGTCACACCATGACCATGAATAGAAAAATTATCGAAAAAAATCACTACAACGATGAGGTTCCGCCACCGTTGCCACCTCTAAGGAATCCTCAGAAAGCCCTGGAATCGGTTCAGGCAATACCGAGTCTCAACGACAGCTCTGTCAACGAGCGCGACAAGCAAATCTACATTTGTTCAACACTCAAGAACCCAAACATCCCGAACAATCACAACGGTAGCCATAACAATGGTAGCAACGGAAACACGCACTACGGAACCATGCGCAACAACACAAACGCAATAAAGAACCAAACCACATTCAACTCGACACCCCCAACTACAACCAAACCGCTACCATCGATCATCAATACGCCCCTGCCGGAAATTCCGACGCAGCCCACCCAACAGCCGGTACAAGCCCCCAAGGATGACATTTACGTTAAGCGTAAATTCATCGACCAAAACAGCAAATTCGCAACACTGAAAGCGATTCCGCTACCAAAGATCGAAGCACTGGAACTTGAAGCTCAAAGGAAGAAAATGGCACAAAACTCTGCGTCATCGGGAGCACACAACGGCCCAGCCACGATCGTTCCAGCTGTGAGCTCCCCACTACCACCCCCTCCGGTGACAACAATGAGCACCGCCATGACCACATCCCAGATCCAGTCCCTTCCATTGCCACCACCACCGCCAGAATTGATAGAGGAGGAACCGTTGCCACCGCCACCTCCACCGGTAGAACTAGCTGCCGACCTATCATCGGCTGGTGGTGATAATCCCAAAGAGGTCATCTACGCCACCAAGGCGATCACAAGCAACCACATTGGCAATGACGGGAGCGGAGCGAACGCAACCAGCAATGGCGACGAGAGCAGCTTCTATGCTGTGACAGAACTGTAGACCGGGGTTACCAACGAGGGTTACCAAGAGAAAAAAATCCTAGCAAGCGGTGAAAAATTGAAAAAAACAACATTCGGATCGAGCATATACATAGTGTGGTGAGACAGATAAATAAGGGTGAATGAGATTGCATTTAAATCGTTACAGGCGGAATAGAAATCTTTTAATGAATACCTAGTCCTAGTACTTACTTAATTTGAAGCGCTTTAAAAACCATTGAATTGATTTTTTACGAAGAGATTTTCCTTTCGAACGCATGATTGAAATGATCCTCTCATGGCTTGTATAAACAGTAATTAATCTTTTTAAAAAAATGCGTAGAAATCACTGTTTGTGTTTATAATGTCAAAACTATATTACGGAATAAAACCGGCCCATTATTGCAACAAAAAAAATTATATTGAGTATAGAAGGAACCATGGCAACTTTGTTTGTATTAATTGCAATAACTGAAGAACCTTTTTTTGTATTGTGCAGTGACCCATTAAAATTTTCCTTTCAATATGTAATTGGAAACTATCAGTGTTTTACTGTACAATATTCGTTGATCTCAAAAATTTGCTAAGTTGAAATGTTGAATGTAGCAATTCATTCATCATGAAATGTTAGAGGAATCTGCAAAGTTAGTCATACACTCACATATAGCATTCATAACGACATTTCGCCAAATCATGATTATTAGAGTGACGCAGAAATTAATGCTCAAATAGCGGCTGAAAATATTGACTGTTTGAAACTTCCTCCATTGTTTCGTTTCCCGGCACTGGTCATAGCGTAAAATTAAAATTGGACAAAAGACTATACAACAATACATTAGAAAAAAGCAACCTGCATAATTTATCATACAAAAAAGTAATAAACAAGCCAACTTATAAGCGAATCTAAACCAAATCTTTTTGATATGCATATTAATGTACATGGTTGAATCTTCAGAAACAAAATAGAACTCGAGAAACAAGAACAGCAACATTTTGTGGTACTAATGGAGACATTGAAGTAAATAAATTTTTTGTAGTGAGCTATCTATTGCGGATAAGACATTTTTAGAAATGCGTAATGGAAGTACTCTCTTAAACCAAATATTTAATTAAATATATTAAATGTAGAAATGTAATTAACTGTTGTACATGAGTATTTTTATTTTGATTGATGAAAAATCAAAACCAGGATCCAGCTATTGAATGGAAACGAAGCATGAAAACATAAATTACTACTAATATATCATAGATATACCAAATATACATCTCCTTATCGGGGTAATGCAAAAGACAGAAACACACACACACACATCGTGGAGAGACAAAAATCTCCATAAACACTTTATACCCCACACACACCGCATCACAATCGACAGACAGACAACATAAAAAAAGCAAACGGAAGAGAAAAGTACGAGGCCTCTAATAACATCATGATATTATCGTATTCTCAAAACAAACTGCAATTAGTTTAAGCGTCTATTCGTGCACTTTAAACCAACAACAACAGAAACGAAGGAATTTGTGAAAGTTTAGCACAAGTTTTTATCATTTAGTACGAATCCATCGTTTGGCCGAGATGATTGAACTAGCCAGCAGAAGAAGAAAAAACAAATCCCATGTGCAATGGTAATGAATTGAAGACCATGCATTGCAAGAAGGAAGAATGTAATTATGTAGGATTTTGAAGACTTCAAAACGTAATTCCAATAAAATCAGTAACAAGTAAAAATCGTGGTTTATGCAACAACTTGCAAAATGATTAGTTTTTCAGCACTAGTGTTACGGATGAATACCGCTCGTGCTGAAAAAAACCTAGGTGTGCAACGAGTGGAATATTTTTTTTTTAAATCCGAAAAAAACACGTTTGAATATGATTGTTCAGTAGGGTTACAATAAAAAAATCGACATCAGAGATACCCTCTGACTCAATTCCTAATGTAAAAATAAGTATCTGTGCCAATTTTGAGCCAAATCGGTTAAGGCTAAGGGGTCGCTTTTCATCGTTGAAGTTTATATGGAGAAAATCACGAAAATGTATCTAATCTAATCTAATCTAATCTAACACAAACGCAGCCAGTCCGATGAAAGCATGCTGGAAAGTCTTGTGATTAGATTACGCCCCAAGCACTTTTCTTGTCATTATTAATAATTGTAGTACATCCGAGAACACCCGAAAATGTATTACAAAAATTAAAGCGGCCAGCCCTACTACGTTGTGTTTACCGCAGAGAGGATTCTGAGAACGGATCACATTTCACAGAATCTACAGGGGAGGAAGGATGCGTGGACATACCGTACCAAACGCTCCGGTGGAGAAAATCACGAAAATGTATGAGGAAAAACATTGTTTCAGTAATTTTCTGCTAGGTGGCGCAGGTCTCGCCCAAAATTGTCCAAGTGTGAGATTCTTGTAGGAAATTTAATTCCCTACAACTTTGTCAAAGGGTGCCCCTTGTATACCTTCAAGTATGTAAGCCGATTTCTTTTCATCGCATTGCTAATAACTCATCAGGATCAACTCGGACCGTCTTGCATCCTTCTACAAAGTTGTAGGCCAGGTTGTAGGTAATTAAATTTCCTACAAGAATCTCACACTTGGACAATTTTGGGCGAGACCTGCGCCACCTGCTGCAAAAATCCTGAAGCGATGTTTTTCCCCATACATTTTTGCGATTTTCCCCATATAAACTTCAACGATGAAACCCCTTAGCCTTAACCGATTTGGCTCAAAATTGGCACAGTTACTTGTTTTTGCCTAAAGAATCGATCCAGGGGGTATCTCTTGCGATTTTCCGAAATTTTCAATTTTTCTTGTCACTCTATTGTTTAGTGATACGTTTGATTTCCCGCTTTATGTTGGCTTCCGTGCATTTGGTCAACTCAAAGCCAAGACGTTGTCAACAGCTTTTCTATACATGTGCTAAAAAGTTGAATCATTTTATCATTATAGAATGACAGGAAAAGTAAGTTGGTGGCAAACGAAGGCAAGCATGAAGTTTGGGGTCCCCAGAAACGAAAAATAAGAATTCTTGAAAAATTTGTTTAGAGATGTGCCAAGTTCAAAATATTATTCTAGAACAACAAATTACTATGTCGTTCTTTCAAGTTCCACCATTCAGTAAAAAGCCATCGAGATTGCTACTGTGAAAATTCAAATAAAATTTATTATGTGTTCTCACGTGCACCATACACTACAATCGTTAAATATCTTGTAATAAATATGTAGGATTATTGCGTTTACCGCGGTGCACAACTTTCGCACCACATTCTTGCCGATTTACTTAAGTCATTGTTGTTAGTCCAGGGATAATTTAGGGGGTTAAATGCTATCAGCATTTTATCAACGCTATTTTTTTTCGCTATAACTAAAACTATCGTAATCATATTAAAAGTATGGTATAGAACAGTACTGACTTTGGTAAAAAAATAACGTTATGCGGGTTAACATGGGAATACACTTAAATTTACAACGCATACAAATGCACCACCTCATCATTGTTGGTTATCTTATTGTGCCAATGCTGCTGTTGTTGCTGGTGCTGTCGTATCTCCACCTGCAATTGCATTGCTTTGCGCTTGTTGCGGATGCTGCTGTTGTACCGTTGAAACTGTACGATCCACGGATTGGCCGCTGGACAGCTGGCTGCTCGCGCTCGGGTTTCTGGAATGTAGGCTTTCCCCTCCATCGGCACTAATCGGCGTCTGGACCAGCGGTGTCGGAGGATTTTTGTTGCCCGGTAGTTGATTCGGTTTGGCCGTCATTTGCATATGGTACCTAGTTTATTAGAAAGAGAGAGAGAGTGAGTCAGCCTTTGGCTTCAACTAGTATAGATCTTCAGTTTCATACTTGTAAATGTTTTCCGTACTCTCCACAACTCCTTGCGTAAGGTTCAAGCTGCGTCCTTTTACGCCGCTTTCCTTAATCGGAGGACTCCACCAGTTGACGACGCGACCGACGAGTGGAACTTGTCGTAAGATTCCGTCCTGCCAGAGCTTTTCATCGGCCTCGCGCTGCAAGTCCATGGTGGCTGCCTCGATACCTTTCTTGAGGATCTCGGACATGGTGTCCAGTATTTTGGAGTTTTCCTGAATTTTCAAACCGGTTTGAATCACCAGATCAAGCAGCTCTTCTACATCGGTTTCGCTGGTGACCATGCCAAAGCTTGAATTTGAAAGTAAAGCATTATTCAAAAGAACTACAAGAAACCGTCAGCTTTGCTCACCGCACACAGATAAGTCCATCAGTTCCTTCTCCGAGGGAAAATGCACCATCGTGAGCTTTCAGCATTTCCACTAACGCCGAGTTTAACCTGTTTAGCTCCGTTTTGGCCTGATCGGTCAGTAGTGTTTCCCATCCTTCTGGAACGTAATGAACACTACCCAGCCCAGCCCAATCGTTAAGCTCGATCAGACGAAGAACCGGACTCTCGGCCACAAGCTGGTTGAAGCGAGCCTTGTGTTTAACAGTCGCCAGCAGTATCTCGATTTGCGCCTCGATAAACTGTCCCACGCTTTCGATGACCTCGCTGAGCGGAAGCAACTCCCCATATCCAGGTGCGAACGGAGAGTAACGGATGCAGGTGCCGTGCAATGAATGGTTAATGATTTCCAGATTTAACTGGGCACAATCACGCAACAAAATCTGGCCCAACCATCCGTTCAAGCGGTCAAAGTATGAGGAGATGTTCGACTTGCTGGTTGGCTCATCTTTTGTCTTGCTGTCCACCGCATCTGATGGCAGCTGCGATTCTACCGAAACATCAGCTTCCGATCCAACCGAGGCGGTCACTTCGTTCGTGGCAGCATTCTTCTCAGCACAGGTTCCATCGAATTGAAACACTACCACCGGAATAGCGGACTCGAACAGAATCTGCAAGAAAAGGGCCAATTTGATCGTGCTGCGATAGAGTTATTTATAGACACAACTCACGCAATAATTGATTGGACTGTTCAACAGTGCCCGGAAGGATTTCCCAGCCTCTTGACGAGGAGCTTTACTCTGGAATCAGACAAAAAATAGAAGTTCTGTGAAGAGGCTTGTGCAATACATATTTAACGAAAAGTATGCTGCTTCCACCATTTGATCAGTCCGGTAAGATCACTGTATTTTTATGCAGTGACCGAAGCATTTATGCGAACCGATCTAGACTGCTTTTCCTGGGCAGATTGAGCGTTTAAGTTGTCAATGAAAATCTTGACGCCGTGTTGTGAGCACTTTTTGTACTCAATAACCGGCCTTTGATTCTCAACTGGCACATTCTGTCGTTAACTGGTCACCACCCAATCAAGCGCCAACTTATTTCACCTAACACAAAGAAAGCAGTCCGCAGTGAGTATGTATGTATAGCCGCTACTTCAATACATAGTATGGTTTCCGTAGTTACGGTGATCCTTCCCCTTCCAGCACACCTCTTGCAGCGGTACGACGTCGAGATCGCGGACTAGACAATCGTATGCATCTTGTCTTACCCAAATTTTAACTCCTTCTATCTTGCTGAGCATTTCATGCATCTGCCTGCACGAATCGAATGCCATGAATATTCGCTCGCTAATGGCGTCCACTCCCATCGTCTGCATGATGGTCCACAAGCTGAGCGCGGTCAGCCGGTTCGACAGAATGGGATCAACATCAAACAACGTCAGCATGCTGGTCGGGATCTGTTTGTACATGAGCACACACGGCACGCCGCTCATTCCCAGCCAATTGCCCAAGTTCAGCGTCATCGAGTCCGGGATGGCTTTGATCTGGAATAAAATAGGTCATCAGGCGAAATATCAACGGCATTACTTCTACCGTACCCCTGTCAATGTTCCCTTCGTAACGGCCAATGCCGCCAAGCAATGTCCCTGGCAATGCAACCATACATTGCTCATGTTGCACACGTTCCTGATGACGGCCAAATTGTCCACTTCTCCGCAAACCGACGAACCGAGATCGGCCATCACGAACAAAGGAACTTTGCCAGCTTCAACGTCAGTCGCAATCATCTTCTGCAGCTCCGAGGCGTCCATAGTACCACGAGCGACGGTTATCACATTACAAGGAACAGTGCGAATGTTTGCCACAGGAAGTCCAATGAAACGGCAAGTGTTTTGCAGGGCAAATAAAGAGCTGTTTTCGGAAATATAAAGCGTAGCATTTTGCAGCTGCGACAGTCGGTTATCAACCAACTCCGGAAAGCGGTTTGCGATTGCCAGCCGGACCGAGTACAGAATACATTCGGCACTATCGCGATAGTAGCTGGTACTACAATCCATGAACCTGAACATGTGACTCAGCCAGCGATTCGTGTCCGAAACTATTTTCGAAACAATCCGGCTGAGATGTTGTCGATCCAATGAGGTCAAGTACGATGCAATCGAATGCGTTATGACGGCCAATTGTGCCGCATCATCCAACGGTGGCAGCACGAATTCCGGCTCTTCATCGACGTCCAAAGTGGAAATGAGCGTTTCGAGTGTCGAGAGTACTTCGGCAGTCGGCTTCTTATCCGGTTGAAGGAAACCAGGAGTTATCGGAATCGGATTTTGCTGCTGCTGCTCTACAGCTCCTTTCACATACTCCAAGCGATTTAGCACCTGGGAAGCTTGGTTTTCCAACTCGGCCAGGCTGGAACGAACCTACAGAAAGAAAATTCAGCAATGAAGAAAAAAAATCGATTCCAGCCCCACTTACATTGGCCGCTGGAATCTCCAGTACTTGCGGCTCCAAAACACCACCCAATCCCTGGGGAATACTGGATTCACCAGGTACGTCGGACATGGCTAACCCAGCTGGATTTATTTGTGCTTTACAACGCAATTATACTGTACGAAATCTTTACGCCCCAGAAAAAGACGGTTCTTCAAAACACTGCTGCATTGACCACTTTTTTGTTATGTGGCAGACGCAGAACTGTGACAGCTCTTGTTTGACACATCAATGACACATATTACTTCGCTGACTGACATTCTGAAAGGGCGAATGCTTCGCCTAAAAAGCACCCTAAAATTGGGGTACGAATCGTCCCCAAAAATGGGTAAGATCCGGTATCTTTTTGTTTTGAGCTCGGTGGCTGAATTCGCATTGCGAATTACAGTCGACTCTCTGGCTGTCGATCTTCTCGATTTCAATATTGCTCCATCTATCGATGAATTCTTCAGTCCCTTCAAACTGCATACTTCGATTGGCTTTATTCCTCGATATTCTCTTTTGCTTGAAGGATCTCTTCCTCGACGGTCCCTTGGATTCTGTTTGCTTTAAAAATCTCTTCCGGTTGTCAATGTTGTCACTATCTCATGGCTTGCATAGACATTTATCTTTGCGAAACGAAGCTTTGAAGGGTGTTTGACATTAGTTTGTTTTTGTTTGCTGGACGTTGCCATGATTCTCTCCCATAGCTGGGTACCAAGAAAAACATATTTTCAATCGAGTCTTCATTTTGCATCGTTCTGTAAACTGATGATTCTCTTCCTCGACGGTCCCTTGGATATTGACAACCAGAGAGTCGACTGTATATCATCAAATCTAGCAAAACAATAGAGTTATCTACGTGCGCATGTATTGCGAGTTCATACACGAAGGGTTTTTAGGTTAAAATTTGTACCCGCCAGCAAAAACAAATGGTAGGCTAGTGTGCGTGAGATCGGGCTTAGATAACTCTATGCCAAAGGGCCGTAGTGGGTTTGTAAACATAGAGTGTATCTTGCTCACGCAAGAGAATGTTTACATTTGACAAGAAAGGGATACACTCTTTGTTTACAAACCCTCTACGGCCGTTTTACATTGTTTTGCTTTGTTTTTAATGACAGTTATCCCATAAGGAATAAGGCTTTCTAGTCAGAAATTTACCAACACATTCAAAGTATGTTTACATGACAGCTGGACGTTTGTTTGCATCAGGTTTCCTATCTCTTTCTAGCAAAAATTTTTTGTCAGGCGACTTCTAGCTGGTTTTTTTGACTGACTGCCCGATATGTCAGCCAACATACTTCGCAGGGCTGTGACAGCTACAGCTCGATCATTGTTTGCATCAGGACACTGTGACGAGGAGTTCGTCATTTTTGAGAAAAATTATATTTTTTTTCACTGGGCCTAGAAAGCCTTATACATCGTAGAAAAATGCAAAAAATGCTCGAATGGAAATGCTCATTCAAACAGATACAAACTACTTAATTAATTGCAATAAAAAACGTTACTTAATCCACCTTTGGGTGGTACGTGCCTTCCTCACATTCATAAAGTAAAGACACTACACATCCTCAAAAAAGTGTATAAATAACACTTATTTTTTATCAAATTATCTGAGATCCGGCCTCAAAAAAGTGTATCAAAAACACTAAAGTACTTATAACTTTTGATAGGGTTGTCAGATCTTCAATCTTTTGGGCAAGGTCTTTTGATAACCTATCCAACGATGGGTCGCATGATAGATCAGGACAACTTTTTCATCAAAATATTTAAGATCCGGCTTCAAATGAGTCTATAAATAACACTTAAGTGCTCATAACTTTTGATGCAGTTGTCAGATCTTCAATCTTTTTAACGCGTTGGAAAGGTCTTTCAAATACCTTTCTAATAATATATAGCATGACGAGTTTTCTTACAAAAACCACCCTTTTTACAATCTTCCGAAGTTTAGCTAAAATCTTTTTTTTAGCATAAATTTGAAGTACTCATCTTAACTTCATAATATTAACTAGGGTCTTGTGGGACCCCAAGACGGATCGAATGAGACTAAAACGGTCCAAATCGGTTCAGCCAGTCCGGAGAAAATCGAGTGCATATTTTTCGGTGCACGGTCTCACATCCAGACACACGCACAGACATTTGTCCAGAATTTGATTCTGAGTCGATAGGTATACGTGAAGGTGTGTCTAGGAGGTCAAATAAAGAAGTTCATTTTTTTGAGTGATTATAAAGCCGACATAAATACCTTTCCTCATTGAGGTGAGGCAGGCAAAAACACTGTGTTCATGAACCACTAAAGCTAAGAACAAGATTGTCCGTTCGACGCAGTGGTGAACGCAGTGGTCAACTGTCAGTCGAACAATCTACATGGGTTGCTTTGTTGAATGGTCGATGACTGGCAGGCTATGATGACAGGCGCAGAATTTTGCGTTTGCGTCAAGGCCTGACGGACAATCTTGTTCTTACCTTAACTCTCTTTCGTCACTCCAACTTGCCGATTGACGAGTTGGCGTTTATTCGGGGAAAGAGAGTTAACACAGAGTGGGTGGTGTTTATACAAAGAATGCGCGTGGCAAAGCCTACTGCGCCTAAAGCTAAAACTAAACTAATCACCAGGGCCGCACTTAGGGCTGACTTCCAACACTCCCTCTCGAACCTAAAGTGCTTCGGTGCTTCTCGGTCGAAACAACTTGGGCCCTTGGTGAACACATCGGCGAGCTGGTCACTTGTCAGGAGGAACTGGCAACTTGGTGAGTCCTTCCTGACCAACTATCACGGATGCTGTTGTTGCGGATGCTCCGAGGTTCATCCGCTTCCGATCGTGTAGATCTTCTTCGTAGTGTACTTGCTCTCCTCTTGGCTTGCCACCGGAGAGTTGATGGCGGTTCCGATCGGTTCGCAGGCAGAACCGAATGTTGAGCGGCGATCGACGACGTCGCTTCCCCGGTTTCCGTCCGCAACTCCTAGCAGCGGATCGACGACACCTGTACCGCTTTTTCCGGTTTTGCAGCGCCTTCGCACCAACCAGCGATTTGTTCATCTTGCGCACCTTACTCCCCCTCTCAAATCCTGGAGGCTTCCGTTCTTCTGTCTGGTGCAGCTGTTCCGACGATTCGGGCGTACGTTTCTTTGTAGTCGTACCCCGCACGTTGCAAGCCCCTCAAGACGAGGCGAGCTTTGTACCTGGCAGCGGTACCGTCTTCTTCCTTCTTGATCCTGAACACCCACTTGCAGCACACAACTCGGCGACCAGCAGGAGCCTCGACGAGGTCCCACGTGAGCAACTCTGTGCGGTTCTTCTCTAGCGACCGCAACTCGTCGTCGATAGCGCGCTTCCACAGCGGCCAGTCGTAGCGTTTCTGCAGCGCTTCATTGGTGTCGAGAATCTTGTCCAAGTAGGCCTTGGCGTTCAACGCAACGGTGACGCAGACGTCGTGGTCGGGCCTTGCCGGCCACTTCCACTCCAACACGAGTTCGGAGAACCCAGCCGGATGCATCTTCACGCGACCTCTTCTTTCTCCCGCAGCTTCCTCCAGTTCTGGTACTGCGTTCTCTTCCGGCACTGACACTGGGTTTTCTTCATGCACTTCTGCTTCTTCTTGCACTGTGTCATCTGGATCAGATTCTTCCTCCAAGTCCACATCGTCTTCTTCCGGAATGGAATCATCACCGGCGAGTTCATCGTCCGTGCTCACTTCCGGCACTTTCTCTTGATTCTCCTACTCAGAAACCACGTCTGATCCACACATTTCGAGCTCCACGTCAAGCACGAACAAACTTCCGTACCGCGTTGCAGTGCACTTGACATCTCCGTCCTTCGAAATGCGAGCATGATTCCGTCCAAACGAGGCTTCCATTCCGCGCTCAGCCACCTTTTCCACGGAGAACAGGTTCGTCGTCAATCCAGGCACGTACAGGACGTCGTGAACCGTGCAGTTTAACGTCCTTTTTCCGACGCCGGCCTTCATTTTCAATTCTCCGACGAAGTGACTTTCGAGCGTCACTCCTGCTTCGGCCACGTTGACCACCTTCGGGGTTTCCATCCGACGCACATTCACCAGTAGATTCCAATCACCAACCATGTGATCGGAAACATCACTGTCCAGCACCCAACGGAACTTTCCGTTTGCTTCCTCATTGTTGGCTTCTTCCGCTTCTGGCACGAACAGCACATCTTCCTTGGCACCGGCACTGCTTTCCGCCGCATGCACCTTCCCCTTCTTCGGCTGCTGCACACTTCCGGCAGCGTGTTTTGCCTTCTTCTTGGGCGAGCAGTCCACCTTCTTGTGCCCCGGATTCCCGCAAACGCAACACTTGAACGGAAACATTCCGTTACTTCCGGCACGCGCTGCTTTCCGGTTCGACACTTCCTCCAGGGCTTCCCAAATCAGCTTCGGCGATGACATTCCACGAACGACTTCCCGATGCGGCTCGGCGATTGTCTTGAGCAGGAACAACTTACACTTTTCGTCCTCTTCCTTCCGGGACTTCTGCAGTGCTTCCTTCCGCACCCGCTCCGCCACGCCTTCCTCCGCAACCACCGTGAAAAACGATTCGGTGCCGTCCCGTCGAACGCTTGCGACACAAATTCGTACTCCATCGCTCTAGAAAACGTTCTTTTCGCGTCTCACTTCCCAAAAATTCAACTCACTTTCCGATCGCGAGAATGGCGTCACTTTTCTGGGCGTCCGCGCACGTGTATGTAAAAACTTTTTCCTTCCGTTCGCGGTTTCCTTGGCGACGCGCCACGCGATTTGCTGGGCCCATAACCTGACGAGTTGGCGTTTATTCGGGGAAAGAGAGTTAACACAAAGTGGGTGGTGTTTATATAAAAAATGCGATGCGAGATGGACCAACTATGGTCTCAGCAGTCGTATGACAGAAACAAAAACAAATGCGCGTGGCAAAGCCTACTGCGCCTAAAGCTAAAACTAAACTAATCACCAGGGCCGCACTTAGGGCTGACTTCCAACACCGATAGACACAAAATTTGGCTAGGGTATTTTAACCATTAGTGAACCCCCTAGTAGAGCCGAAGCACATTTTTCGCAAATTTTCAATATTTTAAGCACTTTTTCATAACCCTTTGAACAAAATAATGGAATCTGGAGTGTTTTGAACAATTTTGAGTGTTTGTTTCATAAGTTTTTTGTTTTTGAGCAGAAAAATAGCCATTTGAAAAAAAAGATTGGTGCGCTGGAAGTGGGGGCGCGAAATCGTGATTATGCAGGCTAATTTTTGTTTGTGCTTTTGTGTCGCTATTCGTATGGGGTGAGTGATTGCGGTAATCGAATAATAGCATGACTTACTGAATTATTTGTGTCTTGAGCGTAATTTTCGTTGAGTAATTGGTGTTTTTGTGATTTTTTTTGTGATCTTAATTAATTGTTTTGTGATTTTCAAAGCCCTTCCTATATCATCGTTGATCGGAAGGCACGGCGTCGGGTAAATTGTGTATATTTTTTTGAATAAGGTTTTATTTTTTATGATGAAAAAGCCATTTCTATATAATGATCGAAAGACGCACTGACATTTTGGATTAATTAATAGTGAAGTGAAATAATTGTGTGTGAGTGACTTTGTGTGTTCACCAAAAAGACCTTCCCATAGCATCGTTGCTCGGAAGGCTCGCCGACGGGTCTGTTATGAAAGTCCTCCCCATAGCATCGTAGCTCGGGAGGCATCGAAAAGCCAATACCTTATCCTACTAACCCAAAAAATAATAATCACGTGATGCTTGAAGGAGATGCTGTGGATTCAACGGTCTCAAGCGGTATCAACAAGTATATAGCGAAAAACTGTGTGCTTGATGAGTCTGCAACTTCAACTATCGGACTAACATTCCTCCCTTTCGTTGAACTGCAGGCTTCTTGGGAGGGCGCCGGTATTGACTAATAAAGTAGGGATCTTCAGAGGTTAAACAGTGACCGGATGGTTAGCTCCCACTGATCATTTTTGATTCATTGTTTAACTTCAGCTGATCTGTCGATAACGGAGTAGCAACTCATTGGCAGTCAACCATGCTCATGCTCATGCTCATGCTCAGAAAAATAGCCATTTGAAAAAAAAAGTTTTTTTGCCTGTTATGGACCCCCTTTTCCAATCGAGGTTTTTAAACGAAGATGGCGTTCGAATGGTGAAAGCCCGAAATGTCAAAATCACGCAGTGGTACCAACATTACGGAACAAGTGTGCCATGGCATGACAGCCATATTTTTTTTCTAATGTTGGTGCTACTGCGCGATTTTGACATTTCGGGCGTTCACCATTCGAGCGCCATCTTCGCTTAAAAACCTGGATAGTGGACCCGGGTCTATAATCCGATTGTGGACCCGGGTCCACTATAGGCAAACTGTTATTTTTATACCTAATTTAACCGATATTTGATGTTTTGATGCATTGTGTAGGTCTAATGATAGATATAATGAATAAAAGATGGATTTTGCTCTCTTTTCATCATGAACAAATATGTTTTGTTAACAAATTTGGCTTTAAACAACAAAAAAAACCTAACAGACATTTAAACACATTTATTTCCGAAAAAGATCAGAGAAAACGTTTCAAAAACCACTGTAAACATACAAATAATTTAAAAAAGTAATTTTGATGCAATTTTTCCATATAAATTACATAAATGATTGACCCAAACTAAACAATAGATTTGTTTACAGTTGCTGATAAAACCACGCATGTTCATTTAAAAATAATGTTTTGTTATTGATTTATTATTATAAAATATCATTTCAAACTGCAACTATGATGCTTCAGTAAAGTACCATTAACTAAAGTTTTGATTAATTATTAATTCTTTCGGCTTCAGCATATTTGGTACTTTTAACATGAAAACAGCTATTTATACTCATAATTGAAAAAAAAAATAAGCGTTTAGGTTGATTACAACAAGCATTTATTGTATGTTTAAGAGAAACTTTTGCTTAAATACACAGTTTTCTTTATTTTGGTAAGTTAAATTAACAGGGGTCCACTTTTGGAAAAGTTTAGATTTTTGTTGTCCTATATTGGGCCCCCCTAATTTTTGCTCGAAAATGAGCAGTTGCTTCGTAAAGTTTCTTAAACTTACATTATTTCGACCTGCTGAAGTTGAATTATCAGTCAAAAAATGATTGGATAGTTAATTCAATCATAAAATCTAAATGCATTTTTGTTGTGAAAATGCTAGTGGCCATGGCTGATTTCAGATGTCGAACTCAAAACACTTATTTTGGCTCAAAGGACACGTCAATGTCAGCCAACATTGTTTTAAATTATGCTGAACATGCCAAATAAAAGATTTGTAGACAAAAACACGCTTGAAATTGTGGTTTTGCGAAAGACTGTGGAAGTTCGTTGAGCCCGGAGTGGCCCCGAATCCACTGACGGAAGTGTGGACTGCCGGAGATGAGAAGGCGCTAACCACGATCCAGTTGCTGGTGGAGGACCGCCAACACCGTTTCATCCAGGGTAAGGAGACTGCAAAAGCGGCGTGGGATGCGTTGAAGGAGCATCACAGCAAGCTTACCCTCGAGCAAAAGGTCTCCACCATCATACAGATTGCGAACCAGACCTTTCGGGATGGCGACAGCATGGATACGTACATCGGGGAGTTTGAACAGCTGTATGGCCGGCTGGACAACGCGGGAATGAAGATCCAGGAGTGCGTAAAGGTGGCGTTGATTCTGCGCGGGCTTCCTGCAACGTTTCGGCCACTAATTATGGCCCTCGGTGCGCGGGATGAAGATGATCTCACGCTCGATTTGGTAAAAGACAAGTTGATCGACGAAGCGGCCAACTACAAGTCGATCTGTGAAGCGGAGGAGAAGGCGCTCAAGGTGCGCACCGGCCGCCGGAAGGTGTTGATATGTTATCATTGCGGTAAGCCGGGCCATCGGAAGGCAGATTGCGAGGAGTACTCAACGGAGGACGACGAGGATGACAAGTCGAAGAAACACAAAGAAAAGGCTCTGAAGGCAATCGAAGATTCCTGCGAAGAAATCACTCTTGCTGTTACAAGAGGAAAAATTGGACCAAAATCATGGTTAATCGATTCTGGCGCGTCGTCTCACTTGACAAGTGACAGGAGTGCGTTTGTGAAAATCGATAAAAGTGTGCGTTCTGTACCCTGACTGAAAAGTCCGTCGGACGTCCGTCGTTTGTCGTCCGTGCATTCGTACGACGTCGCACGACAATGTCGTGCGACTGTCGCGCAAATGTCATACGTTTTTGCACCAAAATGTCGTATTTGTCGTGCGATCGATAATCGAAATTGTACGACATTGTCGTACGACATTCGACCGACGTCGCACGGTTTTGTTATTTAGGATGTCGTGCCATTGTCGTGTGCTGTCAATTCTAATTTTTAGGTTATGTTGCAGTTTTTATTTATTTTTTTTATTCAGACGCACAAAATTTCACAATAATATTAGCTTTTTCACTCAATTAAACTTTCGGATCGCAGATTCTTCTCTAAATTCCTTGATTTTCCTTGACCGCAGCTTCGGGCTTGGATTGGTGTTCTCCTGGCAGCATTTTGGTGCTGGACTTTTGATCCCCGACGAGCTGATCAAAGTTGTATCAAAGTTGGGAAGACAATCTTGGATCTCCGACGAATTGATCGTCGAATTGATGGCCACCGGAGTACGAGACAATGTGGGTTTGTGGAGTATGCGTACGAAACAACGTGGCTGCTTCCGTGGGTTCTACGGATGCAACGCGGGACCACACGTGGACGGCAGGATCTGATTGGAATACGTTTGTTGCCTGAAAAAAAGATGCGTCAATCATAAATTGGCAAGCATTTATAAATAAAATTCAGATTTGAATAATAATAACATAAAAATTTCAAGATACTAAATTTCAAAAAAAATCCTCAAAAAATAAAAATTGCATGACTTTTTAAAAGTTCAAACATCTATAAAAAAATAATAATGAATGTATCTTAAAATTTTAAAATGCATAAAACGTGTTTGAAAATTTTAAGAAATTTAAAAATGCTAAAAAAATTAATGTTCTTATGCTTGAATTTCAAGATTTCAATTTTATTGAAATTCAAAATTCTTTGAAATATTTTATGAACCGTCATCAGAGGTGACATTCTGTCATCAGGGGTGAAAATGCTGAAATTTGTATGACCCACACACTCAGAATGAAGATTCGACTTCGGCAGAAATATCTGCCGAACGTGCTCGGCAAAGTGATATTCTGCCGAAATCTCGGCAGAAAATTCATTGTTCCAATATTCTCGGTTAAATTTAACCGATAGTTCGGCAGATCTAAGCAAAATGCCGAAGTTCGTCAGTTAAATTTAACAAAAATCTCGGCATGTGCAAAATCTACCGAGTTCGGCAATTCAACTGTCAAATTTGCTGGAAAGTGCCGAGCTGTTCGGTTAGTTGTTGAGGTAGCCATATTTGTTTTCGATATGAGTAGTGCTCACTGAACTAAATTCCGGAACTTTGGATAAATCGGGATTTATACTTGAATTTCTACAGGATTTCTGCTTGGATTTCTACTTGAAAGGTAAACATTTTTAATAACATCTGTTAGGAAAAATAATATCTAAAGGGTCTTTCATTTGCAGCTTTTACCAAGGAAATGCATGACGATGGTGCTTGGTAGAAGTATAGGATTCATTCTGGTTCAGATTGTATTAGATTATACATAAAAAGAGCAATAAATATAAAAAAGCATGCATGCATATTGTTTTAAAGCTTTAAATTAATTGCGAGAATCTCGATTTGCACACTCAGAATGAAGATTCGACTTCGGCAGAAATATCTGCCGAACGTGCTCGGCAAAGTGATATTCTGCCGAAATCTCGGCAGAAAATTCATTGTTCCAATATTCTCGGTTAAATTTAACCGATAGTTCGGCAGATCTAAGCAAAATGCCGAAGTTCGTCAGTTAAATTTAACGAAAATCTCGGCATGTCCAAAATCTACCGACTTCGGCAATTCAACTGTCAAATTTGCTAGAAAGTGCCGAGCTGTTCGGTTAGTTGTTGAGGTAGCCATATTTGTTTTCGATATGAGTAGTGCTCACTGAACTAAATTCCGGAACTTTGGATAAATCGGGATTTATACTTGAATTTCTACAGGATTTCTGCTTGGATTTCTACTTGAAAGGTAAACATTTTTAATAACATCTGTTAGGAAAAATAATATCTAAAGGGTCTTTCATTTGCAGCTTTTACCAAGGAAATGCATGACGATGGTGCTTGGTAGAAGTATAGGATTCATTCTGGTTCAGATTGTATTAGATTATACATAAAAAGAGCAATAATTATAAAAAGCATGCATGCATATTGTTTTAAAGCTTTAAATTAATTGCGAGAATCTCGATTTGGTTTTATTATGATAAATTTCGAGATTTTCGGTTGAATTCGTTTCAGGGATGCCGAGATTTTCGGCACAAAAAAGCTGTCTGTCAAAATTATTTTTGCCGAGACTTCGGCAGATGAATTTTCTGCCGAACTCTCTGCCGAGCGCTCAGTTGTTCTGTTTTCGGCAGAATTCTGCCGAAGTTCGGCATAAAAAACTGAGTGTGTGGTTTTATTATGATAAATTCCGAGATTTCCGGTTGAATTCGTTTCAGGGATGCCGAGATTTTCGGCACAAAAAAGCTGGCTGTCAAAATTATTTTTGCCGAGACTTCGGCAGATGAATTTTCTGCCGAACTCTCTGCCGAGCGCTCAGTTGTTCTGTTTTCGGCAGAATTCTGCCGAAGTTCGGCATAAAAAACTGAGTGTGCAATCTCACACCCCACACCCAATGGAACTATATAACTTTAATTTTTAAGGATTACAGAATGTTAAAATTTTAGAAAATATCAAATGTTACGAATTTTCAAAATATTCAAAAATTCTTAAAGTTAACAAATATCAAAACATAAAAAATGAAATAAAAATAATCTAATCAAAAATTTCAAAATTCTAAAATTCTAAAATTTCAAAATTCTAAAATTCTAAAATTCTAAAATTCAAAAATTCAAAAATTCAAAAATTCAAAAATTCTAAAATTCTGAAATTCTAAAATTCTAAAATTCTAAAATTCTAAAATTCTAAAATTCTAAAATTCTAAAATTCTAAAATTCTAAAATTCTAAAATTCTAAAATTCTAAAATTCTAAAATTCTAAAATTCTAAAATTCTAAAATTCTAAAATTCTAAAATTCTAAAATTCTAAAATTCTAAAATTCTACAATTCTAAAATTCTAAAATTCTAAAATTCTAAAATTCTAAAATTCTAAAATTCTAAAATTCTAAAATTCTAAAATTCTAAAATTCTAAAATTCTAAAATTCTAAAATTCTAAAATTCTAAAATTCTAAAATTCTAAAATTCTAAAATTCTAAAATTCTAAAATTCTAAAATTCTAAAATTCTAAAATTCTAAAATTCTAAAATTCTAAAATTCTAAAATTCTAAAATTTAAAATTCTAAAATTCTAAAATTCTAAAATTCTAAAATTCTAAAATTCTAAAATTCTAAAATTCTAAAATTCTAAAATTCTAAAATTCTAAAATTCTAAAATTCTAAAATTCTAAAATTCTAAAATTCTAAAATTCTAAAATTCTAAAATTCTAAAATTCTAAAATTCTAAAATTCTAAATTTCTAAATTTCTAAAATTCTAAAATTCTAAAATTCTAAAATTCTAAAATTATAAAATTCTAAAATTCTTAAGTTCTAAAATTCTCAAACCTTAAAATCCTGAAATCCATAAATCATCCAATGCAGTTCACGTAATTTAAAATTCTTAATATTTGACAGACCAAATTTCAAAAAAATTAACATTGTAGAAAACTTAAAATACTGCAAAAGTTAATAGTTCTTAGAGTTATTCAAAGATTTCTGGAGTTTTAAGAAGTCTTAGAATTTTTAGGATTCTAGAATTTTTAGACTTTTGAAATTGCTAATTTTATAATTAATAGAGTTTTTCGAATTTTTAAAATTTTAGAAATTCAAAATATAAAGCTATAAAAAAAATTTGATTGTTATTTTATTTTTGAATTTTTTGAATTTCAAACTCACTAAACTTCACTAAAGCCCTATGTCAATTTTCATGAACAACGGTAAAAAACACGATTAAAAACCATTTCTAATCCCTATTTTTCATTTTATTGCAATTTTTTTTTTTTGACAGGACAACATTTTTTTCGATGGATCAACTATGGTCCCCTTGGAACGAGCTGTCAAGTGGGAGCTTTTCTGTCAAGAAGGACCACGAGGTTAATTTTTCAAAATTGATTTAAAAATCCATTTTAAACTCTTTGGGGTCATACAAAGGGTCATTGTGCTCAGAAAAATAAGCTTTTTCGCTGTAAACAATAATATCAGCAATCTAAGCTTCATTTTAGGACCCAATTAAAGTATTTTAGAATTAAAGAATTTCAGTATTTGAGGTTTTTTTTCAATTGCAAAATTTAAATATTTTAGATTTTCAGATTTTTAAAGGGAAATGTTTTGAGAACTTTAAGATTTCGAAAATTTTATGAATTATTAGATTCTTTAATTTAAGAATATTAAAAATTTACACAATTCCATGAAGTAATAATTTTTCGATTGAATTACGATGTAAAACACAGCTGAAAGGAACACCAAAACTCTGTTGTGAACCTAAATGATCTCACTGTAACTTGATTATTTACAAATAAAACAGAATTGAATTAAATTGAGCACTATTCCATGAATTTAAAGAAATTTTTACTCTTCGAATTCTTGCATTCTTAATTCTGAAATACTAGAGTTTTAAAATTGAGAATGAAAAACTTTAGAATTTTACAGTTTTAGTGTTTAAGATTTTTTAAATTCTGGTAATTTAGATTTTTCTTTGGTTTGGAATTATTGGGTAAAAACGTGGATTAGATAACAATTTTGATGTTTTGAGGTTTTGAATTTAATACAATTTCACACAAACACACACTTCGTTTCTAAAACATGACTCACCAGTTTCATCAGGTATGTGTCCCAACCTCCCGCGGAAAGTAAAACACCAACCGCTACCTCGATCGCAAACCGGTTCCTTCCCATCTCGTCTTCCGCCACGAAGACCGAAATCTGGAATAGAAGACACTTTGATTCGGTCACTCGCGCACCCCGGCCGGAACATTTCGGCAGCAAAACTATCACAATCTAGAACTAAACTTACCTATTATCCGTCGAAAATCGTCCAAATCTTCGAAGCTCGTAAACCAAATCCCAAAAGGAACGACAGCTGGTTCGATTCGGTTGCAATCAAGTCCGAACAAGACACGGAACAAGATCAACTGAAGAGAACTGTCAAACTGTTTGCGTCGACGAAAATCGTGACGTCGAAATTAAGGAAAATCGATGGAAAAAACAATGTCGGGCATGTCGAGGTTTGGCGTACGTTTGTCGTCCTTTCGACCAATCGATATCGAAACGGTAAAATCAAAACCGTGCGACAACTCGTACGACGTGCGACATTTTTCAAACAGGGTAGTCACAACTGCTGGCGGGAATAAATTGCGCACTGCTGGAGTCGGCGATTGCGTGATCGAGAGCGTCGACGCTCGCGGGCGAAAAGTGAACATAACGCTGACTGATGTACTTTTCGCACCGAGGCTTGAAGGAAGTTTGATTTCGGTTGGAAAACTGTCGGAAAAGGGTGTGCTGACGACGTTCAACGGCGGAAAATGCGAGTTGCTGCGCGGCGATAAGGTGATTGCGACGGCGGCAAGAATCGATGGCCTGTATCAGCTGATGCGTACCAGGTGCAGTGCCATTGCTGTGCGTAAGCGTCGATTGCAGTACAGGAACTGGAGGCCGAAGCAGAAATTCTTGGACAACCGTGATAAATCGGATGGAACGCGCTTTACGAAGAATCGGTTGAATGGAATTGATTCGCCAGCTGAGGAGGTGATTGTTCGGCTGGAAGAGGACATCGAAGAGGTGTTGCAGGACGAAGCTTTCTATTTGAACGGTTCAGTGGTTCAGGAGGAGCTCTGCGGAGAAGACTAGATTTAGGAGGAGCCAGAGGGGTTGTGAATGGTGTAAGAAGTGGACGAATTTGAGAACAATTTCAATGGGGTGTAGTGAAGTTGAGGAGGAGTGTTGAACTGGGCACAGCCCTGCAGTGCAACATCACTAACACAGACAAACGACTTGACAGCTCGAACAAGTGTCAAACACATCTTTCAATAAAATCATTCTGAACGTAACTCTGAACGATAAACACGCGTTTTTTTCTTTCGCTCTATCCGTACGACTCGGCAGTCTCCTGAGAAAAATGATGTATGGAACTCGTTGCAAAACTTGATTTTTTCAGCACTCTTCGTATTTATCCAACTCGGTGAACCTCGTTTGTTAAATGTACGACTCGTGCTGAAAAAATCTTCTTTTTGCAACTTGTTGTATAAACTACTATATTGATATTTATTTAAATGAGAATGAAATACCTAGGTTAGTGATATATAGTTCAAACTACATTAGTTTCGGTAAGTTATATGTTTTATTTGTTTCCAATTTGATTGACATAAATTTACAACAGTAGCTTATATTCCTACACACTGCAGGTATGATTTATTTTGTGCAATGATTTGCGAAACTCTTTAGCTAAGCACTTGTTTTGTAGTTGTTTAGCTTATGAGTACAATTTTGTATTTTACATTACGTTTGTCATTAGAAAAATAAAATAGTACATTTTTTCTATCCCTTTTGCTGCTACTTTCTGTTTTGTCAGTTGGGTACAATTTTGAGTTTTTTTTTGTTTTTCTGTGTCAGCTAAAAATGTAATCCACGCTTTGTTATGTGATTCTTTTTGTTTCGGTAATATATAAAGAAGGCATATGATTTGCAGTACCAAAGTATCTACGGTTTCACTCGTCCAGAAAATAAAACTTTGTTTTTGAAAGGCACATGATTGACTTTGCTGTTAGAAAAATAAATATACAGGGTTCATTTCTGTCCTTTCTTTGTTCATTTTCCGTACTTTATTTTCTGATACTTTCCACTAGTTGCTGTAATATTTGTTTAAATGCCCCGAGAATTTTTACGTTTTCTTTCTCAAACTTATCAGTGCTCGTACACGTGTATTGTTACATGCTTATGTTTGTTTTCTGTGAATACAGATTATCAACCTTTAGTTAGCCAAGTTTGTAAATCCCTGGAATTTTTGTTGTATTACAAAATGATTACAATTCTGAAAAATTAAAAAAAATATCAGTGTTTGGCGCGTGGTAGCCGCCTATGAAACCTCATCTGAGTGTGCGCAACAATGCACGTGGCGGCCAGAAAATCTATTTTACAACTACCTAATGTTTAACATGGCAAATAGTCTAATGAAATCCTATTTCTACCAGGCTTCAATAGTATTCTAAGGAAGTAAATATATTATGTACAATTGTTTTACTTTCGTACACTATTATTTTGTATTTTGTTTTTCTTTCATTAAGTTTCAACAACAAATTAGATTTGATTCCAATCAATACTTTTTAGTTTCTGAATCACATCAATAGCATTTATTTTCAATTTTTTTATAATGTTTTGATTACTTCTTTTTTGTCACAATTTTTTTTGTTTCGTTTCTTCTTTCAACGAATGAGAATTGTGTTTGTATCTGTTGATGCATTTCGTTTTTTGTTTGTTTTTATAAAACATCTATCATTCATATTGTAAGTGAGCTTTTTTTTTGTTGTATATTTACCCTAATCGATCATATCTACTAGCATGTCGCAGTCAATTTTAAGCTTAATGTGATAAATTAAATCGTTATCGTGTGAAATTTGCAGTGTTTTTACTTAAGAAAAAACGACAATAACAATAAAACTTGCTTATTTGGCGGCTTTTTTCTATATTTTCGTGATTCCAAATGTTGAAACCACAGAAAAGTCCAGGTGGAAACCACAGGTGGAAAAAAACAATATCTGAAACTCGCTGAAGTTCGACATTCTTGTTTGAAATTGTACCTTTTGAAGGTGAATTTTGATCCGATATTTTATCAAATTCGTTCTTGAATCGTTCCATTTAACACTTAACGTGAGAACTGCAATATTCTGTAATGTATTAAACAGATAAATTTACCAAAAAGCTTCGATCGACAGCGACATAACCACTATAAAGAGCTTGCACGTATCCACAATGAACATTCACACTTCACATTAAGCATGCTAATACAGACTTATGTGGTTCCAACCTGTGGAACCTTGCTGCCTTGTGTTGGCCGTTGATTTTCGTCCACTTCGTCACATGCATCCGGTGCTGACCAGCGACGCTTCCGAGACATTGACACATCGATTGCACAGTCGTCGTCGTCGTCGTCATTGCCTCTGTGATCTTCCGCATTGTTGGTGGTGCGGGTCTCGTTGGTAGACTTGATCGAGGAATGCACCGGTTTGTCCACGACCATTGCCACTGGCTGGTCACTAAAAGCGGCCCCAAGCGAACTGCTAGCGAGCGGCCGCTGCTGATCGGCGGAAGTTTTCGATGAATAGTGCGACTGCATGGGGGAATCGTGCGGTTTGCTGAGATTGGCCGCTGAGAACGGCATTGAAAAAATTGGTCCCGCCGGGAAGTTTCCGTAGGGAGGAGCACCAGACAGGCGCGAAGAAACGGCCGTAGAGGTTGCGGTCGTCGGAATCGTCAGCGGTGGCTGATGGTGGTGGGAATCTTTACGTGAAAGGTTCTGAGGTAGATGCTGCAGCTGTTCCAACGCCCGGCTGGAAGCCACAGTTCTGGACTGTTCCATCATAGGGTGGGGATGGTGATATGGTGGTTGATGGTGCAGGCTCGTCTGGTTGCCATTGATGTCGTGGCGGTGCAGCTGTTGCGATGCCGTTGGTGGCGGTGGTGGCAGATATTGACCACCGGAACTCCCGGGGGCTGGTGGAAGCGGTGCCAGATACGCTGATGATGATTGCGGTGAGGAGGAATGGACTGGTTTGGGCTTGGACTCACGTGGAAGTAAAGAGAGACAAATATCGCCGACCTGAAGCCTCTGACACTTGAGGCCAAACTGCTGCATCGATTTCTCCGGACTGCACGAGGCCCAGCCTTGGCCGTACACGAAAAATGGATGCTCGATTGCAGCTTCGATATCAACCTGAAGATGGTAAAACAGAATGTTTATTATAAGCGCAACATAATGCCAGGTCAAGTCACTTACCCTAGATCTGTTGTTGTCATAGCTGAACGTGATTATCACATTGTTGTTGCGTGGCGTAATCCTAACTGTCGTCGATTCGGCCAGCCGCAGATCGGCCGACTTCTCGGCGGTTTGTACAAAATCCTCCGTTCGAACATCCTCCACCCGTTTGCACTCGTCCGCCAGCTGGATCAGTGCACCCTTGGTGAAGTTGGTCGTAGAACCGTTCTCGAAGGGCCTGCAAGGAACAATAACCAGAGATCAGGGATTAGGTGTTTTGCTCTTCCATCTGAGAAGGGTTAACGTGCCTAAAAATAGGGGTAGACTTCGTTGTCGGAGATCTTCGTCGAGTATCTCGCTCGCTTGCTGGACGCGTGAGAATTCGATGCTTGAGGGAGCCCTCTTTCCGGACGGTACCTTGAATTCGTTTTCCTGAGGGTTCTGTTCGAGACGTAGTCCGTCGACGGACAGTGAGTGTCCGTGGAGGCCCTGACCATGGTAATGTCCATGGGTTGACGGATGGGGCATCGAGTGATGCCTTTGGTTGGAAGACGGTGACATGGAAGAAGAGGAAGAAGAAGAAGGAGGAGTGCCGTTGCGGGCAGTGGAGGTGGGAAGTGGTGCAGGGCGTGCATAGATGGTCCACCTGAACCAGGATGTAGTTGCTGCTGTTGGCTGTGACTAGAATGGTGTTGTTTATGCTCATGTTTGTTCTCCTTTTCATGCTGGGCCTGGTACTTGCTGTGCATCGGATGGTCAGTCAGTCCGTTCAGATAGCTTGACCGTTCACGTTCCGCGTAGCTCGCAGCAGCACCCATCAGCGTAGACGACGAAGGAGATAATGGCATGGTGGGACTTCGCTCATCTGCGAGCAACTTGTCCTGAGGTAATTGTGGAAGAGAGGTAGGTTTCAGGCCACTATGGCCGTTCAGGTGCGACAAGGAAACCGATGGATACATTTTTGACTTGGGCGATTCCGACGATCCATAGGAGCCCGGCGTAAGAAAGGATGGCGGATTGTACGGTTCTCGTTGCCCCGGCAGGTAAGTTGGACGTCCCAGCATCCGTGCATCGAGGTGGGCCGCCGGATATCTGCAAGAATAAATAATTACGACTACAACAATTGCACTCCACAAAAGCATTACCCATTCTTACCCGAACGGATACAACCCATAATTGAGTCCCGCGTACGAGTTGGCATCCAGTGGACTGGGGAAGAATGCCAACCTTGGATTCGTTGGCGAATACAGCTTCCCGAGATCTGTAACGGACTCTTTCTGTTGCTCCTGGTGTTGCCGATGCTGCTGCTGCTGTTGATGTTGCTGCTGGGCATGAGCATGAGCACGTGCTTGCGCTTGGAGTGACCGTTCGTGGAATTCATGGCTGAGTTGATTTAGCTTTGCAGCACTCAGACCAGCCGACTGCGACGAACCGTGTTGCGTGTGGCTGGGCAGATTCGAACTCACAGCCAGATTGACCGGACCATTTTGGTGCTGTTGCTGCTGCTGGGGAGACTGCGGCGGTTCAGAGTATTTCGATCGCGCCGACATCGAATGCAGTCCATTTCTGGGGGCTTCGCCGTACCTGGAAAAAATAAACAGAATATGAATGGTAATCCACAGCGAATTGTTTGGAGATAACAGCTCAAAGTTTAAAGCAACTGTCTTGACATACGTTTGGACAAATTTATATACAAGCGAGTGGCAAGATTTCGCTTGAAATTTCCTAAAACTTGCGGCAATATAGAATAAATATGCTCAATTCCTGACGCTTAGTCAATAATTTACTTTTTTGTTACGTGAAAGTATAATTACCCTCTCCAAATTTTTCACATAACTTGTGATAAATAGTACTAGTTGAACCCCCCTCTTAGTGATCCATTGTTTCCCATGTACTTTGTTAGTATGCCCTGATATCAGTCGGTGGAGCGTCTATAGCACTGTGGGAAAAGTGTTCAATGAGCTCCTAATGATGATGTTGTGTCAGCTTCAGAAAGTGAGGAGGGACAGAGTATTGATTCGTTCTCACATATGTGTAGTAAATACAGCGACAAACACCTAAAACCTAGAGTATAAATTGCCTGGCTACGGCATCCCAGGAATGTAGATATTGGTGTATGGTTTGGCAGATATTTTTAGAAGTCGACATTTTAGCCAATTCATCGATGAGAATGAGACATCGTGGCTAGGTGAAAATATCACCATCAAAGGGATAAATTAGTGGGATATCGTGCTTGAACAACGCTGAATGGTTTTCGTTAAAAAAAAAATCAAAGCCATTCTAGAATGCTGGCAACGTACCCGTTGTACCCTGCAAACATGACTGAGTGGATTTTTGAAAACGGTTGAGTGCTACGCCAAAAGATCCATTCCGAACCGCACATTCAAACTGTACAAATATAAATAAGAATGAAAGAGAAGGAGAGAATAATACAAGAGAGTCGGTCGGTAGTGAGCATGTGTTTAGTGGAAGGTATCGAAAAGTAGTATAGAAAGAGATATGTAGGTAGGTAGGTAGGTATAGTGAACTCGCCGCATAAAAATTGAATTAATGAATGACTGTAGGTGGATGGATGGGAAGGAGAGTGCAGCCGGAACGCCGGCCGCCGCTGCTGGCTGTTGTTTGCGACGAACCAGGAATGAGGAGAGTGTGTAGAATGGACGGACAGGTTTGCTGTTGCTGCTGCTATTTGTTGGCTCGACGTCGGTTGTTTGGATGGGGCGATGAGAGCTCGTTCGTGTTGAGAGGAGAGAATAACCTTGAACTTTTCATTAGGTTTTATTTTTACACACATTTTCTCTCGCAGCAGTCAGTCGTGTTAGCTTTTCTGGGCGTATTTTTATAGTAAAATCGATTAAATAACTCCCGGCCAGCACTGTGAGGTGAGTAGCTTTTCTGTGGAATACCTGTACACTAGGGTGTAACAAAACTGACTTTTTTTGCGGAAATTCAGGGGTTTGTCACAAAAAAGCTACCTGTAAGAATCCTGCTAGAAATGGTTCTAATAAACCTGCCAGAATTTCAAGTTTTTGCTTTCCCCTACATCAAAATCGTTCCGAAAAATCATGGGGCAAAACAAATATTTTTCCAAAAAACTTCACAATTTAAATGTAATTTTATGTGCATTCAGCTGTAAACAACTTGAAAAGCATTCCCCTGCGTTTAAATTATTTTTTTCACATGTTTGAGTTGATTTAAAAATATTTTGAGTTATAGTGAATTTCAGATGTACAGGAATACATATTTTCGTCAAGACTTAGATATTTTGAAAACTAATTATTGCAATCTGACTTTGATACATTCTGCCGTGACGTTACTGTTGTAACTGTTGCTAAGCTATAGTGAAATACAGTTTGTTGCTGATGAACTATTTATTGCGTTCGACGTTATGGAAAGCCGGGAACGAACTGTGCTGGGTGTGCTGGTAGTTAGCATGGCCTACTACAGTTACAAAGGTTTGACGTTTCTTTTTTCAGTATTTTTGCTGAAACTCGGAAATTTCAAAGAAAACACCTCAATGTTTTTACGGATTTAACGTTTCAGTTGCTGTTCTAGGAACGAATATGTAGCGTGACGTTATAACGGTGGAAATTGTATTCCTTTAATATTTTTAGAAAAGGCTGTGAATCTGCTCTGATAAACAACATAAACTAGACCATTTTATGTTTATAACGTAAAATTGGCTGCTGAATCATTGGTCTTGAAAAGTAAGTTAAGCTTTTTTTGCAGTCTTTGTACATTTCGTGACGTTACAACGCATACAACGTTGTAACGTTAAGGAAATTCTCAATGCGAAAAATTGACCAATTTCGATCTACCCTGTTGCATTCGACGGAAAATTTATCCTTTTTTCAGGATATGATATGCTTTGGAAAATGGTTCCTGACCACCGGATATATTTCGAGTTCCCGAAGGTGGTTTTGAGGTGTTTTGTTGCGGATTGAGATCCCTGAAAATACGATATTTCGGTTTATTGCAGTTTTTGCATTGAAATGTTAGAATTTGGCTGGTGATTTGAATTTTATTGGTTTTTCAAAAGGGGAAATAAACCCATTTTAAGCCTAATAAGCGGTCGTGTTTGAATAATGCTGGATAATCTGGAGTGTTCCTTGAAATTTACTAAAACCAAGTACACCAACGAGTAGAGCAACTTTGTGTGAACATTTCTGTTCATTTTAACTTTTACTAAAAGTTATTCTATTCCTTTACAAGCATTTGATAATAATATTTCCAAAATGTTTTCTAACCAAACGAATGCATTGGGCCACGCTCATTGTCCTATTTTCAGCTTATTTTTTTTGCTTCCACCGCTCTCTTGGGTCTGCCTAGTGCTGCCAAAATTGATGAAATTTTAAGCGAACACTCACGAGCATTTATAGAGAAAATTTCCTGGCAACACTGGCTCACTCCAACAGGCGCTGCGGTGGTGTTGGTAGCCACTCTTTGTTCTTTATTTGCCTCGTTTCTCGCTCGGTTTTCTTCAGCCTCGATTGGAATGGGTAGTCAAAATTGAAACGTCAAAAGACTTGGCGCGTTTGTTTTTTTGATAGCGCTTGCTAATTATTTACATGTTTCGGAATTATTTTTCAAGTGAGTGACTAAAGAATGTGCAAAAGAACATGTTGCCGAAAGTTGGGGGCAGTTTTGTATCGAAAGCGCCGTGAAAAAGTAAGCGAAAGTGAAAAGTTGATTTTGGCTATATTCATTAAGCGTTTGAGGGTTTCTCGCGTGTGTCACTGTGTGTGCAACCAAAATGACGAGAAATGGTCTCGCAAAATAAAAATTATGATAAAAAGTGCATTAAAATTGATCTTTTTGGCCAGTAAATGGCACAAATTTTCGTGCTTATTTGAGGCGGCGCTGTTGCAGTTTATATCCTAAATAGTATTTTTGGAGTTTTAATCGAGCATTAAACTCTCCATATGACGAAGATAGGTGTTTGATTGGAAAGGGTATATTTTCCCTACTAGGCCAATAACATTTCATATTATTCATAAAAGTTTGGTTATTCGAATGTTATTGTATTGTAATATCATTTTAAGTGATGTTTTGAATATGTTTTTGTTTTTGATTTTTGTAATTTGAACAACTAATCCGACCATCTAAATAACAGTTGATGATCTTGCAATAACAATAACTGACCTTTTCAGGTTATTATTCAATGCCAAAAATGTTATTCCCTAGTTATTGCCGTCTCCTCAGGAAATATGCTTTTATAACACACAAGAAATTATGGCAAAGTGTAGTCTGTATCAGGTTTGCTTTATGCTGATACAGCTTACCTCAGTCCCGAGCAATAGGAATTAGCCCTCGCGCTGCTCCCAACGACCCAACGACCCATTGCATCCCAATTCTCAGATCCTTGGGCATTGTGGGGCCATACAATGCCCAAGGATCTGAGAACGTCAATATAGAAGAAAGGATCCTTATTCTATATTTGTAGATACTTTAAAGACCCCCAGGTCTTTTGTGGTCTATTAATTGTAATGATTTTTAGATTTAAGTATGCTCGTCTTGTATCATTGGAGTTTGTAAACTTGTTTCCACTAGGAGAAGGTTAAATAAGTTTGTGAATAATAAATAATATGTGTTTTTAAAACACAATTAAAAAAAATCTCCAAATTTATAGGCAAATTCAGTTGAAACAATTTCATGTAAAATGTGAAAACTTATGATTCGTGCTTCGAATTCAGTTTAAAATGCAATTTAAATCGATAATTTTATAACCAAAACTATTTTTAACAAATTTCAGGCAAAATTCCGACTTTTTAACAATTTTACCTAAAATTTATATGTATTTTGTTAAAAAGCTTATAAACTTAGTTAAATTAATATAAACATTGATTTTTTTCTTACAAACTATATCAGCTACTTTAGTGATGGTACATTTAACGTACAAATAAAGTTTGAACATCTTAAATATGATTTTAACAAGAAAAACTATGACTATCAAAGTCACCCCGGAATTAAAACCAAGAATTTTTAACGTAACTATTTTTCTAAACACTATTGAAAAAACTTTTTTTTTCCAAAATAGTGCATGGACTTTGTGTGGCCACTGGAGTAGTTTTTGGAACATTAAACTACACCCAAAATTCAGAATCGAGATAATCGTTCTCTCAAAGTTTATTGAGGGCTCAGTGCCAAAATCGATAGAATAATGGTACCAACTCACACCATCATAACAAATGAGTTCATTCGTTAGTTGAATCAATAAATCTCCAACAAGTGTCATACATCGACTTCTGACTTCTCCATGGTCACTAAGCTGTGGTGGCCGAGGCAGCTAAGTCATTGGATTGGTTTGTCAAAGGTCTCTGGTTTGATTCCCGTTGTCGACACTTGTGGTTTTTTGTTTGACGGATGAACTTTTTTTGCAAATGAACCTCGAGAGAATAGTTCTATCGCCCATCTCGAGCTGTGTTCTCTGCGTCCGTGAATGGTACCACTATTCTCTCGACTCGAGACCATCATTCTCTCGTACTAGCGTTGCCAGTTTTGGGTGTATAACTTGAAGCCCAAGGCGACCAAATTTGAATGACTTTAGTATGATTGTTACTCGCATTTCTCAAAAATACTCGAAAAATGCACTTTTTTCATTCAAGCTCCGCGCGTGAGTTGCAAACCATTTTCTGGAATTTTTTGTTGTATGAAAACATTGTTCCTGATATCCTAATCTATCATTCTAGGGGTGAGCACCGAAGATTTGACATTTTTTGGGACGGCCTACTGTACATCCACTGAGGCCGGAACCGACGTTTTACTTCACCATCCGATAAAAGCCGTGATTTTACATTGCCCGTCTCAAGGAATGCGGACGGGGAAGGGGGAAGGGTTCGAACCCAGGCCGACTGGGTGTGAGGCAATCACGCTTGCAACTACACCACTCTTGCAAATCAGAAATCGGCGCGTATTAAATATGATAATACGAGAAAATGACAAGGTTCATAGGACAGCGAAGGTTAAAGCTGCCATAAATACATGAATTAACAACAACAACACCGACACAGTTCATCACTGCGGATCAAGTTACTTCTAGGGGACCATCTATAAACCACGTGGAAACTTTTACATTTTTCGCTGAAACACGAAGATGTTTTTAGAAAATGGTCTGCTATCAATATTATTATTCAAAATAGCTTTCTAGATTTAAGAAATCGATGATAAGTTTAGAGTTGCTTATGAGTTTTGGACCAACAAGTGTCTCCACCACATTAAATGTGGTTCAATGGAGACGCATGATGTTTCTGTAATCAAGCATCGTCGCCATTGTGACATCTTGTCGCACGTTTGAATAAAGTCATATAGGCGATGATAAAATCCCACACCCACTGTATGCCCGGCGCAACACGCTGTAGTGGCGGGTTTGCTCTTTCGCCCGTGTCCGTCAAGTTCACCACTCACTCACCTTTGCTGCTGCTTTGGATGTGGCCGGGCAAACTCAGCCACGGACATATCGACCAGGTTCGGTCCACCAGCAGCGGCCAGCAACGGTAGGCCGACAGCCGCCGACAAGGGAAGCTGACCCAGCAAGGCCGCCGTTGATGGACCACCCGCCACCGTGCTGCCCGGAAACGGATGGGGATAAACCCGACCGGATCCTAGGTGGTTCTCCACGGCCGAAAGCATTGGCCGAATTTTGTCCGGTTGAAACAGTCTGTCCGAGCCAGGTACTGCTTCTGCTGGCCACCGAACCGAACCTCGGTTCCGGTGACGGTGGTCGGTGACTGTTCCGCTGCTGTTACTGCTACTAATATCTCCGAGAGCGTGGGCCAAAAAATCGGATTCGGATTTTGCTCTGCTAGACTAACTGTTGCCGCCTTGGCTTCCATGCAAACTCCCGTGCAAATAACGTGGCGATAATTGAAAGGTTTTTATTCTTCGTTTTCGTTTTTTTCCTTCTTCAGAGCAATTTTTATTCTCAAACTACTGGCAGCTTCTAACCAGACTTAAACCATTTCCATCCACATTTGAATCCATTTGAAATCAATTCTATTGACGTAATTCTATCAAAAAAAACATCTCGTTTCTTCTCTCACTCTCTCACACATTTTAATCTACTTCTCCTCACTTTTTTCTCTTTCTGTTTCACGCTCCCGTCAGGTATCTTGTTTCACTCGAATTTTCATGAATATTATCGGCGTCGACGTCGGTTGTCGTTACACTCCGGCGGTGTCTCGTGACCGGTTGTTGCACAAATGACCGAAAGTGTTGTTCTGACTGTGGCGTGAGGCAGCGGCTACGGCAACTACGGCTGTTGGTTCTGAGTAAATTTGCTGCTGTTGGGCCATCGCCACTCACTCCACAGTTTCTATCCACACACCACCTTTATACAAACACTGTGAACTGTGTACCTTAGGCGTGTTTATCTGAAAGAAGAAAAAAAAAAAAAAGATGTAAAAATATGGGAGAATGAAAAAACACTATAAATAATGTGGATATATTTCAAACACACTCAGTTGTATTAGAAAATGACGTATTTTTTTCTTAAACAGCCAAAAAAAGATTTTTTTTTTCAACTTTTATTTAACAATGATATTGATTTTTATCTCCCATTTTTTTCAAATGTTCTTCCAAATGAATAAAGAAATTAAGATTTGGCATACATATCATAATAAATTAGTACCACTGAATCGGGACCGTTTTACTATCAATTGATTGTTGCAAAAAAGATGGGGAGATGTCTTATCTTTCTATAGCAGATGCGCGATTGTATATAAAATGCCACTACAAATAACCTGCAGAAATTATTTGTTTGATTGATGTATTCTAAATCAAAATTATAATGTTAATTTTTTTCATAAAACGTGACAAATGGTCGGCTGGGATTGATACCTTTACAGCCTAAAAAACATCAAAGGTGAATTTTTGTAGTTTCGTACTGAAAAAATTTTTACTTGTGAAACTGAGTGTCAGTAGTATACACAGATGGTCGTCGTTCTATTTCGGCGGTTGGCAGTTGATTGTGGGAGGGGTGGTGGGTGGTGGCCAAGTGTACCGAGCTGAATGAAAATGAATGTAGTGAATGAGATGTGAATGGGTTAGAGAAAGAAAAAAACATCTGAAAAGCAGCAGCAACACACACTGTTAACCCGTAACCCGTTGCGAGTAAATGAGGGAAAATGACTCGGAATTTACGACGACGAATGTGAAAATTCTGCTCGCCTCGCAAATGACAGATCGTTTTGTATCAAAAATTGCTCAGGTCGGCGCTGTTTACTACTTTCCGATGGAGACGCACGGTTTGTTACTAATGCCGAACGACAATAAAAGATGTTTGGCTAGAAATGTTAGATCTAACCGTGAATTCACACACAGCTTTCTGTATCGGCTTAAAATCCGACTAAACAACTCAGCAGTTTCAGAGTGCGCGCTGACGCTGAGCGTTGTTTGCATGCTTGCTGAACTGCCGTTCTACGCATAATTGTCCCATGTTCAAAAAAGTGCAACTGAGAAAAACGCGATTGAAATTTTTCTACCGATTTCTGTGTTTCTACGCATAATTGTCCCGTGGGTTCCTATTCGCTTTATGTAACCCTAATCGCCCCAGTTAGCAGTTTATCACCCTTAATTGTGATTCTGTTGCTTTACAATAGATAAACAAGACATAATGGTTAGTAAAACTAATGATTCCGTGTAAGAAAATACTTGGTGGGACAATTATGCGTAGAAGTTTAACGATGGGACAAACAGACTAGGTGTTGTTTTCAATGAGTTTACGAACAAAGTACCAGATTTTATGTGTTTTTCTTAAAGTACACATCAAACTAAACTTAAAAATGTCATAAAGTCAAAATCGTCCAAAACTGACATGGGACAATTATGCGAAGAACGGCAGTGAATGTAAGTGAACGAGTCAGCAGGAACACACATTTGCTTGTCACTCAATTTTTGAACTATGTGTTTCTGTTCAACGGGTTTGGCTTTAAAAAGTAGCATGTACTACCGTTGCAGGAAATTTGAAGCTTACGTAGATTATCATGTCAATGAGTCAGTCGTTGACTTTTGGGACACAACACATTTATATGGAAATTCCTCTTTATTTCTCGAGCATGGGAGTTTAGGTGTTACAAGTTGACTAGAAGACTACTAAATAAGTGCAGTAATGCATTTTTTGGTCCTTATCGTAAGTGTCCAGTGTGCAATGCCTTTCTGCAACAGACTCACTTTAAGCAATATTTAAGCAAGCAATAATATTTTCACTGCTTTGATAAATAACAATAGAAAAGAAAAAATGTACATTTACACAAAATTTTACCGGAAGCACACAAATCATTTGGTACACTAATCAGAAAGCAATTATTGTTTGTTTATTCTCTATTTTTTCAACAAAGATATTTATCTTGATACCACAAAGTTCTTCTATTTTCCTTTTCCCTTCCCCCTTTCCATCAAGTTCAACATTCCACAGAGCACATAAAAATGTTCGAGGGCTCAAATTTCCCAGTATTACCATAATAAAGTTCGAAATAATTTTCGCACACATACATACATACATACAAACATACGCACACACACACACACACACACACACACACACACACACACACACACACACACACACACACACACACACACACACACACACACACACTCTCTCTACCCGCATCAAAACTGACTTCTCCCACGCATACATCAACTCTCTGGATTGTGGTCACAACCTTCCGTGTGTTAACTCTTTTCTCCTACCCCCTTGGCAGCTTACTCCGTTGACGTGGCCCGCCACTGGGGCGCGTAGCAAATTCTCTGAATGAACATGTACATAACCCACAGAACCCACCACGAATAGCGTTGGGATCTCGCGCGTTTCCAAGTAACCATCAGCCGCTCCCCCCATCTTCTGCCCACCCGCACCTGCCCGGGATCCCGGAACCCGACGAGGGGAGATGAAGGTCACGGCACGTGCGGCGACGAATCCACGAACTCGTACTACGACCTATCCTGGTCTACTCACTATCGTATATACACCACAAGAGAAGAAGACCAAGAAGAATAGCTACTGCTGCTGCCTCCGGAACCTGACACAACTCTGGACAACGGAACCGACGCCGCGTCATAAGACGGCCGCTCGCAGACTGAACCACGGATTGCCGGAGCAAACACCGCGAAGGCTCTTGCAGGCTGGCCCGATCAGGTCGCATGCGTTTGCGCAAACTCGGCACTATCCGACAGGTCGTCGGTCGTCGTCGTCGTTGTGTGTAGGACTCTACACGGGTCTTTTACCCGGCACCAGCAGCGGCACCGGGCGTGGTGGCATTCGGCTTGGTGTAGGTTCCAGCGAACCGGATTCGTCCTTGAACACGAAAAAAACGACTTCAACCGGCATGACGTTGAGGGTGGTATCGCACGAGAGTGGGGAGATCAGGAAGACGGGGTTTAATGTTGTTTACTCAATTTGACTGTTTCCATCGACCAGAATAGATTGTACCCCCCATGTACAACAGGACAGTCAACGTACTAGCTGGTATGGGAGGAAGGGGGATGATTCACACAAAAACGGGACTACGGACGTCGTATTCCAGTTCGGTTGAAAAAACTTGGATTCGTGTGTTCTTTAACACTGGAGCACTCAACGCATGTCCAACTTACATGAACGCCCAAGCCTCCCAAAAAAGTTGGAACGGTAATTTCAACTCAATCAAACGGGACGATTCTTGTTTCCAGGTATTTCTAGGAATGTCTAGATGATCCTGAACTTTTTCAGATCTTGATTTGAACAAATCTGTAATTTCTGCGACCGAAAACATCGGCGATTTTTTTTAAACGCCAAAAAAAAGTTGGAGAAAATTACAGTTTTGATCAAATTGAGTTCTGCAAAATTCTAGGATCATCCTGCCAAATCACTGGAAAAATTAATCGTCTTGATTAGGTGAGTTGCAACTTTTTGGGAGCCTTGGGCGTTGGAATGTTAAGTGCAAAGCGAACTTTTCCATTGTCGCATATCTCCACTTTCGGAAACTTTAAATAATGACCCGCATTTAAATATGGCTGACATATAAACCTGCAAAATACCCTTGTTAACATAAAACTTTGGTGGAGTTGGCGATTGTCTACGCTCCATACAAAAAAGATTTTATTTGTATGGAAATTGTCCACGATGAGGGGGTGGGCATAAATGTATTTTCATCAATTTAGAGTTTTTGCTGCAGTTTGGTTCAAAAACATGTCCTCTTTCAGAAAAGCCTACAGAAACCAGTACTTTGTTCTAAAAATCTGGAGGAAATCCAGTTTTTTCGCGAAAACTCAACCCGTAGCCCTGTGTGTGGGACAAACATTAAATGCATTTTTCTCAGCTCACTGTTATTGCAAATGGGACATTTATGCGAAAATGGGCAGCATATGATTTTTTTTTTTTTGAAAGTTGGACTTTCATCTCTTTTAATATTATTGCTGATATTTTGTAATTTCAACTACGGCGAATTGTGGCAAAATTTGTGCTTTAATAGTAATAATTTTCAATATTAAAAAAAATCCAACAGGTGAAATCACAAGACGGGTTCAAGCTCACTGATTCATTAGATTGAGGGGAAAATAACATAGCTTGTTTAGGCAGAAATCGGAAACAGCTAATTGAAATGTTCACACAGGTAAATGCGTGAGCAAACCGAAATTCCAAAAGTTTGTTTAGGGAGTGAATTGATGCATGGTTAATGGTGGCTAAACTGTGCGATAGGAAATGGCCATTGCTGGCGGGAGTTGTGCATGTAATTAGTGCCAACACGCCACCATCTCGATAATTTTACCATCAACTCTGAACCAACGTGATTTCAGCATAGTCTCAACCTCTCCGATGGATTCAATTTCACAGTTTTTGACATTTGTTCTTATCATTATTTACAGTTTGCTCCAATTTTCGAAGAAATTAGCCAATTAAAGTTGAGTTTTGTTAAACTACCAGCATTTTCAGTATTAGTAGGTGCCATCTAGATTGAACAGTAAAATCAACATGTAAATTTACTTTCATGAATGAAAGCTTGCTGGAAAACCGCAACCGAGGTTCTTTCGTTTGCAATGGACTACGAAATATTTAAACTCTTTCGACCGAAACAATATTTGAAATGAACTCTATTTAAAACCATCAGTGCGAGAAGGGTAGGTTTATTTAATCAGCTATCGAATTTTGGAGACAAATTGCTGTGAGCGCCTCAATTTGCCAAATGGCAGAATTTCGTGGAAATGCGGTCACTTTGTGATAAACAGAACAGTTTAGAAGCTTAAAATGTTTTTCGTCAGCGTGAATAAACAAAGAGAAATGGGTTGTCTAATATTTGAAAAGAATAAACAGGAGAAAATGAAAAGATAACGTTTTGAAAATAATGGCAAATTATAGGAAATTTTCCATTTTTCTAACGTTAAACACGGGTCATTTCGAACAACTTTTTTTCTATGAAAAGCATTACTCACCTTACGGAGGAAAGGCTATAAAATCACTAGAAAAATTAACTCATTAATTTGACGTCCTAGATCCACCTTCACCTATACACTCAGAATCATGTTCTGAGCAAATGTCTGTGTGTAGAGATGTTAATCGAAAAATGTTCACTCGATTATCTCTGGACTGGTTGAACCGATTTTGACCATTTTGGTCTCATTCGATCCGGCTTGGAGTCCCATAAGTCACTATCTATAATGTCGAGTTAAGTACTTCAAACGTTATGCTAAAAAAACGATTTAGATTAATGTCCGGAAGATTGTAAAAAGGAAGGTTTTTGAAAGAAAATCTGTCATGTGATTTGAAAAATCTTTCCAACTAGAATTCCAAAAGAATGAAGATCTGATAACCCTATCAAAAGTTCTGAGCCCTTAAGTGATATTTTAGTACCTTTCAGATGCCGGATCTCAGAAATTTTGATGTAAGCGTTGTCCGGATTTAGCATGCAACCCATCGTTGGATGGATAATCAAAAGACCTTACCAACGAACCCGAAATATTGAAGATCTGGTAACCCTATCCAAAGTTTTAAACAGTTTAGTGTTATTTGCATACTTTTTTGAGGCCGGATCTCTAATATTCTGATTCATCATGTGACCTATCGTGAATGCGTAACCCAAAGAACTTTCCAACTAGTCTGAAAGATTGGAGATCTGACAACCCTTTACAAATTATGAGTATATGAAGTTGAATTAAGAGAACATTTGTAGGCCGGGCATATTTATTTTTCAAAATAAAACTACGATAATATGAGGAAGGCACTCGGTCAACCACCTTAAGGTGGATTAAGTAACGTTTTTTAAAATGGATTTATGTTAACTTGTTGTTGTTTTTATTTATAGTATGAGGTATGTTCTACTACTACTAATGAAAATATAAATATATATTACCTATTTGGTATTTTTTATATTTTTGCAGTGAATTTTTAATTTTCTTACTAGTTTTAAGCACTTTTTACCTTAAAATTTAATAATATGGTTTTTAGTTGCAACAACATAAATATTTTGAAACATAATTTAGGCATACTTATTTTCATATCTTTTTTTAGCTCTCCTTTCCAATGCTTTTTGCAGATTCGTGGTCGGCTGTTATGCTCTCCATATTTGTTGTTACAGTTTATTTGATTGTTTATTCGTCAAGCTTATGTAGACTACATACAATTTTCTTACATACTAGATATTATTTCTATTGTATAGATTTTTTCGTAGTTCCGGTTTAGACATGTCGAAATGTATGTACTGTGAATTTTCATTATAAAAGCGCATCATTTGATGTAATGGCGAATTTTTTAAATAATTTGTCGTGTATGCAGTTATTCTAAAAAGTTGTGAATGTCTTAGAGTACGGCTTGGTTCATGAATACTATTGCGTATTTCTGAAAATAATGCTGCTGACTGTATGCGTTGAGAAATAATGCCGTTGATGAAAGAGAGCATGGCAAATTTACGACGTTCTTGTAATGATTGTATGTTTATGAGCATGCAGCGTGCTTCATACGATGGGAGAGGAAATGCAGTCCAGTTAAGTTTACGTAGTGCGTACAGTAAGAATTGTTTTTGGACAGATTCAATACGTGCTTGGTGTACGGTATAGTATGGATTCCAGACGATACTACAGTATTCCAAGAGTGGCCTGACATACGTTATATAGAGTAATTTAATAGTATACGGGTCCTGGAAGTTGAATGCAAAGCGCTTTATAAAGCCTAATGTACTTTTGTCTTGTTTATTATTGTGTTATAGTGTTCTACAAAGTTAGTTGTGAGTCTAGGATGACACCTAGATCACGTACTACTTTGCATTTTTCTACTGGTTGGTTTCCTAATAATACTGTTATGTTTGGTGTTTCATGTTTTCTGCTGAAGGCAATGGAATTACATTTCTTTACATTCGATTGGAGTAGGCTTTTACTACACCATGTGTAGAAAAGATTAATTTCGTTTTGGAATACATGACTGTCATTGGCATTTCCTATTTCCATATACAATTTCATGTCGTCTGCATATACAAGTACGTTAATTTTTTAAGAATGAAGGAAATGTCGTTTACATACAAGATGAAAAGAAGAGGTCCTAGATGGGATCCTTGCGGAACCCCAGAGGTGACGTGAATTGATTCCGATAGTACATTTTGGAAGCGAACAATTTGTTCGCGCTTAGTCAAATATGACTTAAGCCATTCCAAAAGATTCGGTTGAATTCCAATTTTCTGCAGTTTGAAGATTAATAATGGTATGTCGATTCTGTCAAATGCCTTACTAAAGTCTGTGTAAATTGCTTCTACGAAATTGCGATTATGCATTGCATTCAGTGTAAAATTCACAAATTCTAAAAGGTTGGTGCTAGTAGAGCGGCCTTTAAAAAAGCCGTTCTGTTTACATGTGATGCGGTTTTTTACTTGCTGAAAGATTTTTTCATTTATAATAGATTCGAAAAGTTTTGGAATGCAAGACAAAAGGGCGATTCCGCGATAATTACGTAGGGGAACTATACCCTTTCTCAGCCTATTTCTATTATCGGCCTATCAGCACTTTGATCATGAATTACAGCTTATATAAAGTGTTTTTGACTGTGCCAAAGTAATAAATAGCTCAAAAAAAAGTGAGCAAGCAACTCTCCATTGTTGAAACATCTGAAAATGTTGATTTAATAGCAGAAACGGCAAAAGTGATGAGAATTGGTCGAACGGCTTAGTGTGATTAAAATGGGTATATTTCCCCTATGTCTGATTTTGGGCCTGATTTGAAAATAGGCACCAAAAAAGACTTTTTCCATGTTTGTGGGAATTTTCCAGTATTTATTGACATGTTGAAGAGATGATGCAGTGGAAATGTCAATTCTTCTGCAAGGTTCTTTAGGAATGCAGGTGATATTCCGTCGGGTCCTGGTCCTTTTGATGAGTCTAAGTCCTTCAATGCCTGGCGTACTTCCGTTTCTGACAAAGAATTGACTGAGACGTCATTTGGAAATTCTGGTATAAATGAAAAATAGTCGCGGCCGCGGTCTTCTTCGGAAAATGAGGTGTATACTTCTTTTGAGTTACTGCCTACATTTTCGTCCAGTTGCATTTGCGATGGGAAGTTACTACTTTTGGATTTGGATTTTACGTAATTAAAGAAATTTTTCGGGCATGATTTGACTTCAGATTCGACTTTACTATTATATTCTTCGTTGGCAGAATTGAGTGCCGAAAAAAATTGGTCGGAAATATTCAGATAATTCAGAAGTGTCATTTGTATTATTTCTGTATAGTTTGTAGGCTTTTTGTTTTCTATTTTTAAATTTCTTAGTTGTGGAGTGAACCACACGTGGGTCATTCTAGTTCATCGGATCAGCACTCGTAATTAACTTTTCTGATCGAGGTAAACTTTGCTGTTGGCATTTTCAAAACATGCAAGATCTTCATCGCCTTTATCATGCACTTTTTTTTAAACCACAGTTTTACATTCTTTGTGTACAATTTAAATGAAATGGTCCATTACGACCGTTGCAAATATTTTTCAAAGTTTAAGTCGCTCCCCCCTCAAATAGAAGTTTTTTCTCGCAAAAAAGAAATCATCAAAACTAACCAAAACTGAAACGCAAAAAAGAAAACTGAAAACTAATGATTGCAAAACAACTAGGCAAGTGTAAAATGCGTTTCACGTTTTGTTCATTCTAATGTTGATTCCATTGCTTATAATTTAAATTTTTATATTTTTTGACCGCATTTTTTGGTAAAAAAAATATAACTTTAGTTTTAATGTTTGATAAAAGATTAATGTTATAATTAAGGCTACCAACTGTACGGATTTTTTCCTTACCATACGGATTTTCGAACCTCTTCGCGGATTTTTAACAGGCCGGAATTTGTGTAGGGAATTTTACGCATAATACGGATTTGTACGGAATTTAACAACTTTTTAATCATTGAATTGCTTTTTTGATTTGGTCGATGCTTTTGTTAACTAGAAATTTTTATTTTTCTGTGAGTTTGATTTAAAAAGGGAGAGTTTTCTAGGGTTTCTTCAATTCAAACTTGATTATCAATAATTCTAGAGTTTTTGAACTATTGTCTTTCATATGTTGATAGGACCTTTAAAAAAAACTCTGGAATTGTTCTTTAAGAAATTCCTTACTAAATATAGTTTTCTAGGGTATCCTCAATTCAAACTTGATTATCAATAATTCTAGAGTTTTTGTCTTTCATATGTTGATAGGACCTTTAAAAAAAACTCTGGAATTGTTCTTTTAGAAATTCTTTACTAAATATATTTATCCATTTCCAAAGGCTTTCTAAAACTTTTGAAAACATTTGAACATTTGAATTAACAAATCTAGAGTTTTTTTAAAGGTCCTATAAAATGTTATGTTTTACATGTTTTAAGACCTTTTCAATAAAAAAAACTCTGGAAAATTGTTCGTGAAAACACTAAGAACGATAAACAAACTTGACATTTCGTAAACTTTTAAACGTTTAACAAAAAAAATGAAGAACATAATGATTTGATTCAAATTACGGTTTATTTTATGAATACTTTTAAACGTGCAAGTCATAAGCACTCTGATAGCATTTTGCTGTAAAAACGACACAGTTTTATATTTTTAATTCTCAAATATATTAAATTTAGTTTATCTAAATAATACATTGACAGTTTTTTCACATCATGGTGTCATATCGGCAAAGTGTACGGATTTTTGCTCAGCAAGAGTTGGTAGCCTTAGTTATAATAAATATATGTTAGCGAAACCGTAACGCTTCCTGAAAAGTCTTTCCCAGTCACTTTGTAGAACACCCTCACCGTTCGTCTGATCTCGTCCATATGATCCGGCAGAGGAGTCTCCAGCAAACCAGCCAAGAAGGTTATCAACGAGAAGGACCAACCAACGAGAGAGATGAGAGAAGAGAGCTTTTGTGTTAAACGAACCTAAAATGATACACATAAATTCATGGTGGAACCAAATACGCGCTTGACTTGTAAGTCATGGCTCGTGTTACACTCTGATAAAAGCAACAGGTTTTTGCTCACGACGGACAAGCCAAATGCTAAAGAACGGCGAACGAACCTCTGCTCAGAGCGTGTGTTTTTTCTGCCGGCGGTCGTCGAGTTTCAGGGCAGCTAGCTGGAAAAGGAAGAGACTTCAGGGGGAAGGACACCGGGGTAAAAAGGCTGGATGCGGTGCTGAAGAGAAAATATGCGGTAGGTATTTGTATATAAGCCTTGGGACCAGAAAATGCTGCGAATGTGTGTGCTTTTGAACGTGAACGACAACGACGACGACAAGGTCAGGAACGACACGGTCTGTATGGTCTGTCGATATGGCTGTGGGAGCTTTGTTGGGGGGTTTTGATTGGGGAGTTTTACAGGAGCGTGTGTGTATGTGTTAGTGTTATGGAGGCATGGCAATAGTTAGGGTAGGATCATAGTTAGTGGGTCCCGTAGCATTGATAACGTATAGGGGAGAGTGGGGAGACTTGATCCCCTTTTTTTGTATCGCACATAACTCTGTCAATTTCTTACAAAACTATGATCTTTTTGCATGAATTGAAAGCTTAAACATTCAACTATGTTTGGCTGATAAGGGTATTTCATCAGATAAACTCTTAGAAAAATGCCAAGCGTTTTAAAAAAATATTTTAAACCGGCATTTTCAAAATGTTGGGGGTAATTTGATCCCCCTTTCAACATTTTGAAGAAATCTTAAGCAAAATGTTTCTTATTAATCCAAACTTCTTATTTTCTATAAGATACAGCAATTTCACATGAAACCTGTACGTTTGTGTTCAAAATATAACAAGTTTAGCATGTAAAATATTGAAAACTTAAAATTTTCTTTTTTAGACCAAAATTGAGCATGTTTACAAAAGCTGGTCATTTTTGTTTACAAAACTTTTGAAAAATGGTTCAAACTACAGTTAGTTATGTACAACTATACTGAAGGAAACTATGTACGAAAACCCAGCCAAATTATTTAATCTTGAGGCTGATTCCAGTGACTGTAAAAATGCAGGGATCAAGTCTCCCTAAACGCACTTTTTTAAACAATTGATTGTAAAAATAGTATGACGATAAATTTAACGTCAAATGCGTAAGGTTTTTAGAGTTGATATGTTTATCAAACAATTCATGTATAAAAAATATTTTTTTGAATAATTTTTGAGTGTTTTCTATACTTATCAAAACAAAGAAAAAAGATCTCTTGGAAGTTTTTTGCAGCACTTCTTCGAAAAATGTGTGTAACTCAATCTAAATTTTTTTTTATTTTTTTCTTTGTTTTCTACAATGAGTTTTAGTCAATTTCGCACAACTTTCTAGAACAAAGCTAATTGTTTTACCCACATGCTGACGAGATACAGGCTTGGGATCAAGTCTCCCCGGGGATCAAGTCTCCCCACTCTCCCCTACAGCTTTTGGCCAATGGCTTACAGAACCATGTGGAACGAGGTTAGAAAAATTTTCCTATCCCACAAATGTGCTCTCTTGTACTTACGAGGTAAGAATCCTAGAAAGCACATTACAAGAGAGTACAAAGGCATCGAAATACTGGGCACTACCGATTACTTTACACCAGCTGTAAAGTCAACTAACAGTTGATTCACCCTACATGGGAAAAGCTCTTTCGGAAGCCTGTTTTTTTGTTTGTCAGAGCCTGTTTGTGATGTTGCTAAACAACGAGAGCTTATTACCGAGTATAGAGAATACCTGATGTGGCTCGTGGGTGGGCAAATTCCGTTTCGATGCTTTTGATATCGAGCAGACAACAACATCAACATCACCAGCACCAGTATCAGTAGTGTCGAGAGCAATCAAAAAACAACAAAACAGAACAGCGCCAGCACCATCGAATCGGATGGCTTGATATATAATATATTGAAAGGTTGCCATCGCCAACGCACCAGCCAGCACCAATCTATCTCACTAGAGAGCTCGGGGCACCGGAACGTCCCTCCTAAGCTGATGGTGTGTATATTCGGTTGAAATCCTCATCCGCTACTGCTACTGCCTATCCGATATGCCACAAGAAGACAGTCTGTCTCGGGTCGCCTCTCCTTGCCATTTCGGCCGGCTCCGGACGACGGACCTCTTTGCCGGTCGTTGATGGTGATAAGCGCCCACGCAACGATGTTACAAAATGCCTGCCTGCCTGCCAGCCAGAGCTTTTCCTTGCCAGCGTGGCGTGAGGACCTATTTATAACCATCACCCCTAGACACACACACACACACAGACACATGAACGGCAAGCACGCACACCGTTGCACAAAAGCCAAAAAGGACAATTACGGCATAAAAGCGTCAAGAGTGGGCCAACGTGGGCGTTATTCTACCGAAACTGTTGTTGAAAGAAGCTTCGACAAAATCGAAAAATTCTTCCTTTTTTGTGCTGATAAGGGGAAAGTGTATCGTGAAACGAGCAGCAGCAGTTTAAATATATTCGATTTCATTTGGATTATTTTTTTATTGGACGCCTAAACATTGACCAATTTTAGAAAACCTTTTCTTAAAACTTAGAAAAACACCAGATTGAATTTTTAGAAATGGTTAGCAATATATAAAAGCAAGAATTTTGATAATATTGAATAAAAAACTGAATGATTTCTGGACAAACGACGTGGCTCACAGTTTATTGAATCATAATGATTGGGAAATTCAAACAATGCCGAGATAGTTATTTATTATTGTTAGACAAACGTAAATATTAGCACCTTATATTTATTTCATTGTGGATTAATTTGTATTGTATTCACGCAGAATATCAGCTCATTTGGTTGAAATTTTTCTTGTTTCAAAGATCAAAAAGGTGCAAAAAAAGTGTGTGTAATTTGTTGAAAAATCACCATAAATCCGATGTCACAGGTCAAAAAGGCATCCTTCAGTGATTCAAAAAATAATTCGGATTGAATATAAAGTTTACTAACTACTTTGTATAAAAGTTTATAAAACTCTGGATATTCTACAGTATGTAAAAAAAGTATTTACACCCCTTGGGCACTATGCACATTTTGTAATGAAACATGTAAACAATTTAAAGTTTGACAGAAACCTAGTACTACGTTTTGACCAGAAACTCATGCCGAACTTTTTGCTTTAAAAATCTCATGAAAAGATGATTTCCCTAAAAAGTTATATAACAAATACTATTACAAAAATCAAAAAAGGTGCAAAAAAAGTTTGTACACCTTTCAAAAAATAAACATAAACAAAGTTATATGTAGACAAATCACCATAAATCCAGTTTCCGAACTCCAAATAGACATCCTTGACTGATTAAAAAAATAATTTGGATTGAATATAAAGTTTACTAACTATTTAGTATAAAAGTTTATATAGCTCTGGAAATTCTATATAAAACTTATCTAAACTTTATTTTGTAAAATTATAATTTAACTTAATGTCGGTATACTTCCCTAGAATTGCTAAATAAACATTTTGGAGTGGGTATAACACCGAAAGTGCATAGGGTAGAGTAGTGAGACACGGGGAACAATGATAAAATGGCTCTCTCAAGTCGTAGTTTCAACCAATCAGGCTCATATTTGGGGGAAAGGAGTGTCTACGGGATACACGTCTGCCATTATAGTGGCTTTGATTATGGACGCTCCCTTGAAATTTTTTCATAAATGTTTGATTCTGGGGTGTAAAAGTAAATTAGGGACAAAAATTACTTTTTCGCTCGTAGGCAGCCATTAACACCAAAACTAATATTTCTTCAAATTTCTTTCGACGTTCCATAGGGATTGAGTTGGACGACAATGTCCTTTCATTAGGTTTGGCCAAAATTTAGAATATACCCAGCATCCAGGACTGTCTCATTGTTCCCCATTCCTTTCAGCTCATGGGTAACAATGAGACACTTTGATTTTTCTTCATTAAACTTTTCAATATCTATGGAAATCTTTCAAAACATGAATTAAAAGTGATTTTTGGCATATTTATAGAGTTTTAACTTCATTTAACCAAAAATGCAAAGTTATTTGGTATAAATATACGAGTTTTACAAAATTTAAATACTTTTTAGTATAACTTTTGTTAATTAATGTTTCATGTTGGCAAAATTGCTCTAAAATGTTCAAGGTAAGTTACCTGCAATGGAACAATACAAAAACATGATGTTTTACTAGAAAAGTATTGATTTTCGTAGAGTGTCTCATTGTTCCCCAGCTGTCTCATTGTTCCTGCCAAGTGCGTCTACAATGAGACAGTTGAATAACTCTGGCTGTAGATGTCGGATCGATCTCATATTTTGGTCAATGTTAGAACACATTAAAATGCAACAAAAAGCTCATTAAAACATGCTGATGAAAAAATGAGAAAAATTTTTGAAAGTTGAAAACCAAAAGTGTCTCATTGATGACTACCCTACCCTACATTTTCGGCAGATTTCTCAAACGAAACCATAACAACGGTTTTGCCTAGGTATTTACAACCTAGATGTATGGGTATCAAAAGATCGGAAATTTTATGCCCTTTCCGATGCCACATAGGTTGATTTGTGAATCGTGGACCGGTTCGGATGCCGGCGGATTTTCCGACGAAATTATCGTACGAAATTTCAACGAAAAATCTATTCTATCGATACAAAGACCCCCAAAACGGTGTTATATCCACTCCAGAATGTTTATTTAGCTATTCTTTGGTAATACATTGACATTTAATTGAATAAAAAGTTTGCAAAATTAAGTTGAGGTATGTTTTATATAGAATTTCCAGAGTTATATAAACATTTATACTAAGTATTAAGTAAACTTTATGTTCAACAGTTCAACCCAAATTATTTTTTTAATCAGCCAACGATGTCTATTTGGAGATGGGAGACTGAATTTATGGTTATTTGTCAACAAATAACATTATTTATGTTAATTTTTCAAAAGGTGTAAACTTTTTTTGCACGTTTTTCGATTTCTGTAAAAGTATTTGTTGTATAACTTTTCATGGAAATCCTCTTTTCATGAGCTTTTTGTAGCAAAATATTCGGAATGAGTTTCTGGTCAAAACGTAGTGCTAGGTTTCTGTCAAACTTTAAATTGTTTACATGTTTCATCACAATATGTGCATAGTGCCCAAGGGGTGTGAATTTCCACAGTATTACAAACTTTACTTATACTTATACTTTATTTTTTATCATTCACGGATACTTATTTGGAATTGTGAAACTGCATTTAAATAAGTTTTTCGAAAGCTGTACAAACTTTTTGGCACTTTTTTGGAAGAGTTTCCGAACAAAAAGTAGTACTAGGTTTCTGTCAAACTTTAATTTGTTTGCATGTTTCATCACAAAATGTGCATAGTGCCCAAGGGGTGTATACTTTTCTTACATATTGTTAATTTCATCCATACCGCCGTCAGGGGTGACATTGGGTCTGGGAGGTGAGATTGGGTCATACAACAATTCAAAAAAGGAGACTTTGACAGAAAATTTAAACTTGAAAAATAAATTTTGTCGAAAAAACTTTAAACCTTATGGTCGATGGCATACCCTTCTGGGATTTGGCTAAAACTTAGAATATTGTCTTTAGAATCGACCAAAAAATGTGCAGATTGTTCCGTGAAACGTTTGGCAACCTACGGTGACCTACATCGTGTTAGGGTGGTTCAAAAAATGTAAATTTTCGTAATTTTTCGCAAAAAAAACACTTTTTTCAAAAAAATCATATCTCCGCGCAATTTCATCTGATTTTAGCTGTCTTAGACGAAAAAGCCACGCGCAAAAACAGGATAGTGTCGAAAACGATAAAAATCAACTTTTTTACTAAACCGGCGATAACTTTAAAATTTCAGCGATGACCACATGTTTGGGTATAAAAATTTTCGTAATTGATAGACGCAACTTTTGGTACCCCAACATGTATAGGTTATTGCTAAAAAATTTAAGTTATCGCAGTTTTAATGAAAAAAGTTATTTTTTTTACGTTTTCGTCATTACCCTGTTTTTGCACGTAGCGCGTCGAAAAACTCAGTTTTTATTTTCAAAAACTTATATCTCAGAAACGTACGGTAGAGGACCCAGTTTTCACCCTGCTCCAGTTTTCGCCCACCTACTGGATTTAATCTCTGTTTAGCTAATTTAAACCATTTTAAGATTGAATTAATTATGCAGGTTTACATATTCATTCATTTCTAGCACTTATTGAAACTTTCCTAATAAATTCTATTGTTTATTACGTTTTTAAAAGCATTTCAAATAAACCTTATTGCAGCCGAAATATTTTTGTCAATTTCGACTACGGCGGGTAATTTTATCTAGTACCAGTTTTCGTTTACCACAAAAAAACTTACCTAATCGTAACGAAATGTGCTTGAAAATATATTTGTATCATTCCAGATTATTTTTAAAGGTTAATTATTTTTTTTTGTTTTGGTAAAACATCAGTCCAAAAATTAACCTAAACTCAGATATGGGACACCTAGTTCAAGTTCAAACGTGGTAAGAGTTTACTGGTATATAGGAGAACAAATTGAGCAAAGGAGGGAAAAGTAGTTGAACAATATCCTTCAAAATAGCACATGTGCTTTAATATTTTTATTTACAAGGTTCTCGAAGTTTTCTATAGAGTCAACTCGGGAGCTAATGACCCATAGGGTTAAAGTTCCCCTAATAAAATCAACAGCAACATGGAGCTAATTGCAACTGTGTGCCCTTATCTTGGATGAAGGGATACATGAGTTCTATCAGGAATTTTGATTTAGTCATATTTTTTTACGAGTGAGAACATGTTTTGGTTTTAGTTAGAATAGACAGAGAACCTCAAAATAAGTAGGATATCTGTAAAAAAAACAACTAGGATGTTTTGAACCTGAATTTATAACAAAATATGTGCACATCAATGAAATTGAGCTTCGGGGACATGTTGTGTATTAATAGGAGAACACTTTGTGTTATAATTTCACTTGATTTCTTGATTTTTGATGTGGGCGAAAACTGGTTCCAAGGGTGAGCGAAAATTGGATTTAGGGGGCGAAAATAGGCACTTCAGACCACTTCATCAAAACGCAAAATTTCAACAAAAATGATAAAATAATGATAAAAACCTTCTGGAAACTTAAGATCAAATAGTTTATCAACGTTCTACTACAAATAGAACTGAAACCCATAAATTGTCATTAAATTCTAGTCAAATTTCTTAGATTCCCACTATAAAAAGCAAAGCAATCCACTTTAACGACCCCCGGGTCTTTTGTGGACTCTGTTGCAAGTTTCTACTCATTTCTAGGCGTCCGAAGGTTATGTGTGGTGAGTCACTCAAAACCTGTTTTACGCTAATGGGATTGAACCCAGGCCATACTGGGGTGAGATGCTACCACGCTAACCACTGCGCCAACGGACCCGGCTATAAAGTGGGCGATTTCTGGGTCCTCTACATCGCCAATTTTTTGACATATTATGAGAAATTTTCTGAGAAATCCAATAAAAATATTTTCAGACTAAATGTCTATGTCTGAAATATTTTGACCATTTTATGTTTTCATACGACTTTTTTAAATGTTAAGAGCGAGTTTTTCACCAATGTGTAACAGGTCGTATCGAGGTGCTCCAATTTGGATGAAACTTTCAGCGTTTGTTTGTCTATACATGAGATGAACTCATGCCAAATATGAGCCCTCTACGACAAAGGAAAGTGGGGTAAAACGGGCATTTAATTTTGAGGTCCAAAAAACATGAAAAATCATAAAATTGCTCCCATTTGCGTAAAACTTGATCAATTCCAACTCTCTTAGATACATTCGAAAGGTCTTTTGAAGCACTTTAAAATGTGCTATATACATCTAAGATTGATTTGACTTTTTTCTCATAGCTTACTGTTAAAAATTGAGTTTTAAAACCTTAATGCAACAGCCTCCAACACCCATACTCCCACAGGTCAAAAGTTTGGGAATTTCATGGACTATAAGCCTACAGTATTAACTTTTCGGTCAATCACAGTTTTTCTCATAGTTTTTCGATTTTTTATAACAAAAATTTTACAACGTTAGTTTATTGCCCTGTAGGCTTCTATAGCGGCACTTTTTAATTTCAATTTTGACATATTCGGAATTCTTGGAAAATTTCACGTTGGTTAGAAGTATTGAAGTCCTTGTTTACCCCAAATCCAACAAATTGTTTAAAAATATTTTAATTCATTCTAAATGGCTTTTTTAAACCAAATTGACAACTCCAATACTTCTAACTAACGTGAAATTTTCCAAGGATTCCGAAAATGTCAAAATTGAGACCAAAAAGTGCCGCTATGGATACCTACACGGCAAATACTAACGTTGTAAAATGTTTGTTATAGAAAAATCGAAAAACTTTGAGAAAAACTGCAATTGGTTAAAAAGTTAATACCGTAAGCTTACAGTACATGAAATTCTTTAACTTTTGACCTATGGGAGTTTGGATGTTGGAGGCTGTTGTAAAAAGATATTTAGGTCTTAAAAAAATCCATTTTTAACAGTAATTTGCGAAAGCTATGAGAAAAAGTCAAACCAATCATACACACAAAAAAAATATTTCCGAATGTTACATCATTTATGATGTAACACTTTTGCACGTCATTAAACATTTAAATTTAAATGCAATTTGATGTAAATTTGCAACAAATTATACGTAAAAACATGATTTTACATGTGATTCAACCGTTTACGTCGAATCTCAAGTTTACATCAACAGTGTTTACATGTAATTCGTTTTTTCCGTGTCGAGTAAATTTACATATTTTTTTCTGTGTAGATGTATATAGCACATTTTAAAACCTTTCGAATGCATCTAAGAGAGTTGTAATTGATCAAGTTTTACGCAAAAGGGAGCAATTTTATGATTTTTCATGTTTTTTTGACCTCAAAATTCAATGCCCGTTTTACCCCACTTCCCTTTGTAGTAGAGGGCTCATATTTGGCATGAGTTCATCTCTTGTATAGACACACAGATGCTGAATGTTTAATCCAAATCGGAGCACCTCGATACCACCTCTAGAACAAACCGAGAAAAATCTACAAATACTGCCTCTTAAGCTTGACTTTTGAAACTTCTTACATTTTTTCCCAAATACCCAAACTAATCACCTTTCTTTTGTGTCTAAGACAGCTAAAATCTGATGAATTGGCGCGCTGATTTTTTGAAAAATTGTTTTTTTGCGAAAAATGACGAAAATCGCCATTTTCCGAACCACACTAGCACGATATAGGTAACCCTTATGGCCAAACGAAAAAAAAACGGGTTTAATTATTTTAGTCAAGAAACACCCAGAAAATTTTTGAGCCCGATCGGAGAACTCTTTTCAAATGGAATTGCTGAATATATGTATCATAAAAAATCGATTCAAAGTTATTTAAATTATTATTATTATTTGGATATCGTTAGTAGCACAATTACATTCAATGTTTCAACCTAAGCGTCGGGACGTTTTCTAGATTTGGTGCTCCTCCCTTTGGCACTAGACAATCTTGGGTATTTTTAGCCCTCAATAAATCACCCGAGCGCAGATCTAATGCGGCAACATCAAAATAATCCTGCGCGCAAAACACGACAACTTGGTTAAGTGCCACATGGCTGCTGCTGCTGCATGTGTGTAGAAGGTACGCGATAAATTTGAAGAAATGCTTACGTTTTTCGCCAAAATAAAATATTTCTTTTTTCGTCTGAGTGAAGTGAACCGTCGCCTGGCGTTGTTGTTGTCGCCGTCGTCGTTCAACGGCCTGGCCTGATCGGACGCTGACGAAAATGTACCAGAGTAGCATATTTACCTACGTTTGTACACACAAACACACACGTTGGCTGTTTGCAAATTACGACGTGTACTCTCTTGGCGGTGCCAGGCTTTCTAAGTACGCCAATCTTGATGGCATACACAGCCACGCCGGGTTAGAATTTTAAAGTATAAATAGGTTTTACTATAAACAGTTTTTTCTCTCTTTTAGCCTTCTTTTGAATTTCAGCAGCACTGTACGGAATAATTTCATACGTTTTCTGTGTTCGTTTTTCTTTCTTCTTGTGGTGCTGCTTTTTCCTCGTATATGAGATTTTACTACTTCAGAGTATAGTACGCTTTACTCTGGTTTAAAACATTTTGGCTTCCTTATGTTCATGCATCTATTTATAATTATTGAAACGCTAATCGTCGGAACAGAGAGTGTGCAAGTGTAGCAAAACAGACCATTTATTACAACTCGCGGGTTCAGTCCCGCGCCAATCTGCTGGCATCAGCAGCAGCTATAGTACACACAGAAAAAAAAATCATGGTAATATTACATCTGGGAAGGGGTACATCTTTTATGTCAGAAAAAAGGTGTAATTTTACCTCTGGAAATGTGTAATTTTACCACTTTTCTGCTGTAATGTCACTTTTTTAGTCTAAATTGAGGTAAAATTACATCATAAAAGAGGTAATATTCAACCTTCCAAAATTAAAGCTTCCAAATTTACATTATTTTTTTCTGTGCAGTGCACCATACCATATACTAAGCCATACGTCAACGAATTTACCCCTTCGTTCGTGGGTCCTGTCCTCTTCTTGAGTGTAATCGTAAGTAAAAGCACCATCCCTCCTAGCGAAGGCATGTTTGTGCGAAATATGATGCGCTCTACAGTCAATTACAAGAAGCAAGACAAACATTGACAGTAATAGAAAAACCGTTAAAACTTTTTGAAAAAAAAAATCTTCCCTTCTCACGCCTTGTCTTTTAACATCAATCCCTTTCCTACTAACCCCGAGTAGGCCGCGTGTAATCAGCTCCCCTCCCACTAACATTTACACACAAGATCCTCTATAATTACTCTAAGCTTAAAGTAAAATGTAATTACAAAAGCCGACTCGGTGTTTACCAGGTCACAGCACCGAAAAGGACCTTATAAAAATAATTTTATGAAAAAAAACGTTACTTAATCCACCCTTAGGTGGTTGGCGCCTTCCTCACATTAAAAGGGTGCTATCCAAAATGCAAAAAGTGCGTAAATAACACTTAAGTGCTTATAACTTTTGATAAGATTTTCAGATCTTCAATGTTTTGGACGCGTTGGAAAGCTCTTTTGAATACCTATCCAACGATAGGTCGCATGAGAGATCCGGACAACGTTTTTATCAACATATCTGAGATCCGGCCCATAAAAAGCGTATAAGTAACACTTAAGTGCTTATAACTTTTGATAGATTTGTCAGATCTTCAATGTCTTGGACGCGTTGGAAAGGTCTTTTAAATACCTTTCTGAAAATGTATAGCATGATGGGTTTTCTTACAAAAACCACCCTTTTTACAATCTTCCGGACTTTTGTTAAAATGGTTTTTTTAGCATAACTTTTGAAGTACTTTACTAAACTGCATAATTTTTAATAGCGACTTATGGGACCTCAAGACAGACCGAATGACGCCAAAACGGACAAAATCGGTTCAGCCAATGTCAAGATAATCGAGTGACAATTTTTTGATCAACATCCCACCACACACACAGACATTTGCTCAGAATTTGATTCTGAGCCGATAGGTATACATGAAGGTGGGCCTAGGACGTCAAATTAAGAAGTTTCATTTCCGAGTGATTTTATAGCCTTTCCTCAGTAAGATGAGGAAGGCAAAAACTATTTGAAAAAAAAAAATTCTAATGTAATTTTTTAAGAAATTTACTTGTCGGGAAATTTGAAAAGGCATTTTTCAAAAGCTACTGAGTGTGAGTTGCCGCTGTCGTACTGAAAGCGAAATTGATTAATTAAAAGCGCTGATCGCTTCAAAGCAAAAATTTATTTAGGATTTTATTCTGCACATACTGTCCGTCCAGGCAGTTTGTTTTGACAGAAACGTGACCGTTGTACGCGACCATTCGACGACACCAGAGCATTTTGCACTTTAAGTAATACCATTTTGAACCCGCGGCGTGACACTGACAAACTCAAAATAGCGTTGTGTTACGGTTGGTTGTCGCATCGTCGTCAACGAACTTTCCGCGTGCGTATATTGCATTAATTCGCCACACTAATTAATCGTTTCAGAATCCGTTGCTGCGCGAGAGTGACTCATGGTAAAATTTGCAACATGTTATTCCCTATTATACGTACAGCGCAAACGAACGAATCGTATTGTATCATTGTTACATCCAGCCAGCCAGTTAGTCAGTTAGTCAGTCAAGCCTAACTATAGACACGCGCGTAAACTGTCCCATCTCACTTCATTCCATTCCATTTGATGCCATCATTTCGTGGTGTCTCGCACGAATTGTAACGTGATGGCTGGCTGGTTCTGGTTCAAGGATTTCACAGAAAGTTGAGCCGAGAACAAAGAAGATGTACACCAGCAGCAGCAGTGTGTAACGTGAACTATGCCTTCATTATCTGGCTGGAAATTCAAATTTGTGTATTTGTATAGTGCTATTTCCATACTCAGCTCATGCATAGGTGCCGATATACCGGACCAGAAATAGAGATTCAAATTAGGTTAAACCAATGCTGTAAATCTGTTGACAAATCACACCTGATTGTCAAATATAGCTGAATATGCGCAGCAGCTGTTATGAAAAGAACCAGCAGAAGGTTGCAATCCATTTTAATTAGTCAAAATACATATTTAAAAAACATGTTTTTTCTTCAATTACTCGATTGTAAGCTCAAGATTTCACATTGCCGGAATATTTTAAGATTTTATCAATATCTCTGAACTTGACAGTGAAACTTTATATTGTGTTAGGAACATTTATCAAAGGAGGAACAGGAACACCAACAAAGAATCATAAATTACCTACAAAAAATTAAAGTTATGATTTTATGTTACAAAGAGACGACGGATTGCTCAAAATCATCATATTTTTTAGGGATAATCTTGATAAATTACAAAATTCCGTTTATATCATTAGAGTTTGGTTTAACATTGTACTTACCGTTTGTATGGTATTATCGCGAATCTTTGTAATCTGAAAATAAAGATATTTTAATTTATTAATAGCTGCTAAAAAAACGTGATAATAAGTTTTACAATAGTAATGTACATAGTTAAATAAAATTAACATTATATGTTTTACTACAAATCTTGCAGGGACTATCTCTGATGGATGCGGTGGGTGGCTATTCAAAAATTATCAGTATGCTAATACGGTTTCTTTGGCTTCCAGGTATGGAAAACCTCGGACACTGCCATTTGAATAAATTAAAGAGACCTAAAGATTGTCAATCGAGTATTTGTCATTTTATGGGCGACACTGCACTGCAACGCTTGTGGCTTGCAAGACTTAAAATTCTAGCGGTGTGATCCACCGTTGGTTGCACCGATCACAACGATCGACGACGATTACTGAAAACGAGCGCCACCCACCCTCCCCAAAGAAGCAATTTGCAGAGGATGTTGAACGAGGTTAATTAGAGGAGCGGAACGAGTACTGACTCAAAGATATTTACTCCACTGAGTAGGTACGCGAATTGACACCACACCACACATCGATCACAGCTCGTCGGTTGAGCTGACTAATGAATATTCAAAGAAGCGTTTTTCTTATTCCAGCAATCTGATTGGCCCGTGGCTGATTCGATGAGTACTTGCTAAACAGTTGAGTCTTGATGATTGTATTGGTTTCAGTGTTTGTAAAAACAGAATTTTCAAACTGGTTCAGGAAAATTAAACTATTTTTCAAAATGTGAAATCTGCATGTCATAATGAACCCCGCTTGGACCAAGTAACCCTCGTCAGTTACATGATTTCCAAGTACGGAGTGTAAGGAGTTGTATTTGATGTGTATAATATATTGACCGTTGATCGATCCTCGATGCTAACCTGGTCGCAGCAAATAAGAGGACCTAATAAAATAAGTTTAGAATAACAAAAAATGAAGGTTTTTGAAACTTAGATCACAGTGCGTCTCCATCACTATCATAGCATAACATTGCATAACGATCAAATAGTTATCCTTTAACAGTTTAATTTAGCAGTACAAGAACAAATCTCTGAAAGTTTTGTTGATCTGTGTCTGTTTTATCCGAAAACAATCAAAAACATCCAAATATTGTGCAGTAACAAGGGTAAAACAGCTGTCCCAATTCGCCCCATGTGTCCCGTTTCGCTGCAGATGACAGTACTGTAACAGTCCAGACTCGATTATCCGAAGTTTTGTATGGGACGTGGGATAATAGAACCATGAGAGAAAAAAAATATATTTTTTTCTTTCTTTTTTTTCTAATTGCTGACTGCTTTTGGTGTTAATTTTTCAATAATTTAATTTACAAAATATATTTTCTCTTTGTTTTTTTTTATATTTTAGCTCGACAATAAAAAATAAGACAATTAGATTATCCGAAGTGAAATTTTGCCAAGACCTTTGGGTAATGGAGTCTGACATTTGTTTATTCTTACTTCAAAAGTTTTTTTTTTCCCAAGAAAACTTGTTGATCTTTTTTGACCACTAAACTGCTGCAACAATCATTATGGATTAGCACAATTTTCAAATGTGTACAGCAAATCGTTGTATGAGCAAACATGATCCGACTCCGTCGATACAGTTTGTAAAGAGTAAAGAGAGACGAAGAAATACATCAACGAGAAAGAGAGAGAGAGAGAGAGAGAGAGAGAGAGAGAGAGAGCAATTTCAACAGCCACTGTGGAATCCCATCAACCGGCTTTGTCTGATTAGCAGTTGTAGCGAGTGTATACGATAGAATGTATGTACACACAAAAAAGTATAGAACTATAAACTGACTAATAAACTTTTTATTCGTATTTTGTTGATTTTTCTGTGAAGCCACCAACACTCGGCATGGAGCTACATTCTTTTCTCTGTGTATACAGTTAAAGAAATCATAATAATCCTAATACCCCACCATCCTAAGAAAAATGTAGTTTTTAAGCAAATCATCAGTAATTTTCCTGCGATTGACAATTGATGCACAATACAATATAGTACTTTTTTAATAAGTCGTCTTGTGTGCATAAGAATCTTTATAATTTCATAATTAGATAGACGCTTTAATTTGACTAAAAAAAAGAATAAACTGGATTTTCTCGTGATTTATTGAACAAAGTACAGTGGACTCTCTCGTTGTCGATATTGAAGGGACCATTGAAAGCGGGAGATATCAAATTATAGAACAAAAAATCAAAGCATGCCGATGGAAGAAATTTATTGCCAGCTGAAGCAATATTGATATCGAAGGTGATCGACAGTCAGAGAGTCGACTGTACTGGATGTTTTGGGGTTTTATGAAAGAGCACACTATTTTGAACCAAACAGCATCAATAACTCAAAAGCGATGAAAATGCATATGGGACATTTATGCTACCAGAGGCAGCATAGACTTTTTTGTTTTGTGTTACTATTTGAATAATGTAACGATATTTTGGCAAAAAACCAAATTCACCCAAACTTACGCTACCCATGACCAAATAAAAACAAAAAAGAAGATGAACGAACCAACTTGTTTATAGCTAGACTTCTGTTGTACGTGAAAGCTATTTGCCCAAAATCGAACTGGAACGTAGGCACAAAGGTTAAACGTGGCTTCTGCTGCTGGCTGGCCTCTAGCTACCGTTAGTTGAATTAAGACTCTTCTTGCCACGTTGCCTAGCGTGCTAATAGCGGGCTAAGTGGTTCGGAGGGCGTAAATCAGGCAGAAAAAATGCAATTCATTTTCCTTTCTTTTGTTTTCTTCTCGCATCTTTGAACTCTCAAAGTCATGGTCGTTTGGGAATCAGAAATCAGGTTTTTTTTTGGGCTGCTTCATAGTTTGACCGGTTAAACTAGCAAGTTGGTTGATCGGCTGATGGAACAAAATTGTTTTTATTTATTCCATACGATTTCATTGACTTACTAAAATTAAAATGGGAATAGTTTTAATTTGGAATTATTGATATAATTATAATCCAGAATTACTAGTAGGAGAGCGCTCAATGTATGGCTCAAGCTTAGAGGATTTTTCTTTTGTGCTGTTTCAAATTCCATTCACACGACACGGTTCAATTCATAAGCGACGTTTGACGTCATAAACAACAAATTTAAATTTACACCACGCGATGCTGATAGCGCACGGTACCCGGTACTGATAAACGCATTTTTATCTGGAACAAACAGCGTAAAATCCATTCAAAACAACACTCGTTTTGTGAGTGCTGCAGCCATTCAGTTTTTTAAGGTACGGTTGGGCCTTTGTTGAATACATTTTCACATGACACTTTTAAGCTGAGATTTGCGATTTCGATTGAGTGATAAGTGATGATAAATCAGTATGAATTTTAACATATTGGTTCTAACAGCAGTGCATGATTATTAAGTTTTACTAAGCTGAATCGAATTTATTAGTTTGATAACTTTGCGTGTGTTTGCGTGTGTTTTTTATACAATTATCTTTTTTTATATACAAGCGTTAGGTGATTAATAGTAAAAAAAAGTGTTTGCAAATGTCAATTATCATCTAAATTTACAAATGTTGGCATCAAGATACCCACCTCTTCGCATGTGCGGAAACTGCACAAATTTTTATTTTGTCGGGCGTGACCAAAAATGAAAGAATTTGGTTTGCGAACTGCAAACAGAGAAAGAAATCATGTATATAACACGAGACGCGGTACATCACACACAACAATGCAACAACAAACACAAACTTTACCACACACACACACATTCACGCAAGCTCCGGTCCAGAATAATGACTCGGTCCTAACACACTGTGAACCTACCTACCAGCAAATGATGAGGTAATCAACATTGATAACAAAAAGCGATTGAAATTCGTAATGGAAAATTTTTCGAAAAGACTTGCTTCGTGTTCCTCCAGTGTAAAGGATGATTGCTGGAAGCAGGGAAACTGGTTTCGGGTGGTATTCAGAGCACCAGCGACGTCGTATCGCATAATTTAGGTGCGATTTGTGTGGTGGGTTGGTGGTGATGGTGGCGTTATTGAAATTTGAGCCCTAGAATGGCCAATCAATGAAGTGTGTGCTGGCAGCTGATAAACATAGCAACAAGTCGTTGCGTTGCGTTGTGATTGGGAGTTATCAGAGTTCCCTAATTATTGCACCTCAGCTGGTTGTTGCATGGTGCTCAAGATTTAACAAAACTTGTTTCAAACAGTTTGAAACAGTTTTTCAACAAAAGAACAGAGTACTTTTTTGCGAAATCTTAACATGCGTGGGACAAATTTGCTTTGCATTTTTCGCGGCTTGCACATGGGACAAACTTGATTAGAGCGGCAGTATAACACATTATAATAATTTGGTTTTAAATGAAAAATTTAAATTCGTCAGATAGTACTGGGAACACTCGCTGCTTCGAAGGCCGCTAGCTGCGATGAATATGTTCTCATTCGAAATGAAAAAGCACATTTTTTCCTGGACGCCTTACTGTCTATAGGAGATTTAGTGCGTGGGAGTGTCGTTGTGGAGCGGGAGAACTGAGAAGGGTAATCCTCGTCGGGAATCCTGCGTTTTAGTCCGCCGGGTCGGGCATCAGTAGACGCATCCCAGCACTTCCACGGCCCTTCCGGCCTGGCGCAGAAGTGGAAGTTGTACCCCAAAATCCCATATCCTATTCCGGCCCGTTACATTTCTCCTGTACAGGATCTATAGAATTTATGTATTATTTATTATATATTGTCTTCTCACCAAGACAGTATGAATGCCTAGTATTTACATCAATTGGTTTTTCAAACATTTGTAGCAAAATTCTGGCCAAGAAGCCTTTGAACTTATGGACAAGTTTTCGCTACTTTTGAAAAATATTTTGACACAAGTCAAAACATATTTCGAAGAAGTGTTAGGGTTGCTGTAATTCAATGCCAATGCGTTCATTTATGCAAGAAAATCGAACAGAATTTAATCAATGCGAGCTCGCGAGTTTTTCCAAATGACGTGATTGAATGTTTAGTAATCCACATTCTTACACCACTTAGAAATCATTAGTTACGATTAATCAATCCCTTCCACGATGCGATTCGTTTCAAATCTTCTCGCGGGACCGTGGCGAAGAATCTTACATCGCTGTGGCAGCGGCGCCAATACAGTTTACCCGCGTTGATTCATCATATAAGTAGGTATCCACCTTTTTCTGAACCCTCTCCGCCCTGCCCGTGCTTGGGGCAATTCTAGCGGGAGGCAAAATAACAACAAAAACTCGAAGGCCCAGCAGCAGAGTTCTCACTCGCTATTGACTGCACGACTTCTCTTTAATGATGATTTGCTCCTTTTCCCAACTTCAACTCCCAAGTCCCGAGTCCAAAGGCCCCAGCAACACCACATTTTTAATCATTCCGCGCGTACGGCGGGGCGAACATACCACGTATTTTTATAACTCCCGTGCACACACATACACGTGCTGGTATATAACCGCAAGAATCTACCTCGGTCACGTCATAGCACCACGACGACCGGGTTCAGTTCCAGGTCTCCGCCGGGCCCGTCTCGCCTAAGCGCTCCGCACTTAAAAGGACGAAGACGTGAAGTTAAGCGTAATGTGTGACGACGAGAACAACCTTTCCAAAACGAGAGGAACGTAAGATCACGATCAAGAGCAAGAAGAGCACACGGTGAGGAGAAAAAGAGCTATAGTGGCTCGGTAACCGACCGAACAACCAACCGCCAGTCAAAGGCCTGCGGCGCACTATGGGGTTTCAGGCGGCCATAAATCGAAAAACCGACATACTCTAATTATTTTTTTGGTATTTTTTTTTTTCGAAAATAAACATTCTAACTAAGAAAAATCCGGAGTTTGAAAGTTGTAGGTTCAAAATTCACTGAATTGCAGACCTTCAAAGGCGAAAATGGTAAGAAAAAACATGTTTTTTGACAAAAAAAAATGATTATTTTTCATAGTTGTACTGTGTAGCTGTTTATGTATTTTTTCCTGCATCATTATATATATTCAGAAAGGTTATTGATTCAACTTTTCAATAACATTTTACAAAACACACTTTTACAGGCTAAAAAAATAATAAAAATCAAAAAAGATGGATTTTTATTCAAAATTTAGTTTTTTTCAACTTTGTTAATGGAGTACTTTTTTTGTGTGCATTTGTGCGATCTGAAAATTTTGCAGCTTAAAATTTGAACCATGTCCTAACTTGTCTCCAAATTTCAAAGTGCACTTATGTGCACTTTTTGAGTTATGCCATTTTGAACATTTTGATTCATGCAAGGAAATTAATGATTTCGCGTATACGCTTGGTTAAAATCACATTATTTACCTGCGGAGGCAGAAATGACGTACCTGCTATGTATGTTTTGAAACTGATTTGATATTCATGACTTTGTTGGTACTTAGGTACGTTTAATAAAATTAGAAATTCCTATTCTAAGTATTTTACAGAAACGATTCGTCGAATATTCGTATCAGTTCGTTGTTGTGTTCTTTTGAAAGTATGGATAATAATACCGTAGTGTCCCTATACGATATAACGAAGCACTATTCTGAAAACGTGAGAACTGCTTTCGAGTATATTTGTAAGAATTACAACATTGCAGAACCATCACATGATCAACTCAGGGAAAAACCACAGAGGAAAAACTACGCACGTTGTTCTGTAGCTTCAAAATGAGGTATACAAAAGCACATAGAAGAAGTTCATATTTTAAGTAATCTAACGACAATCGGTTACATAGTGATTTTGATTTAGAAGAATTTATCGTGGAAAAAGTGAATTTTGCAAGTGGATCAACCAAAAACGTGGACGAGAATCCATATCCATGTTCCATAAAATAAACCGTCTAAAATTCTAAAACACCGCAAATATCAAATTTTAATTGGAGGGGGAGGGGGGTCTTCAAAGAGAGGTGGATTTTAGCTCAAGAAAAAGGGGAGGGAGATTGAACGTAAATCAGAAACTTTAACATAGCATAAACCGCCATTCCATGCATCAAATAGACAGAGCAAGAATATTAAAATTCACCACTTTAATGCATGTGGCCTCAAATATATGAAAAAATCGAAAATGAAACTTTTTTTTTGGAAAAATATCAAATTTCATTTGTTTTCATTATACTAAGTACAAACAACACAAAAAAGTCACAGTAAAGCAAAAAAATATTTTTGGCCGCTCGCTTATATGGAAATACCCCATAGTGCGGCGGGAGCACTCGTCGTCGTAGCCAAGATCAAGTGATCAAGCAAAGAGCCAAGAATTTCTGGAGAATATGATAAAACACGGAGAGCAAAGGAAGGAAAGATTAAGAGGAAAAAACTACAACCATTGCCGCACAAAAATACGATGTGTACACAAACGAACCTTTTTCTCTTTTTTTTGGTCAGCTCAAAGTTGTAGAACCGGTTTCATTAGTTCACTATTGATGACCAACCCGGCACTAAACAAGAGGAATTTTTGTTGTGTGGAGAGCTGAACGCGCGAGTTGTAAACTACCCACAAAACAGCCAGAAACAGCACAAGAAAGAAATCAAAATACACAGTGCACCAACTCCCATTTACTCCAATCTTTCCTCCCGATTCCTGATGGGGAAAATGAAACAGGAGTCACAAATGTTTATCTCATTCGATGTACCGATCACTGGTGCCAAAAGGTTATTTTTTATTTTGAGAAATTTTCAGTGGAGGTGAATATGGGTCCAAACACGATACATCTCTCGTAATTTCTAAATAACAGAAACAACTAAAACAATATCAGATAGATAGTTATAGAGAGTTTATCAACATTTTCCCAAAATATGGTGGAATTTGAAGAACTCTACCTTTATTGCCAATCGTTTGAGAATTTACCCAATCTCACCCCTTAGAATGGTGCTAAAATACAAAGATATAGGGTCAAAATTGGGTTAAAACAAGTAATCCAACAGTTTTACTTGTTCAAGAGAATCGTATAGGGTCGTTGAGCTCAAAATGTAACCCCAGGCATGAAAATCTAGTAAGCCCGGTTGAGCATCGATAAAATGATTTAAAAAAATAAATTCAAGATTGTTAAGATTAAATATCAAGAATTTGCATTTGGTAATTTGAACAAACAACAAGTCACTCAAATCTGAATAATTTGAATCGCTAAACTCGAATTTGATGTCAAAAGCGAGAAAATCAAAAATAAGAAAAAAATCGTGATTCGATTATCCGTATTTTCAAAGAATCCTTCGGATAATCGAAACATCGGATTTATCGTTCAATAATTTGATACTTCCCGTACTCGATGGTCCCTTCAATATCGACAACGAGAGAGTCCACTGTATTAACATCTGTATTGCGCCATTGCATTAGAATGCATTGAAACATCATAGACGTTAAAGCGGCCAGGCCTACTGCGTAAAGTTGTATCGCAGAGACATGGTTCGTCGAAGTGCGTTTAGTTTGAGCACGGAGGGTTCATACAACAACACAATTCTGAATCGACAGGAGAGGAAGACACATGGGGACACACCACCATACACTCCGAGATTTAGTTTATTCGTTGGGAGCACCATGCTAAGAAGGTTGACAAGAAGAAAGCTCCAGGATCCCTTCAAAAGATTGGCTGCGCTAGGGTTTGATTGGATTAACAAATATTTTCTCATCTTCCTGGGTATATTCTGGTGCACTACGTCAAATTCAACTATTTTGTTGAGATTAGATGTTTGTGAGTAAAAATAAAATGTTGTTGTTGTTTCTGGCAGCTTTAACCTTCTTGATCATTCGCTGTCCTAAAGTTAGGACGTCAAGTAATTAAAGGTGGGGTGGAAGGTTCCTTGGAGTAAAGTCTTTGGACTCCTAGGTTCGAGCAGAAACTTGCAATAGAGACCACAAAAGACCTGCAGGTCGTTAAGGTGGCTGGCTTGTTTTAAGCATTTTTTGCATTAATATTACCAAATAATAAAATCATTTCAGTTGTTGTGCGTATCTTAAGTATCGATCCCTGTTCGGATATTGCTGTTCTCTGTTGGTGGAGTGGGTGAAGTTATAGGACTTGGACGTGGCTGCCATATACTGTTTGCCCTCTGATGCACTTTGCCCTCGTGTTTGCTGTGAAGTTTTTTGTCGGCGCATGCCAATAATTGAATAAAAAAATCAATTTTCATGTAACGTGTAATCCTTATTCCTTGCATTAATAAATTACACGTGCTGCTCTTACCCTGACTTTTGAAGGACGAGAAAGTGACAACTCAGTCATGACCTCAGCACCCTGCTGTGTGTTTACCTCCGTCGTAACAGTTGTAGGGAAGAGTTTCACCTCGCCCGTTATGACAACGAGGTCATTTCGACACTTATCGTGCGGACGGCTTTCTTCTTCTTCACCTTTACGTATAGACCTGCCGAAGCCACCTCTTCTCTGCTGCCGTCACATTATCTTATCTCATCGTGGTCGTTCTCAAATACTGCCGTCGTGTTCTCGTCTACGACCGCTGCTGCTTTCAAAGTGTTGTTATAAATGTCTTTCTCTCGGTTCAACTTTTACGCGATCGCTGATATATACAAAGCTACTAAGAAGAAGACGAAGCTTCCGAAACCTAATAGAGGGGGGGGGGGGGGCTAGAAGAACGCGGGCGCGCAACGGAGTTAGCCACAAGTTCAAGCCATCGGACTCCGTCGGTCGTACGAAGAATCGGCCCAATGATGGAGGCTCCATTATATGTGGCGTGGTCCGAGCACCGATGGCTGGGGTGCCTCCGTACTGGATCCGTGTCTTTAGAGATGGATGAATCTTCGTTTGTCTCTCTTTCACGCCAACTCGCTCATTCACTCTGACGAGTTGGCCAAAATGAAGAGGGTGCATTCCACATTTGCGAACGAACCAAACAAAACGTAGACGCAGATAGGATAGGAATGCTGCATGGTTCGCTGCTGATCTGACAACGTCGTCTTGATCGTCGTCGTCTCTTTACAGAGTGGATCGTTCACATGGAGAACGTGCCGAATAACTGCCTCTACAACAACCAAGACCACGGCTGTCTTCCCGGATTTTCATTCCACGATGCACCGTGCGATGCGCGTACATGGAAAAATAATATCAATTAATAATGAGGTTAAATCATTTACTATTATCGTCACGCTGATCGTGTGTTTGATTCCAACAACCATCGATCCTCGTCGGACAACTGATGCCCATCGGGGCCCATTCAGATGCCTCATACCACCCGATCTTCTTCTCGATCCAGGGCAGGGCAGGTTTCTGCCGCCACTCTTCTCCTTTTTGCTGATTCCCGGAAAAAGAAAACCGACGCGCCGGTCTTGGGCAAATATCGTGCGAAAGTCAACCGCCCAACCGAACGCGTCTTCTTCAGCATCTCTTTCTCTCTCCTCTCGCTGAGTTTGTGCATGCGGCAAATTTATGCTGTGAAACATGTGTGTTCAATGCTGCAATGTCCGCATACATTGTTGAACGCGTTGTCAACGTTGTCAGCAGCAGCAAAAGCAACGGTATGATCGTAAAAGTGGTCATTATAGGTCGGCTGCCACCACGTATAGAGTAGTGTGTCCTCAATTTCTACGCAGTGAAAATTGTACTCCCGTCGCTCAATTAGGTGAACCATCTTTTGGACTACATTTTTGTTGTTGTTGCAAACATCTCGCATCCAACTTAATTGCACAAAGTGCAGCAGTGTGCCCAAGTCATTTTATTAAGGTCTTTAATTATGGTGCGTAAGCGTCCCAATTGCCCATGTTGAGATACCTGCAGGGAACTGGACTTGCCGAGACATCGATCTGAATCAACTTTTCAGTGATCATAAATATACAATTGTGTAAAATTTAAAAATTGATCAAAGCTATCAAAAATCGTTGCCGCCTTGTGTTTTCTCGCAAAGCATAAAACAAGCAAAAAAATCAAATCAAATTATTCGCTCTAGAGCATTGTCTTGGCGTTCTCGATTGCGAGATTCCTACTCGAAACCAAGGGGTTTCCAGCATCGTGTCAGACTGGTCACTAATCCGGAATTACTTGGAATTTGAGCAAGTAATTCTGTAATTCCGAATTTACTGAGTAATTCCAGAGTAATCCTGGTAATTCCCAATAATCCCAATAATCCTGGTAATTCCATGATTCTTGTTTGTGAAAACATACTTCAGAAAATAATAAAATATTGAAAACTAACTGTTGAAAAGATAATTTCGATAAACCTTTTATGATTCTATTTATTGCCTATTAATTTTCATGTAAGAATCCAAAGTTATAGCTAGTACGGAATCATTTTGATTTTGAGTAAGTAATTCAGTAATTCCAGAATTACTCCGCAATTCTGCAGTAATTCCTGTAATTCTGGAATTACCTAGTAATTCCGTAGTAATTCGAGTAATTCCATAGTTACTCAGTAATTCGTGTATTTCCCATCAATTCAAGTAAATCGGCAGAATGCATTTTGCTTTTCCTTGATGCCTTTTATGGTTGTAAGAAGTACAGAGCGGATTCGGAATGTCCGCAAATCAAATGTATTCGGATGAAAAACAACTCAAACGTCAAAATCAGTTGTCAAACTGATGTTGATATTTACCCCATTATTCGACGATTTCCAAGTAGGGCGTCCAAGTTTCCCGGAAAACGGGGAAAATATTTATTTATTCCCGGGAAGATTTTGAAAAAGTCATAAAATCTATGTTTTCTTTATATTTGTTATGTTTTTCAAGCTTTAAATTTATAGAATTAGCTCAATACCAATAATATCAATCTAAACAAGGATAGCTGTTTTAAGATAGCTTAAACAAATTGTTGCTGTTCTCTGTTGTGCTTTGAATTTTATATGCACCACATTTCTAATTCAAATTAAATAAGTATTTTATAAATATTTATTTTTTAATTATTTCTATATGACATGACTAAAACAGCTTAAAAATTGGTTTAAGATGTATAAAAAACCAAAATGACAGCAAATAAAATGTTACCAATATATGTAAAATTTTAGAAAAGTTTAAACATATTAATTGTAATACTAATGTTATTTCCAGGCCAAATTAAGATTTTTGTTTAATTCCGGGAATTCCCCGTACAACATATAAAAATCCCGGGAATTTTGTGCACTATTGCCAAGCACGTGGTTTTGTGCGTTTGATAACTGTCATTCGATCCAATTCCAAAGACTTTTCTCAATCTGCTGGAAGCTAGGCAGTAATTCCAAGTTATTTTTTATAAATTTGAGCAATTCTAAGTGATTTCTGGAAATCCCAAGTAATTCTGGGAAATCAAAGTAATTCATGAAATATTGCCAGTAATCCTGGTAATTCCATTTAGACTGGTCAGTAATCCTTGATGCTGGAAACCCCTTGCTCGAAACTAGGTGTCCGAAGGCTTGATTATTGCTTTGCACGACCTTTGGATTGTTAGTCCAACTGCCTACCAGCGACACCACCAAGACAGGATACAGGGAGACGACTTCTATACCTGTACTGAGATAACGACCTAACCTCTAGGTTAGACCAGCGCCAACATTTACTTCCCCGTCCGACGGAAGGCGTGATCAGACAAATCTCGTCTCGAAAAATGTCACCGGGACCTTCTGGGATCGAACCCAAGCCCACTGGGTGAGAGGTAATCATGCTTACCCCAACACCACGGGTCCTGGCAAAGCAAGCAAAAAAAAAATCCAAATCTTTTAAAAGAAGACACCTTTCCTTCTTGTTACTGGCACAGCTAAAGATGATAGAACTATAAAATTCTGTAACCAGTGTGTTTATAGTGTTAAATATCGCTATGAATCGTCGGGTTTTGTATAGTTTTTTTGTGTAAATATTGCCAAGAAGACGTTGTGTTTGTCGACGGGGAACGAGGTCTCCCAACAAGGCAGCAACCCGTAGCTGCACGTCACACACCGTGTGTTGATGCCGCTAGTCACCACCAGATGTCAGCGCTAAAGAACATCGCATGGGCGGCCATTGGGGGTGGTAAATGTTCGAATGATGCAATGACGGGTTATATGAGTTGGCACGTGAAGGTTAAAGCGGGCTAATGGAAACCACCATCGCGATTGCTGGATCAGAAAGTCCGGTGATCATGTTGCGAACGGTTGTCCGTAGAGGCAACCAAGTGAGTACCAACCCGCAATATCAGCGTTGGTAGCGTGTCCGTTGGACGGACCAGTGGAACCTGAAACCATCAGGACAGCGCCCGGAACTCGCTACGTTCCGAGGAGAGACGAGAGCAGGAGCTACTCGTGTGTTTTGGACATCCAGGTAGGAATGTACCATCCTAGAAGCATCCCAATACGAGCCCCGATCCCCATCAATAGCAATCTAACCGCCATTTTGTTCCGCGTAGGACCCCTGTGTGTTTCACGGTTCACTTTGTGAACACTTGAGGTTTTGCACCCTGGCCGTGCTACATCCGGCCCGGTGATGAACCCAACGAACCGTCAGCGTCCCCGTTTGACACTGTTCGTGCGCCTGGCCGTGATCATCAACTCCGCGACCCGAAACCCGGACTGTACCGACGGAGTCCTTTGACGCCGTCGAAGCCTGTTGCCCGTTACCAAGCACAGGAAGGGCGCGGACGGCATGCGAGGGTCCTCGAAGGCTGCAGCCGAAGCGTCGGAGGGTCCATCCGACTGACAAAGAGGCCACCCCTATTGGCGAACTGCAGGAGGAGCGTCTACGTCAGCAGGAAGGAGCAGCGACGACGGCAGAGCGGCGATACGGGGCCCCGAACGAATCAACGGTGCTCCGGAAGTGAAAAGGAAGCAACGAAGAAGGACGAGTGAGGTAGGAGATAGTATGTAAGGACGTGGGACGGGAGATGAGTGCTAGAGGAAGAGGAAGGGATCCCTGAATAAACCTGTCGACTGAAACCGGAAATAAACTGTAGTTTCCCTTAGGCAACACAGTGTTTTCTTGGCCTAGGAAAGTCATGTCGATCTTGCGTGTAATTGTAGAGTCCCATCCCGTGTTTAGCTCTACCATACTGGAAGCACAGCTCAGTAACCTCAAGTTGTTATAATTCATTTTTAGAATATATTTTATATCTCTACGGCGCCCTGTCCACATAAATGTCCCATATGCATTTTCATTATTTTGACTTGTTCAAGCAGGTTGGTTCAAAATCATGTGCCTTTTCAGAAATGCTAAGAATATCAAGAACTTTGTTCTACAAAACTGGAGGAAATCCAGTTTTTTTTCACCAAAACTTTAGTAAAAAAAAGTAAATGTTTCCCAGTTCCTGAGGGGAACTCCCTTGAAGAGTATCGGGGCCGGCATTTACAAAGCGGATTCAGTGGCAGTTTCATTCTCAACTTAATGTTAACATGTTAAGGTTAATGTAAACATTCCATAGGTCGCCTCCCTAAGGTGTCGTGATAAGGTCCAGTTTGTGACGATACACTACCTTCCCTTTACTAAGCAATCGATTCCAGAAGGGAAAAGATCACCAGTTGTGTTGGTCCGAGCCGGGATTTGAACCCCGATCTACCGCTTACGAGGCGGAAGCGTTACCACTGGGCTACGTGGCTCGGTCCACCAAAACTTAAGACGTAGCCTTATGCGTGGGATAAACTTCCATTGCGTTTTCTTACTGTTTGTATATGGGATATATATGTGAACAAGGCACCCAAGTAACAAATTAAGTTTTTTGACACTATTGGAGAGTTATTCAAGAGCATTCTAACCAGACATGCACTGGCACTGCACTCGGTTAGCACGCGTGCTATTTTAACGGATAGCACTGTGCTTCTGATCATAGCACTCGCCCTGGCTCTCTAACTAAAACGGTAACTAAGATACTGTTGCCTTTTGTTTATTCGAAAACTTCTGTCACGATCACTAGAATGTGGTGCAAATATTTCCACTAATTTTTATCAGAAAATTCAGTGCAGTGCTAGCGTTCAAGACTTGGATGTGAAAGGTCCATGGTTCTGTTCTTTGTGAGACATTTTTTTTACCTTATGCAAATCACAAGCAAAATTTTATTTCTTTTAGATCATCGCGAAAAATCTTCAAAACTGGCGAGAGAGCCTGAAAATTAGTGAGAATGGAAACATAAAGGAAAGAGATCGAGGATTGTAGTCTTTTGGGACTCAAGAATGTTTCACTTAAAGTTCCCACACGAAATTTAACTGAAATTTATGTGGCGTGCTATTCGGGAGTGCTAAATAATAGCACTAGCACTGGGCAAGCGCTGTGCGCGTTGCACTTAAGGTAAGTGCTAAATTTGAAGGTGCAGTGCAGAGCGTGCCAATGCACGTCTGATTCTAACAAAATTGGAAATAAAACATTTCACTCCTGGAAGCCACATTAAATAAGAGTTAAACCTGCGTTAAGTGCAAAGTGGACCCGTTAAGGAGGTTATCAAGATTATTATGCAAGATCAGTTTAAAACGTATTGGTCCTATATCAAGGTTTTATCACAGACAACAGACGTTTTGGCTGGATCACCACCTTGTGTAAAAACATGCAACGGTTTTATCGAGAATGGCAAGCCGTTTGTGGCACTGTCGTCACAGAGGAGATTTGACAACTTTCCCGCGCTGCTACCGAGTGTAAACAACAACATTGAAAAGCACGTGGTTGGGCGAATTCTCATTCTCATCAAAAGTTGCATGCCTCTTTTAGTCGAGAAAATTGATGTGTAGATCAAAAATAGTTTTGGAATGTAGAAAGTATTTATTCTCAGTATCGCTTCGGATAACTTTAAGTTAATTTCAGAGCAAAAAAATAGTTTATTAAAAATAATTAGCATCATCGAATCAAGTTGGTGAGAATAAGAATACGGCTCCTGCAAAACTGTGGTGCACTGCAGTCTACATTCAGGCTTATTCTTGCAAGTGGCAATAGACTACGAGATGGCGTTAGTGAATCACCCGCCATGTTTTTACACACGATTTTCAAATTATTTTGTTCTAGCTGCTACGTCTGTTGTCTGTGGTTTTATGTTGGTTCGCAGTGTTCTAAAACGTGCTGTCCCTATTAAGACTGTAGTCCCGATTCGCCCCAGCTGACGGCACTAGGTGTGTATTTTTACTTTTACCAACAAAAAAAAAACAACAGAGCATCGCTCGTGAATTTTTTCTAACGTTGTCTTTTTGTTGAACAACGTTATGGCCTATCTACAATCACTTAGCTTAGAACATCTAAGTAAAGTAGTTACTTAGGAAAGTACGCAACTTACGGCCGTCATCCACAATCAACTTAGAAATTTTGCTGGGCTGATATACGTTGCTATGCAGTTGTTTGTTTACCTTTGATATTGAAACGACAACTTACCGTAGATTTTGAAATTTTTCAAACCATACGTCAGTTTCTAATTTGATTACTTTTCCATTGTAGAAGCTCGGCTTCATTTCCATTGATTCAAATTCCTTAGCTAAGTGAAATTTTCTAAGCTAAGTGATTGTAGATAGGCCATTAGGAAAAATCGAACAAAATAAAATTACAAAACAAAGTATTTAGGTATTTTGATAACATTTCATCAAATTCCTCCCAAACTCGCCACTTTTTAAAACTCGTCACGTTTTCGCTGCTGTTTAAGCTTCTTTACAGTGGTGGTGTGTTAAATGTGGCTCTCGTTCTCTCTCTTTCTCCGCCGTACCCAGAGCTTTGAATGTATAAATGGAAGACAAGTTCTCGTCGTCGTGGGTTCACACAATCCGGTGTTTTATTCGCTCAAACTTGTTTTTATTTGTTTCGGTATATAAACAGGCGATCATAACAACCACAACAACAGAAACAACAACAACAACAATAGCAGGAACGTTCGCGCAGTGCAATGCACAATGCTATCGTTTGAAATAATAGTCGCAGTCGCCAAGCGCGATTTGATTTATTTTTAGAATATTCATATGAACATGTTTTGGATGATGGCTTGGCTGCTGTTGTTTGGTGGCTCTCTTTCCGATGATTGGATTCGCGGCTGAACTATGTGCTGACAATGTGCTCACATTGTCTGATTCGTGGACATATGTTCGGTTTAGAGAATTTGATCCTCTTTACAAATTGTGTTAAAATATTTAGCTTGGAGTGAACAAGACTTGACTACGATAATGCAGATTGATTTAGAGAATTTTACTCTAAATTTCAATAATAAAAACTTCGCTGCAAAGAATCAAATACCTACCATGCGCCTCCATAAAATAAACTCGATGGGCTCATTCTATGGGCGACGCTCAGTGGTTTATTTTTTAGTGCATTTTAATTCCAACATAGATTTTAGAACTTGTACAGTATACCAAACAATTTGAGTTCTTATTTTTGGAAAACCATGCGTCTCCATATTTATGTAGATAAGACGTCTTTTCCTACACCTAAATTTTCACTGCTACACTGAAAGCCCGACCATGGTAATTTTAAAAAAAATTGCTAATAATGCTGCTTATTAAAATAACTGTTGCTTTTTGGTGAAAGTAAACGCAAAAATGGTAGAATGTACCATGCTTCCACAAAATTGCATGGTAGCAATTACGAATTCATTATCATTCTTTCTATATTAAAGGGTTGAAATTACCATACCGCTCTCGACATAGTAAAACTGACTGCGTTAATCAGTTAATTCAAGCACGGAATGTTTTTAGCAAAAATACGTCGGTGCGTGTTCTCAATTTAACCCTACAATATGGTAGCAACTACCATGGTTGGGTTTTCAGTGTAGAATATTTTCTTCTTTTTAGATACAGTCCTACTCGATTATCCGAAGGCTTTGGACAAATTTTGCTTAGAATCACAAAAAATATGTTTTTTTCCTATTCTTATTTTTGATTGTCGAACTCAAACACACTGCCCCTGATCGCATAAATGTCCCATATGCATTTTCATCGATTTTGAGTTATCGATGCAGTTTTGCTCAAAATTGTGTGCTCTTTCAAAATAGCCTATAACATCCAGTACTTTGTTCTAGAAATCAGGAGGGAATCCAGTTTTTTTCGCGATAATTTAACACGTAGCCTTATGTATGGGACAAAGTTCAGTTTGCTGTTTTTGCATATGCGACATTTATGCGAACATGGGCAGTACACCCCTGATGAAATAATGAAAAATATACATTTTGTAATTTAAAAAGCAATCAATTATTCTAATTGTACTAAAATGTGGTCCCAGAAATCGAATTTAATTGAAACCTTTGGATAATCTAAACTTCGGATAATGGAGACTTTGGATAATCGTATCTCAGCGATTTATGTTTTAGCCACACCGTGTTTTCAAACGATTGTCGCTTAAAAACCGCGCATCTCCTTGTCGTTGCTTCTTTGCTATCATGTGACAGTTTCTAACTTGTTGCAGCAGATATGTCAAAAGATAGCACAAAAGTGGCGATGCAATGATCTTACGAATACTTGGTACGTTCGAGTGATGCAATGTTCTAATTACATCATTTCTATGAACTTTACCTGCTGGGGCCGCTCATCAATTTGCACCATTTACTACGATGACATCGAAGATCAGCTCTCTGATTAGGCAGGGCTCAATTTTACTACTAAACCGCGTCGGCGGGGTCACTTTATAAACGATTCCAAGTACGTATTTCAGTACGTATCAAATTCGTTTAATCTTATCGTCACTTTTATGATCGTTCAAACAAACGTGTGGGTATTAATAATTCATTCCCGTCTCCGTGTCTGAGTCAACTTCTTCGCTGGCTCTCCGGTTTTTCTTCTCCGCAACTATACTAGAAGCAACAATTTTTCTGGCACTAATACAGCCGCAGAAACACCCCGACGAACTCTCGGCGGCACATACTAACAGGCGCTACGTTCTATTTATTTTCATCAATACTTATTCAAAATTTGCATATCGTGTCACACCCACACACAAACACACACACACTTTTTGAATGGACGTATCGCAAAAGCACTTAGTTATTGTGCTATCAGATGCTATTCTCGAGACATAATTGTGATAAGCCGAGTCGAGCTTAATTGTTACTTTCTCCCGAGTTGAGAAACGTGTAGAACATCGGAATTTTTCATCAGCACATCAACACTTTTTATTACTTAACGGGTTGCGGTAATGTAAACATCTTCAACCCCCACAACTACACACTTTTAACGCCTCTCACAGGCTAAACCAGATCCAGATCAAACCGACTGTGCATGCACACAGCCGCTCGAAACGCTCCTTTTTCCAGATGCATCACACACAATTCACACGGATCACGAACCCGATTGAAATGTCCTCTTCTCGTCTGCCCACGCGCTTGCCCTTCCCAAAAACGGACGTCTAAAAAAAGTTCGAAAGCACACGTTCACAGGTCGGTTGTCGGTGAACGACTAAATATCTTGCCAAGAATTCCAACCTGACTTGCTCTTTGCTCACTTTGCTTACTCGCTCGCTCGTCGTTTGCTCTACGTTCTACACAAACCCAGGCCAGAGCGGACGCACACACCCGGAGCACCATCCGACGACGCGAAAGCAAAAAAAATCATACTGGCTTGTTTGAGCAACTAACTAAAGCCGACTGTAGTATTCTCTCACACGGGTTAGACAAGTTCAAATTAAGGGGTTTTTAAATTTCAGACTTTTCCTCTCAAAGTGAAAATTTTGAACCGAGAAAACCTTCTTGACAACAAAATCATAGCAGTAACTAAAGTTGTCACTTCGGTACAACTAAAAAAAAGGTTGCACAACGACTGACTGCAGAGCCAAAAGTTGTACGACACGCGACAAGTTGATTACGGAAATTTGAACCAGTCTACCACATTCTCTCTACACACCCAAACGCAAATATACGAATGAATACGAGAGAAGCTGTTTTCAGTACTACTTACTATACAGTAATAAGTTAACCAAAAATTTAACGCACTAGGGTGGTTGTAAATCAATTCTAGATTAGATTTTCAAAAGGTCCTATCAGCATAGGAAACCCATGACTTGACTTGGTTGTTTTGAAAATTTACTCTAGAGTTCAAAACTCACAAGCAGAAGATTTGCGTACGAAAGCTTGTATTGCCCTAAAACGTCTTTTGCACTTACGTCCCTCTTGTTTTGGGATTCGAACTCACAACCTTTGGATTCGTCAAAACGTCTGAGTCAACGAGGCAGTCAGTCAGTCATTTGATTTGGTTGTGCACTTTGAACTGGACCTATGTGACGGTCTTTACATGCTAAATATAAGCAAAATTTGGTGAATGCAGTGTTGATATACCGTGGGGTTTTAAAAGTAATACTAAATAATATTTAGACGGTTGACATAACAACTCATGAAAATTATTTGAATTTACTTTTGCATGCCTCCTTATTATAATTTTTTTAGTTTTTTGCATCATTTTTCATATAATTAGAAAATGTTTCTTAAATTTTGATAAATTTCATAGCTGCTTCAATATTCTGAACACAACTTACTACCTTTTGTTGGCGCTACACGATTCTCCGTCGACCAGCTAGGTTTTCAGATTGATGAAGATGTCTTTGCATCAACATATTTCATTAGCTTAGCTTAATAAAATCAAAATCAAATTATTCGCTCTACAGCATTGCCTTGGCGTTTTCGATTGCGAGATTCCTATTCGAAACTAAGAGTCCGAAGGCTTGATTGTTGAGGCAATTGCAAACCTCTTTTTACACCTTAGCTTCCATCCACCCCGGGATTCGAACTGACGACCTTTGGATTGTTAGTCCAACTGCCCACCAGCGACTCTACCGAGGCAGGACTCAGGGAGACGACCTACACCTGGATTGTGCTAACGACCTAACCCTCTAGGTTAGACTGGGGCCAACATTTACTTCCCCACCCGACGGAAAATGCCACCGGGACCGTCTGGAATTGAACCCAAGCCGACTGGGTGAGAGGCAACTACGCTTAACCCTACACCACGGTCCCGTTAGCTTAGCTTAGTTATTATGAAAAAAAATCAGTAATATAATATAGACGATATTAGAGGAACTTTCCATTATAATCGTTATAATGATGGAAAATTCTAACCAAAAACAGTAAAACTTCAACAAAGTTTTCATTTTTCAATTCCCTTCAACCAGCGAAAATAGTTCTTGGTTGAAACTGTCATGGTTTATCAGTGAACTGCGTTATATTTTAAAGGACGTGCAGATTAACAATTCAAAACACTTTTGAAGTTGATAATTCGTAAAATAAACAAGATTTGACCGAAAATGGCTTTGTTTACAAATAGCGCTTAGGTTCTACTAGCAAACTAACCCAAGATTTATATTTGTATTAAATTTAATAATCATCAAAGATAACCGATTGGCTTTAGTGATTCGAAGTTTCAAAAGAAATATGATAAATGCTTATCCAAACAAAAATAATTATGTGGTAAATATTTAAGATTTGCACCGTTTATTTCTCACAAATTAGCAGTTATATGTATCTTCTTGGATTTTTTCGTCTGTTTTCCCATATCTTTCTTACATCGATCAAGTTTTGATCTTTGTCTACTCATCCTCCTTCTCCTCACATTACGTTCCTCGAGGCATAAACGCTTTTTCTCGCTAGGTGCAACATTCATGTTTATGGCATTTCATTGTTATATTTTTTTCAGGTGAAAAACATTGTAGAATACAAGGGAAACGTGAAGAACCGTACAGAGAACTTCAAGTGGCTATTATTATGGTTCTACAAAAAAAGCAGCCCATTATTGTGCATTCAGGTGGGCACCCGAGCGCCTCCTGTGATAGTTTTAGATCAGAAATGATTTTATTTAATGTTCTCTAATTTATATTTTATATGTCCAAAAAATATTAGAATATTTTAATTAAAATATATGATGAAAATTTTACGTTTAAAATTTATGGAATAAAGTTGAAATAAATATTCAAAAACCAATAGGGGGATGGCATCGCTATTTTTAGACCACGTTTTCCACTTTTTCTCATCGAAACCGACTACTTTATCGACTTCATTTTGCTGGGCGAGATAGGACGCCGTCTATTTTTAGACGATGATTCAGCACTTTTCCACTCTTGCACTTAAAAAAATAGATGGCAGCACGATGTAACGCCACGTCCCTATTACGAGATAACTTTCACAACTGCAGCGATCCTGGTGACCATTTTTATCCTTAAACCCTCAATTCAAATCTCTTTTTACCTGGTCAAGAGCCTGAAGACTCTGGTTCAGGTCCAGGTCAGCTTTGCCGCCACTGAAGACTGAAGATAGGAAAGGTTGACTCGGGATAAATCTGAAGAGGTGACTATAAACCAACCGCCGAAGATTTTTGGGAATAGGATTTATTACCAAAATAAAACAATAAAACTGGTAAGAGGCGAAACAAAGACTCAAGTGTGAAGAGAATATGGGGGGGTGATTTAAATTCCTCAGCTTAGAAGTGCAAACGCCATGGGTGTGGAATGAGCCATCGTCGTTTCAATGAAATAAAATTGGCACTTTTGGTTCTATACATCTTAAACCTACCTCTAGCTCATAACAGATTACAGTGCACAAGATTAGTAAAAGTTCATTCATATATACGTTGCTGAATCTGAATGTTAAAATTACACAACTTTTTTGATTACTGTTTTTGGCGAATCAGTAAAAATGATTTGGAAATTTTAAATCAAAGATTGTGTCCGTAATGGCGATGAAAAATGTTAAGAAAATGCATATGTTCATGGAACAGGCAATCAACCACTTGAATTTTACTAAAATGGGGTCGCAGAACTCGGTTTGGAGGTTGGTGTTAAATTTGAAGGGATAATAAAAAAAACATGTTTTGGCTAAGATTCAATTACCCAATCTTCCTTAGAAACCTACGGATAATCGTACTGCGGGTAATTGAGACTTCTAATAATTGAAACTATGGATAACCAAGTCTGACCTGTAGTTTATTTTTATATATTTAGATTAATGTATACATCTGCAAGAAAACACACAAAATAATATATCCAAAATCATGGATCAAAAGAATAACTATCTCTTATTTCAAAAAAGTGCTATCTATGAGCTTGTTAAATCGATTAACGCTGCCACATGTATCCCAGAAGCCATGAAATAGTTCGCAAAAGATTCCTACGTTCACGTTCTGAGTTCACACAGTCCCACCACTCATACAATGCCTCCGGGTGTCTGAATGTCTGTTGGGTGACCTGGTCCAGGTCCTGCTGCGCAGTCAAGTGGGAAACTTTTTGTCCATTTGTGCGCTGGAAGTATCTTTTGTTGCCGAGGCTTTTACGATTTTACTCGCTCTGTAGTATTTTCACCGTTCTTGCTTCGCACGTTTTACGTCGGTTGGGTTTAGAAAGTGGTAGAAATTCTCGAAGAAGGGAAACAAGATAAATAAGAGTAAAATAATTTGATCGTGAATGCCACATTTTAGTATGAGGAATTCCTGAATTTCTAAGATGATTTGAAATAAAAATTTTATAATCAGCAGACTAAATAAAAGAGCAGGTAAAGTTCATAGAAATTATGAAATTAGAACATTGCATTAGAGGTGGGCAAAAAAGCGAGCCGCTCAAAGAGCCGGTTCACTATAAAGAGCGAACGAAACATGGCTCACATTAATTGAGCCGCGGTTCTTTTTGAAAGATGTTTCAACTTCTGTCTTTTTTTATAGTCATAAATATAATTAATTGAATGTCCAACAAACTGAAGTATAAGTATTTTTGTTTGAGAATTGAATATGCACTTTCTAAAATTTCATTGCTTATGAAAAATTAGTCCCAAAATTGTACTACGGTGTACTTTTTGAGTACTTTAGGATAAAAAAGTTCGCAGCATATTTTCCCCAAATAAAATATCAGCATGCGTTCAATTTTGGCAGAAATAAACGCAATTTTAAAATTAATATCAATTTCTCCAAAATCCTTTGGATGCCAATAAATTATTCGAACGTTTAGGTTCGAGTGAAAATCTTTACATAGATACCACCAAGAACTATCCCAGTCACGGCGTTCTAGCAGGATTCTGGAAGAGTTTTCATAGAGATGGATATTCTAACAGCATTCTAGAAGAAATGTTCTACTATTCTTGCAGGATTCTGGCAGAACCAGCTTTTGCTAGAATATTTCGTGACTTTCAAGCGCATATTCTCGTTTTTGGTTTTTATTAACAATTTATAAAAAGTCCAATGAAATAGCATAGCATAGCATAACGGGTCTGCACCACGCTGTAGGGGGTGCCACAATGGTCAATTCAATATTTTTAGACAATTTGATTGCAGCCCGGCACAACCAAAAATATCTAAGAACGTAAATTTCCACACTGTGCTCCAAGGCTACGCCCATACAGTCCCGTGGGGATTTGGGAGGGGATGTTTTTGTTGTTCACTAGTGGCAAAAGTGCAGGGAACCCATGCGACTTTTAAAAGTGAACGGAATATTTTTGGGAGGTATGGAATGGGGGTTAGGGGAACTTCATCGGGCCGATGAAAATGGTTGAATGCGTAGTGTACAATTGTTTTGGAAGTTTGTACGTGTATGTTTGAGTCTGTAGTGTATTATCTAGTAAGCATATAGTTATGTAATTATAATAAATTATAAATATAATCAATATGATTCCAGGAAGCTGAAAACAAATAGCAAAATTTAAAATACAAATGCTCCAGATGATTCCCTTGTACAAACTAAAAGAGAGATTAAGATTAATGAATAGGAGTAAGATAAGAAATGATTTGAACATTTAAATAAATCATATGGATAATAGATAAATAAAAATATCGACAGTGAATTTGTAATTCCAGGAAAGTGTAAAAAAATAGCAATAATTTAAAAACAAATGCATCCAGATGGATCCATTGCTGTCTCTTAAAGTATCGTTAGTTTATGCAACTAGAATTTAAATAAAATAAGGAAATGGTATGATTAAGGATTAGGCATAGGACAAGTAATAATAAAATATAAATAAATCATATAGTGAATAGAAAAATACATCAAAAAAAAAATCAAACCATCCACATTAACGACCCCCGGGTCTTTTGTGGTCTCTATTGCAAGTTTCTGCTCGAACCTAGGAGTCCGAAGGGTTGAATGGGGAGAGCACCCAAACCTCTTTCTACTCCATGGAAACTTCCACCCCAGTGTTTGAACTATTTATAAAAAGTCCAATGAAATCTATATATTTGAAAAAAAACAAGATTTACCCGACAAACTTCGTTCTGTCTTTTTCGTTTGTTGACGTTTTTTTGCTTATGTGATCAAAATTTGATTTTACGTATCTTTCTCCATACAATTTGCCGATACTCCGGAATCGGTTCCAGAGTGGCCAAAGGGTCAATTAATTAGCGTACAAACCTTCCTTGGGCTTAAACGAACCATAAAACAAAGAGCACCTCGACGCTCCGTCTTGAACTGATTCGCGTTCGAACAAAACCGTCGAAATTTGATATACAGCCATTCCACGTCAAACAGGAAGTCTCGAAATCAAAAGTGCTCCGATTTAGCTCAAATTTGGAGTGGGTGTTCTTTGGCCCAAAAAATTAGACTCATATTTTTTGTTTGGCGATTAGGGTGGTCCATAAAATTGCGTTTTTCGTCGATTTTCGCAAAAGCCACATTTTTCAAAAAATCATATCTCCGGAACGGCTGCACCAATTTTGGAGCACTACAATTCAAAAGAAAGGTTATTAGTTGAGCTTATATGGAAAAATATGTTGAGGTCCAAAAAAACTAGCTGAATATTTGAAAAGGTCATATGAAAATTTCATTTGCGAATTTCAAGGTCCAAAGCCAAAGAGCCCATGTCTGAAAATAATTTTTCCTGATTCCTTGTAATATTTTACTCAACATATCAAAAAATTGCGAATATCCATTAAGAGCAAGTTTTTCACCAATGTGTAACAGTTCGTATCGAGGTGCTCCGATTTGGATGAAACTTTCAGCGTTTGTTTATCTATACATGAGATGAACTCATGCCAAATATGAGCCATCTACGACACGTTACGTTTGAGGTCGAAAAAACATAAAAAATCATAAAATTGCTCGCATTTCCGAAAAACTTCATCAATTCCAATTCTCTTAAATGCATTCGAAAGGTCTTTTGAATCACTCCAAAATGTGTCATAGACAACCAGGATTGGTTTGACTTTTTCTCTTTTTTTTATTATTTGTCCTCTATCTTAACCTATACCCTAACTGGCTCAATCGGCCTTGCCATCACGGAGCCGTGCGTCTATTTATAGATCCGAGATCTATTGTTCTTCGTATTGATGGTAGATGATGATCTCCTGGGGGTCTTGTTGGAAGAGTCTTCCTTCCTTCCTTCACTCGTTGTGGTGTGGTTGGTTGGTCATCTTCCCGGTCCATTATCCACTCAACCACCGCTTTTTCTAGCGGGGGAGCGGCGTGCGTGTGTGTGTGGTAATTAATTACCGAGGTTCTGGTGCTCCCAGAGGGAGCAAGGGGGTTCAATTGCCACCGAAAAATCGGTGGCGAGGTGACCGGGCGGGATTCGATCCCTGATCGTCTGCTTGGAAGGCAGATCACTTAACCATCAGGCTTAGTACCCGGACTAACTTTTTCTCTTAGCTTTTGCAAATTACTGTTAAAAATGGATTTTTTTTAAACTTTAATATCTTTTTGCAACAGCCTCCAACACCCATACTTAGAGGGTGACGAGCGGGAATTCCCGGGAAAAATTTCCCGGGAAATCGACCATTTTTGGATCTCTCGATTCCCGGGAAATTCGGTCGAGACTCCCGGGAATTTTTTAACTTATAAATATTGAAGCAAACATAGATAAACTAATAAGAAAAACATTTTGAAAAAATTGTTTTGAACATTTAATGTTCAATGTTCGATGTTCAATTTCGAAAAAACCAATGCTTCTCTAATCTTCTTATCCAGAAAGTTTAAACTTTAACTTGTCAAAAATTCCAAACGCTAGAATTGAGAAAAATTTGGACCCCAAAATTTACCTTTAAAAATATTTACCAGTTACACCCCAGACATGAAATCAAATGTTTTATTTTCAAATATTTTTTTTTAATTATTTCTAAGAGGGAAAAGATTTTTCAAGTTAAGTTTATTTCCATAATCTTCTCTTGAGCATAGCAATCCTCATAATCTAGTTTTTTGTGAACATATGAATTTTCCTGATAACTCTAATATTTCTTCAATTAAACTTTAGAGTTGACCTCAAAAATAACAAAAAAAAAGTTGAATTTGTTGTTTTCAGTCGATGTTTATCATATTGCAAAATTCCCGATACTGGAAAATTATATATTAGTTATATTAGTTATTTTTTTTTACAAAAATCTAATAACAACTTTGTGCAAGTTTTGAAAAATGACTCAGTGCGAATTAAGATTCGTAAACATTTTAAACTATAATTAGTATGAATCAATTGTAACTGAATTTATTAAAAAAACAAAAACAAATTTATTACTTATCATTTTATTAATTTTTAGCACTATTGGCATAGTAAAAAAACTCCCGGGTCCCGGGAATTCCCGGGAAATGCCCAAATTCAACTCTCGATTCCCGGGAAATTGAAAATCTCGAGAATCGTCACCCTCTACCCATACTCCCATAGGTCAAAAGTTAGGTAATTTCATGGACTATACTGCCCCTGATCGCATAAATGTCCCATATGCATTTTTAGCGATTTCGAGTTTTTGATGCAGTTTGGTTCAAAATCGTGTGCTCTTTCAAAAGAGCATATAATATCCAGTACTTTGTTCTAGAAATCAGGAGGAAATCCAGTTTTTTCGCGAAAACTTAACACGTAGCCTTATGTATGGGACAAACTTCAAATGCGTTTTTCTCAGCTTGCTGTTTTTGCATATGGGACATTTATGCGAACATGGGCAGTATAAGCCTACGATAATAACTTTTTGGTCAATCGCAGTTTTTCTCATAGTTTTTCGATTTTTCTATAACAAACTTTTTACAACGTTAGTTTTTGCCCTGTAGGCTCCCATAGCGGCACTTTTTGGTCTCAATTTTGTCATATTCGGAATCCTCGGAAAATTTCACGTTAGTTAGAAGTATTGGAGTTGTAAATTTGATTGGAAAAATTGCTATTTAGAATGAATTTAAATATTTTACAATGAATTGGTTTGACCTAGTCACATTTAATGAACTCGATATTTTGCCAACAATATGAATGATTAACACATGAATGATAAAAAAGAAAGTGAAATGTTTGGACACGAACAATAGAAGCAAGCGTTGACTATTGAACCAAAACTTTATTAACCACCACGAGATGTAATAATGTAGATCGATCGATATTAGACAAACACTAGATGTTTTTAACATTCTTTCAATGTGATGTTAAGTAAGAATTTTCCTTTCTTTTGTTAATCAGTTGACTTTTGTGACTAAATTCTACCAAATTTTACCATAAACAGAATGATTATTTTCAAAGAAGGGAAAACCTCTAGAAAATAAAAAGCTTTCAGAAGATCAAAGTACAATGTGTATTTTCTTGAGGTTTTCCCTTCTTTAAAAATACACGATCTTTCATAAATGTGATAGGATTTCGCGTAAGAGATTTCCCTCCTTGTGTTAATCAGTTGACTATTGTGACTAAATTCTACCAATTTGTACTATAAAGCAGAATGTTTATTTTCAAAGAAGGGAAAACCTCAAGAAAGTACACATTATAGGGTAACAGCATCTAATTCCAGCGTGCCTCTAATGTTGGCAGGTCAGAACTTTGTCGTTGAATTAAAACTAATTAAAAGCGTTTTCAACTGAAATCTAGTGATAAATAGCTCAATAAGAAGTGAGCAAGGAAGTTTCTATCAAAAGTTTTGCAAAATCAGTTGTTTAAATAGTGAAAATAAGCAAATTGGATGGAGTTAGGAGCGAGTGCTTAACCTGCCAAACATACGAGAATTTCCCCTACTTTGATCTTCTGAACGCTTTTTATTTTCTTGAGGTTTTTCTTTCTTAGAAAATAAACATTCTGCCTTATAATAAAATTTGGTAGAATTTAGTCACAAAAGTCAACTGATTAACACAAGAAGGGAAACCTCTTACACGAAATTCCATCACATCGATTAAAAATCGTGGATTTTTAAAGAAAGAAGAACCTCAAGAAAATACACATTATACATTGATTTTCTGAAAGTTTTTTTCTAAAGGATTTCCCTTCTTTAAAAAAAAACATTCTTCTTTATAGTGCAGAGTCCCTCACAAAAAACTAGTTGAAATTTAGTAGAATTAACAAAAGAAGGGAAAATTCTTACATAAAATCCCATTACTATGATGAAAGATCGTGTATTTTTTAAGAAGGGAAAATTTCAAGAAAAAAAAGCTATCAGAAGATCAAAGTATAATGTGTATTTTCTAGAGGTTCTCCCTTCTTTAAAAATACACGATCTTTAATCGATGTGATGGAATTTCGTGTAAGAGATTTCCCTTTTTGTGTTAAGCAGTTGATTTTTGTGACTAAATTCTACCAAATTTTACCATAAAGCAGAATGATTATTTTCAAAGAAGAAAAAACCTCTAGAAAATAAAAAGCTTTTCAGAAAATCAATGTATAACGTGTACTTCCTTAAGGTTTTTCATTCTTTAAAAATACACTCAAGCTATTTGTTTTCTTGACAGGACACATTACACATTGATTTTCTGAAAAGCTTTTTATTTTCTTGAGGTTTGCTCTTCTTTGAATACCAACTAAAAACTGGTAGAATTTATTCACAAAGTCAACTAACTAACAAAAGAAGGACTAATTCTTACATAACAACACATTGAAAGAATGTTAAAAACATCTAGTATTAACAAATTTGTCTAATATCTATCGATCTACATTGTTACATCTCTTGGTTGTTGATAAAGTATTGTTTCAATAGTCAACGCTAGCATCTATTGTTAGTGTCCGAACATTTCACTTTCTTTTTATCATTTATGTATATAGCATTCATATTGTTGTCAAAATATCGAGTTCCTTCAATGTGACTAGGTCAAACCAACGGGGTACAAACTAAATAATTCTTAACCACAAGTAAGCGAGTAGGCAAGATTCCATTCATTCTCATATCAGATAATATAAAAAAACTAATTTTCCGGGAAATGTCCATTCCGGGAAACGTCCATTCCGGGAAATTTCATTCCGGATAGCGTCCATTCCGGATAATGTCCATTTCGGATAATGTCCATTCCGGAAAACGTCCATTCCGGGAAATGGAATTCCAGAAATTGTCATAGAATCTATACTTTGATCTTCTGAAAACTTTTTATTTTCTAGAGGTTTTCTCTTCTTTGAAAATAAACATTCTTCTGTATAGTTCAGAGTTCTTTAACGAAAAACTAGGTAAAATTTAGTGGAATCAACAAAAGAAGGGAAAACTCTTATATAAATTCCATTACTTTGATGAAAGATCGTGTATTTTTAAAAAAGGGGAAATCTCAAGAAAGCACGCATTATGCATGCATTGATTTTCTGTAAAGCTTTTTATTTTCTTGAGGTTTTCCCTTCTTTGAAAATACACATTCTGACTTATAATAAAATTTGGTAAAATTTAGTCACAAAAGTCAACTGATTAAGGAAAGAAGAGAAAATTCTTACATAACATCACATTGAAAGAATGTTAAAAACATCTAGTGTTTGTCTAATATCTATCGATCTACAGTGTTACATCTCGTGGTGGATAATAAAGTATTGGTTCAATAGTCAACGTTTGTTCGTGTCCGAACATTTCACTTTCTCTTTTATCATTCATATATATTATATTGTATATTGTTGTCAAAATACTAAGTTCCTTAGTCATATCATTCCTCCTATCATTCCTCCTAGTCATATGACTAGGCCAAACCAACGGGGTACAAACTTAATAATTCTTAACCACAAGTAAGCGAGTAGGCAAGATTCCATTTATTGTAAAATCAGGTAATATAAAAAAACTCATTTTTCCAGGAAATGTCCATTCCGGGAAACGTCCATTCCGGGAAATTTCATTCCGGATAACGTCCATTCGGGATAATGTCCATTCCGGATAACGTCCATTCCAGAAAACGTCCATTCCGGAAATCGTCCATTCCGGGAAATGGAATTCCGGAAATTGTCATAGAATCTATACTTTGATCTTCTGAAAACTTTTTATTTTCTAGAGGTTTTCTCTTCTTTGAAAATAAACATTCTTCTGTATAGTTCAGAGTTCTTTAACGAAAAACTAGGTAAAATTTAGTAGAATCAACAAAAGAAGGGAAAACTCTTATATAAATCCCATTACTTTGATGAAAGATCGTGTATTTTTAAAAAAGGGGAAATCTCAAGAAAGCACGCATTATGCATGCATTGATTTTCTGTAAAGCTTTTTATTTTCTTGAGGTTTTCCCTTCTTTGAAAATACACATTCTGACTTATAATAAAATTTGGTAAAATTTAGTCACAAAAGTCAACTGATTAAGGAAAGAAGAGAAAATTCTTACATAACATCACATTGAAAGAATGTTAAAAACATCTAGTGTTTGTCTAATATCTATCGATCTACAGTGTTACATCTCGTGGTGGATAATAAAGTATTGGTTCAATAGTCAACGTTTGTTCGTGTCCGAACCTTTCTCTTTTATCATTCATATATATTATATTGAATATTGTTGTCAAAATACTAAGTTCCTAGTCATATCATTCCTCCTAGTCATATGACTAGGCCAAACCAACGGGGTACAAACTTAATAATTCTTAACCACAAGTAAGCGAGTTGGCAAGATTCCATTTATGGTAAAATCAGGTAATATTAAAAAACTCATTTTTCCAGGAAATGTCCATTCCGGGAAACGTCCATTCCGGGAAATTTCATTTCGGATAACGTCCATTCAGGATAATGTCCATTCCGGATAACGTCCATTCCGGATAACGTCCATTCCGGAAAACGTCCATTCCGGATAATTTCCATTCCTGAAAATGTCCATTCCGGGAAATGGAATTCCGGAAATTGTCATAGAATCAGTCTGAATGCTGCTGCAGAGAAATGCAACTTGAATAAAAATATTACAATATCACTTTTACCATAGACTAATAATATATAGATATGCCACTCCCCTGTTGGGGCTGGCGACACTACCGCCACGCCACGTTTACACCTGGTGGCAATTCACAGGTACTAATTTCCCCTTAGGAAATGTTTGAAAAAGTTGCTCCCTCGAATTTTAGTTCAGTGTTGAGTGGGTTTAGTTCGATATCATAGCAACCTAAGAACCACTAATTTTGTTGACATTGTATCTGTCAATTCTCGTGCCGTTTTCACCTGTCGTAGAATCGCCAACTCCGTGGATTGTCGATTGAGCAAATCTTATGTCCGGAAGTTAACCAAAATTTGGATCTGTCGATCTCGCCATCAGCAGTAGCATCGATACTCCAAACAACCTCAGTGAAGCGGTCGGCGATGAAAGCAGAATCGATGGAGTATTGGATGGAAATGAAGCAAACGAAATGGACGAAAATAAAATCTTGATGTTTGTAGTTAAATTTTGTCAGCAAATGCAGGTGAGGTAATTTACAAGTTTTATACAAATTGTCATCACAAAGGTCCAACTTCCACAGACCCCGCGGGTTGTGTTCCGTCCAACTTGATGTTCGATCGCGTACAAGAAGCCGAATTCTCCAGTGACCGACCTGGGTGCTGCAGAATTCCAACAGAAAAAGCTCCGAGGGGACCACTTCTGGTGAAATCAACTGTGGCGAAGCCTGCAACAAGAACCAGTTGCCCAAGAATCGCTGCTTGTTCATTGAAGAGGAACGAGAGCGCGATGCCAGCACATGTCGCTGCGACCCACGAAGCCATCCACAACTTGCTTCTCAAACGGCAGTGCCAACCAAGGTGCCAACTGTCGCTGAGATGGCAAGAAATAGTGCAATAGGAAGACATTTTTTGTAAACAATTTCAAATAAATGGTTAAGGCAAAGCTAGGAGATTGTTTACAGGCTAAATAATCCTTGATTTTCACAATACATTGACAAATTCATTGACTTATGCTTATGCTGTTTGCTCATCTACTCCTATCACAGCTCGGGGTTATTTTTGAATTCCAGGTCACTTTCAGGCTTCGGATGACCACCCGGGCGGCCATTCTAGCCCAATAAACATGTGCATGGCTCCCCACAAGAAAAGAAAACCTTTAAGGAGGAGGTCCAGGTGTCACACGGACAGAAGGATCGCGACGGCTGGATCGTTTCCGGACTGGCCCACATCTACGCCAGCTTCAACGACACATTTGTCAACATCACAGATCTGTCTGGCAAGAAAACCGATCTACGGCGGCATTTAAGTCAAGGTCAATCACGACGAGTCTTGCCCTACGCTGCTCAGGATGTCGCCGAGAAGTTTTATTTGCTGGGGATCACCGCGCTGCGCATTAATTTGCCTAAGGAGGAAATGGCACTCCGTGCCATGGCCTGTTCGTCGATGAAAATTTGCCGAATCGAGGACGTGACGTCAATCCCGTCCGATTCGACCCGCCGTAAGCTAGGTCACCGCGGTCCTTTTTGTGGCACTGTACGAATTTTCATTCCACACTCAAAAATGTAACAATTGAAGAAATTCGGAACAAAATATTTGGTGACACTTTGTTGTCAAGAAGAAAAACCAATTTGAAACAGGAAAGTGTCATGAGTACTACGATCTTGTTTACCAATTTAGTACCTGTAACTTGACTGTGGTGGCGCTCGGAGCGCTAAAGGGGTGTCGCCAACTGGATGTATGGAAAAATCCCGAAGTGAGACATCTACGTAATTAATAATCTAAGCTTTTACAGATATATTTCACTTGTCTGGCATCACTGATACGTTGGTGTTTCAACCGTTTCAACCTTTTTCAAGCATCCTTGACATGTTTACATCAGGTAGCTGTCAACGTGAGCAAAATTATTTCACAACAATCGTGGAGTGGTTAACATTAGGGAATCAATTTCTTTAGTTTTGTGCCGTTAATAGCTTGAAAACAGCTCTAAATCGTTGGAAATAATCACTAACTAAACAGTTTCCCCACTTGGCAGGTGTGCAAAATGTTAAACTTGGCTTAAAATCCATTCTGGACGGTAAGTCAGCGCATCATGTTCGCGGAACGCATTGTTTTGATTTTAATGTTCTGTTTGCTACTCTAGTGGAGTGTCCAACGAGGACTGTGTGCTTCTCGAGTGCTCGCTGTTGGCCAAGTCATGGACAACGCAACCTCCTTCAGTCATAACGCCGAAGGCGGTTACGGAAGCTCGGACAGAAAGGGCAGATATGAGTCAGGAGGTGGTGATGGAGGAGGAGGAGGGAATCGAGGTGTGAAACGATATCAGCATTCGCGCACAATCAAGAGGAAAGATAACAGCCAGTACTCTGATGTGTTGACCGTTGGCACCGGAGGTAGCGGAATGAATTCGCAAGAATTGAGTAAGCAACTGCAAGCGAACCTACCCGAGGACATGAGAATCTCCAAATTGGTGCGAAGGCTGTGCCAGGAGAATGACACGAAGGCATGCCTGGACCTATGCGGGAAGTTGGCGGTCGTCGTGATGGAACCGTGCAACAGTTCGTACATTCGCAAATCGTTTGACATTCTGGCCGATGGACTGATGTCGTTTCTTGAGAATGGACCCAAAGATTGTCTCGAGGCCGTTGCGGAGATCTTCGGTATGATTGGTTACGTGGCGCGGAACGATTTCGGTTCGTACCGAGGTTGGATCGTGAAGTATTACAAGCATTCAAAGAGACTCAAAGCTCCAATGATGAGAGCACTGAGAAAGACGATCGTTCTGGACACGGGCGGAGACCTGAAGGATTCGGTGGGTCGGCTGCTGTCGGAACTGCTCAAGGATTATTTGGAAGCTGCAGACACGGCAGAGATCTTTATGGCAGTGACGGATGTTATTATTGAAGTGTGCCTTAGGTATCCGAGCTATTTCAAATTTCACTTTACCGACATTGTTGACATCGTTGTCGGATGGCATCTCGAGACGGATCAAACGGCGGAAGTCAAGAAGCACTGTTCAAAGGTATCGGAAATGATTTCAATTAGTTTAAGTTTTATTCAACGTAACTCTTCTGTTTCAGGTGTTGCACTCGTTCAGAGATTTTTGGAACGACGATCTGGAGTTTTCGCTGAACCTGCTAACTCAGTTCGTTGAGGACATGGGAATCTGTGGTGAGGATTTGGAAGGTGTCGACCCTGGCAATGGTGCTCAATGCACCGCTTCGGCCATTTCGTTTAGTTCCCTGCTGGATGCGTTCAACACGGTGATCAAGTGTCTGTTTGTATCGCCGGAAGATGTAGTCCAGTCAGTTGGCAAAGAGATAGTCGACAGCAGTTTCCAGCTGATTGTAAAGGTCAGCACGATAATCACAAGAAATTATTGTTTGGAAGAGGTGTTGCTTCCTATTAATGAGTGCTTGATCATTCTGCTCATGCTGGAACCATGTGCCATCGCTGTCGAACATGCCAGCATCCTCGCCATCATTCGGGCGGAAGTTTCAATCGTTGACCAGCTGAACCAAAATCAGATAGCCAGTTTGCTGCTGCTGTTGTTCAGATATGTTGAATGCAATTCAAGCAGTTTGTCGTCCGAATTTTTGCACCTCGTTTGGGATTCCAAATCGTGCTTCATGAACCTCCGTTACCATCATTCCCAACAAGTGCAGGAAGGTCTCCTGAAGCTTTACCACCGAATTTTGTCCATCAAAAACGTCAACACGCTGCAAGAAGCGTACAAATTTATCCTGGATGATTTGAGCAAGGCAATGAAGCAACTGGAACGTACCGAATCAACGACGACGGCTATCCGGAACCAGGCACAATTCACCATCAATTTCAACCTGCTGTCGCTGTCTACGCTGGCCATGGCCAACAATTCGATTCTGGTGATGTGGTCGCTGCAGCCAAGCATTCTTGTCGTTCTGCTGGAAAATCTACGCTTACTGGACTTGGAGTTTTGGTCAGATTTTCAGGAGGTGCACCGTGCGATCCTAAACATTGCCTACCAGCACAGCATCCAAAACAGCAACTTCATATCATCTAGCGTTCTGTTGCGATCGCAAAGCTTTGTCGTGAACTCGTTCAATCGCATGTCGTTGGAAACGACGCCAGCAGCGTCGACAAGTCCGACGTCGGAGCACTTCCGGCTAGTCATTGAGTTTCTGGAGAAGATTCTTCCGGCCAACGTTCCAGTCAAGCATCTGGAGCTGCTGCTGGATTGGTGCTATGCCGTCATCGGCCAAGCATCGCAATATTTTGACGTGCTCAAGGACATTCCCAGCTTCAACGCCATTCTGTGCGGCATCTGCGACATTAGCATGCGAACAAACGAGCAGCTGACGCTGAAATGTGCCGACTGTTTAGATCTGGTCAGCTCGTACAAGGCGCTGCAGTCCAACGTGTACCAGGCCATTGCCGAGGTTTGTTGTGTTCACATGTGCTCCACCAGCAAGCAGATTCGGGACCGGTTTTCGTTTACTCTCGGCAAAATTCCGTTGCGCTTTTCGCTCAACCAGGTCAGCGTGTTTACGGGAAATAACAAACAGCGTAGTCAGCATATTTATGAACTGCAAAACTGGTATGTTAGCACGGAGGGAACCGGTGACATTCGATCCCAGTATTTCCGTGGGATGATCGAAAAGATAGGATTCAAGCGGGACGCTGTCAACATCGATGAGTTCCTGCGGGAGGTTTTCACCAAATCGTGGTGTGCCAGCAAGAGTAAGAACCTGCAGTATGGTGGAATGGCTCTGCGGGATTTGAGGTGCTTGATTCCGTGGTCCCAGTGGGAGGCCGCACACTTTTGCGTCAACAACAAACTGCGCACGCCGATCGGAAAGCCCCAGGAAACGTTCCTCAAGATTGAATCTATCATCAAGGAGGATGCTCGAGTGCTGGCGCTTAAGGAACGATCTACGGTGAGGGACCTGAGTGCGTCGATGGCAAATCAACGCCACGCCCGTATTTTGCTGGGTTTTCTGGAAGCGCTGGAAAAGTCAATTTACAACGCCTCAGAGGGTAGTGCCTTCGCGCTGCCCAATCCGGAAAAGCCCGTCAGGACGTTTTTCCGGGTGAATTCGCCAACCTGCGCCGAGTGGTTCAACCGGATTCGAACGGCCGTTGATTTAGTTGCTCTGCACTGCATGGAACCGGAAATGGTAATTCGTTACTCTGAAGCCGTACTGAAGGAGCTGGTGGCGGTCAACAAGGTGCACGATCTCATCTTTGAGCACACGCTCATGTCCCTCGTGTGGGCTTTGCTACGCAGCTGGGAAAGTGACGCACTGTTTGGCGTTTACGTTTGGGCGAAAAAGATCACGGGGAAAAAGTACGCGTGGATCAAAATGTCCGCGGAAGAAGCGGCCGGACATAGAGAAACTGCGACCGAAGGGTTTCAGGCGATTTTGGCCGATCCGGAAGCGGCTAGCTTGGACAGACACATTCGTGACTTTATCGTGGACCAAATTACGCTATCGATGATTTTCACCGAGCATTTGTCCGAGTTGTACGATTTTCTTGTGGCCGAAGAGAACAGCGGCATTCAGAGGGCAACCATTCCGTTGTTTGATTTCACGTCCAAACAGGTGAGAATTCTCAGGATCCTTATCAGATGCACACTAAAGGTTGACCTTTTTTCTTACAGATCGCCAGTTGGATTTATTACAAAAAGACCAAGGATAAAAACGCCGTTAACATGGCCGACTGGGAGCAAGCCGACATGCGGACCGACATTTCCAACAATTTTTCATGCCACAAAATCCTCGGATCGATCGAAAACAGTCTGGCCTGTACCGTTATGGAAAAATACGCTGGCGACCGCGAGCGCACGTTGAACGTGTGCAACGAAGTCATCCACAGTGCCCTGCAGGAATGTCTTCTGACCAAATCAAAAGAGTACCTGTTCCAGCTTACCGTCAGCAATCATTTCGCGCACATCGCCTCGATCAAGGACCATACTCCGGACGATCTCAAGTCGTTCCGGGTGGAGAAGCGGTTTGGCTCAATTACGATGATGCGCGTTTTGGCGTGGTCTGAATTCTTCGACGACGATCATTCTTGCGAGGAGTTCAACATGGACATGCGGCTGGATTTGGTTTCGGTGGCGCGCAAAGAGAACAACTATCAACTGTGCCAGCGGGAACTGGAGATCTTCTACAAGAATTCGAATCTAGCTCGCGGACTCAATCTGGAGGGACAACTGACCACCGCGTTGGCGCAGAATCGTCTGATGAATTCGAACCTTTCGTACACCTTTTGGGACGAGAGTGTCTCGCGGGCGGTGTACGAACAATGCAAGTGGCTCTACTGCCAACCAAACAAGAAACAAGAAGCGATACAATTTGCGTCTGTCGCGGCCGTCAAAATTGACGAACGTCTTTCGATTGACGGCCTGAACGATTTGGCTGTGCTGAGAGATCGTGAGGCGCGCTTCCTCCTAACTATCGCAGACTGGGTTCAAAATGAAGACGCAAAGATATTGGATGCCGTCGCAAATTCACCGTTGATGCTGCTGGTTGGTGCCCTTCCGGAGGTTAAACCGGCTCCGGATTCTCGGATGGTTTCAATCTTCTCGCAGATGGACATTGTCGTCGGAAAGCTGCTGCAGGCCAGTGTCCAGCGATGTCCAGAGTTGGCCAAGGCGTGGTGCCAGCTCGGATCTTGGTGCTACCGTTGGGGAAAGAAAATGGTCGAATTCAATACCGAAGGCAACACGGTTCACAAAATCAATCTGGAAGAGATAAGGAAAATCTTACCGGGTACCTCCGCGGAGGATCTGCAGAAAATTGCCGTCATTCTCAACCAGCACGAGGTCATCTCGGAAGAGGAAGAAATCGGCTTGAACGAAACCAGCTCTACGGATCTGGTGGAATCGTTGCAAGCTACCGTTCCCGAGCTGTGCCACTGTCCACCAGAAAAGCTCCAGTCCATCGTCGAAATCTGGCGGCAAACTCACCGAACCGTTTACGGCTACTACGAAGCGGCCGCAGAAGCCTACTTCCGGTTCCTTCAGCTATCCTCTTCGCTAGAGATGGAAAGTGAAAATGGCAACTCTTCAACCGTGACCGCCACTCTGCGGTTGCTGCGATTGATCGTCAAACATGCGCTCGGATTGAAGGAAGTTTTAGAGGAAGGTCTGGCGACCACGCCTACTAATCCTTGGCGAGTGATCACGCCGCAGCTGTTTTCGCGCCTAAATCACCACGAGCCGTACGTCAGAAAGCGCGTGTCCGAACTGCTCTGTCGCGTGGCTAAAGACGCCCCACACCTGATCATATTCCCTACCGTGGTAGGAGGATCGGTTCAGGAGAAAAAGATGGACATCGGAGATATCTCGCTGCAAGAGATCGACAGCCAGCCCATGGCCAGTGGCAACGACAGTTCTGGATTGGCCTTCTGCTTTAACGCTTTGCTGGACACTCTGTCCAGGGACGCCCCGGAAACGGTGAAGCAGGTGCAAGTGTTGGTTCACGAGCTCCGTAGAATTTCTTTACTCTGGGACGAACTGTGGGTAATTTCTCTACAGCAAATTTACTCCGAATACACCAAGCGGTTCGCAAGCTTTGAAAACGAGCTGCAAAAGGTCATGGAAAGTGGCCAGATCGAGCAAAAGCGAAATCTCTTTGTTGAAAAGCATAAACTACTTTTGCGACCGTTGGTGTTTGTGCTGGAACAGCTGCACGACATGACATCGAGACCGTCGGAAACGATGCACGAAAAACACTTCCAAGATCGGTTCCAAAAATACATAACAGCGATGATCGAAAAGTTCAAGGAACCGCTAGACTTTAAGAAACCCACCGAAGGGTGGGCCCGCTTCAAGGTACTTTTTGGCCAGATGCAGCAACGCAGCCAGCGCAGAATCGCGGTTTCGCTGCGACTCTCTGACATTAGCCCCGTGCTAACAAAGCTGTCAAACACTGCAATTTCGATGCCCGGAATCGACAGCTCGCGCAAGCAGCAAATCTTCATCCGTGCCGTGGACAACCTTGTGCAGATACTACCAACAAAAACCAAACCAAAAAAGCTCATGTTTTACGGCAGCAACGGACGACGGTACAGCTATCTGTTCAAAGGACTCGAAGATCTTCACCTGGACGAACGGATCATGCAGTTCTTGTCCATTGCTAACCTGATGATGACCAAGTCGATCGATTGCAACGGCAATGTCACGTACTACCGGGCCGAACACTACTCGGTCATCCCGCTGGGGCCTCGATCCGGTCTCATTAACTGGGTGGACAATACGGTGCCCATATTTTCGCTGTACAAAAAGTGGCAACAGCGCGAGGCGCAACAGAAAAAGGACAAACCAGGCACGATCAGTCGACCATCGGAGCTGTACTACCAGTAAGATTGATATTTAAAATTCTTCAATTTCATCAAATAACCTCAACATACATTTTTTTTTTCAGAAAATTAACCCCGCTCCTCCAGAAGCACGGCCTCAAAACCAGCGACAACCGCAAGGACTGGCCAGTGCAAGCCCTCAAGCAGGTTCTGACGGAGCTGCAGGCGGAAACACCCCGCGACCTCCTTGCGAAGGAACTCTGGTGTCATAGTACGACGGCCGCGGCCTGGCGCCAGGTCGTACGCAACTACTCACTCTCGGTGGCGGTGATGAGCGTAATCGGATACATCATTGGTCTGGGCGATCGACATCTGGACAATGTGCTGGTTAAGCTCGCGAGTGGAGAGATTGTGCACATTGACTATAACGTGTGCTTTGAGAAGGGGAAAACGTTGCGCGTGCCGGAGAAGGTCCCGTTCCGGATGACGCCGAATCTGGAGGAGGCGCTCGGGATAACGGGAATCGAGGTAAGTGCAGTTCCACGAGCCGAGCACTGTGCCCTACGGCACACGCCCATTTTTCTATTTTCAGCTTAGTTCTTTTTTCCTTCCAACGCTCGTTTGGGTCTGCTTCGTGCTGCCAAAATTGATGAAATTTTATAGAGAAAGTTTCCTGGCAACACCACAAGCGCTGCTGGTGGTGTTGGTGGTCACCCTTTGTTCTTTATTTGCCTTCGCTTTCCGCTCGGTTTTCTTCAGCCTTCGATTGGAATGGATGGTCGAAATTGAAACGTCAAGAAGACTTAGCGCGTTTGTTTTTTTTGATGGCGCTTGCTAATTATTTACATGTTTCGGGATTATTTTTCAAGTGAGTGACTAAGTAGCGGTCAAAAGAACATGTTGCCGGTAGTTGGAAGCAATTTTATATCTTAACCGCTTTGAAATCGTTAGCGCAATTGAAAAGATATTGATGGCGACTTTCGTAAAGCAGTTAACCTCTGATCTTGCGTGTGGATGTGTGTGCCACCAAAATGATGAGAAATGGTCTCGCAAAATAGAAATTATGATCAAAAGTGCATTAAATTTAAAAGTGGCATACATTTGCGTGTTTACTCGAGGCGGTGCTGTTGCTGGTAAGTTTACAGCCTAAATAGTATTTTTGGAGCTTTAATCGAGCATCAAACTCTTCATATGACGAAGATAGGTGTTTGATTAGAAAGGGTATATTTCCCCTACTAATCTAACGAGATTTATTTGATCCTCGAGCTAAGCGAACTTGTGACTCTTTCGAGCGCGTCTTCACGAATGGCGGAAAACGGCAGAACGATAGATGTCACCAGATGCCGTCTCTCGTTCTCTCTCTCTCTCTCTGCACAGGGTAGTTTACCCTAGAGACCCTAAATAGGGAGACTGGTCTAAGCTGGCTTAATCGATCTGGCAACGTATGTTTTGAGCTTGGCAACACTGATAAGTTTTGCTGGGCATAAAGGCAAATGCTCGTTTGGATACGTCAAACTCGTGTCTGTTTGGGTACGTCAAATTCACTTCGACCAGTCTCCCTATTAAGGATCTCTAGTTTACCCGGGATCCCACAACATAATGAGCTATTTTTCGAACAAATTCCTGTTATTATTGACGTAGACTACGACTTACTCGAAAGTACTGGAGTACCATTCCAAAGAAAAAAACCCGGCCCGAAGGTCCTGGAATACTTCGTCATCCGTCAAACACTTATATCATCCTTCCCTCAAATCGAATAGGTACGATTTCGGTTCCATTCGATTCGAAAATTATTCAGCAATTTGCTATTAAATTTTCAATGTTGGCAAAATAGTTTTATAATTGAAACAAATCAATGTTTTCAAAATGCAGAGATTTTGCAAGCAAAATGAGCGCTTCCAAATACGGACGGGAATGTCAAGTACTTATTTTGAGGGGAAAATCACCCAAGTAGGAAATGAAGGGGAAGTGGCAGGCCGAAAAACATATAAAAGAATGTGCGCCAGTTTTCCAACCACCGTTCACGTCTCACACGTCGGACCGGCCATACCAGCAGCAGCAGCAGAAAAGAGGACAAGAGAAGCAGCAGCAGGAGAGAGAGGGAGCAGAGCTACATTTGAAGCGCGCATTGCTTTCTCGTCAGTCAGTTTCCTATCGATGGCCGGTCCGTTTGGATCTTCTGAGGAAAGAGGTGAGGAGTTGCTCTCACTCCCTTTCCCTCGTCCCACTCGGGACGAGTCGGCGAAATGTCTTTCAGGAACATTTGTTGGTCTTCGGGGGAAACGGACTGCACAGCTTTCTGAGGTTGCTCTCGCCCCAATCATTTTCCCTCCCCTTCATTTTGCTATCCAACATTACTTCGGTTCGCGAAAAAAACATTTTTCGTTGTTCTCTTTCCTTCCTCTAAATGGTGTTGTTGTTTTAATAAGGCTTTCTAGTCAAAGATTTACCAACACATTCTGTCTGTCGGGGGGTCCATCTGCCATTCACGATCTTATTCAGTTAATGTATTTCAAGTATCTAGCTAATTCTTCAAAATTATGATATGGAAAACTTTATGCCCACATATCAAAACTTTACGTAGTCAACGCCATTCCGGTTATGTCTGTGACATAACTACTTTGACTTTTTTGTGTTATTATGACAGCTAATTTTGATGTTTTAATAATAAGTTTTAACCTCCTGATAATAACAGAACTTGAACTTTTCCAGTTATTTCCACCTGCTCAATATAGACTGGGAACAGGTATATTTCCCCTAGTTGTTCTAGCGTGAACACTTGGAATAGAGTTATCTAAGCCCGTTCTCACGAACACTAGCACGCCATTTGTTTTGCTGCACGGTACAAAATTTAACCTCACTTTTTTTCGTGTACGTACACGCAATACATGCGCACGTAGATAACTCTATATCAATGTGACGGATCGATTCAGTGCAGTTGATGTCATCCAAAAACGATAGTGTTACGACCGCTGAGATGGCCACACTGCCGAACGGTGCAGCGTTGGCGGTGTAACCGCCCGACTCCACCTCAACTGTCAACGTGCGCGCGAAGAAGAGAGAAAACAAAAACAAAGTGCGTGTGTGACACCCAGTCACAAGAAACCATGCTGGGCAAGTCACCATCGCGAATTATTAGGAAAAGTAAGAACTTTTGCTTAGTTTAGCTTTTCGGATAAGTAGGGGAAAAATTGTGTAGACGCTGTAGAAGTTGAGTTTTATTGAACTTGCTCACATCAGGCACACCTGTAAGTAAAGAAGAAGTTGAAATTTAGTGCGATTGATTGTGAAATTAACTTCAAATACTTACTCAGCTGCGAAAGACGTCCGGGAAACTGCGCCACTACCGTACCGTCAGTTGGTGCTAAATCGTACCGCGGTGATAACCTGTAAGTTTACCTGAAAAGAAACACAAACAAATATTAATAAAATACACAAAAATATAGGAAAAGGTGAACGGAAAGGTGAAGGATAAGGAGGAATGAGGAGAGGAAGGAGTCGTGATTTGTAGGAAAGAGGAAGACTATTTAAGTGAGTATGGAGATTGAAGGAAATGTAAACAGTAATTAATTTGAAAAATATATTTACAGTTTTTGAGCTGTTTTCACACTGCTACAAAAATTGGTCTCTCTGGTTCATCCGAACAAACTCAAAATTAAATACGGGTTCGGAAACCTCACCACAATGAGCGATTCAACGATAGTCTGCGGCGCATGCGGGCGCATTCTCACCGATGCGGAGGAGAGGACCACCTGCGGTAATTGCAACGAGACGTACCACTCCTGCTGCGTGTACAGTACGGCGGCGGACACAAAGTGGTACTGTCCGGAAGGTTGTTTGCAGCGGAACCTGGAAAACGCCCAAGCCAAAGACAGATCCGATCCAGCAAGTTCAGCAAGCGGACAAGAAGCAAGCGGACAGCCAGCTGTCGTGGCCGAATCGAACATGTCGGAGGTCGCAGAGGCAGCGCTGGAACAACACGCGGAAGAATTCGATGCTGATCGTTGGTTTCGGGAAAAGCAGATCGAGATCGAGATGGAGCTGGCAGCACGGCAGGCGCAGATCGATCGCGAGCTGCGGAAGAGAGAAGAAAGGATGGCCGAAGCATTCCAGAAGGCAATGCGGCGGCAAGAAGTTGCCTTGGAGGTCGGCCTAAAGAAGAAGGCGAATCACGAGAGGCGAATGGCAGAGCTAGAAAGATCGTTCCAGAGAAGGTCGTCACTGATCGACAAGCAGCTGGAGCAGATCAAGTTCAACTGCGAGAAGCCCCTGCCATCCAGTCATATCATTGATTCAGCGATGGAGGAGACGGCAAAAACCGGCAAGAAGAACGAACGCGAAGACGACTTGCCGGAGACAGAGAGCGGTGGAAGTCTGGAAAGGCGCACTAAAGACGCCGACGAGAACGGGGCGAAGCTGAAAACGCAAGAATTTGTCAGCCAAGGTCCAAACGGGCTGGGGCAGCAGTGTTCCGGACTTGAGAAGGCACAACTGGCCGCGGGAGGCTCACAAGACAGTCTCCTTGTTACCCGAACGACCCAGAACAGTGGCCAGAGTCTCTTGGAACGCGAGAAGGATCCTCGAAAGCCCATGGAGTGACGGACGCACGAAACCTTGTGGGGCTTCGCCACGGGATTGAAGGTGCGGCGCAGGATACTGGACACTGTCCGAATCATTGGTCTGAGCCAGTCTTCGAGAAGCTCCAGCCAACGTTGGAATGCCCGGAACTGCTGCCAGTAAGCCACCCAGAGAGAGCGCACGAGCTACAACATCCAAAAGCGGACGGGCTTGCGAAGCTCACATCGCTCGAGAACGCAGGGAACATACTGTGCGAGCACATGGAGGCGAAGGATCTCACTCTGGTGAATCCGCTCGCGAACGAAGACCCAGCTAGCGTACTCCCGGACGGGGAGGAACGGCACTGGGCAAAGAAGAAGACGGAAGCAACGAACCTTCCGTCAAGAATCAATCCGAACACAAAAGCCGGGACAAGAAGAAGAAGAAGACAGTTAGAAGAAGCAACACTCTACTGTCGAAAGAAGGGCAGCTCGAGTTCGAGCAGGGCCAACACGCAACAACAAAAGTGCTACGATCACCAGTTGCGGTTCTGCGGAGAAATCGGAAAACTGTTCGACGACAAGCTCTTCAAGATCGTCACAAGATGGGAGATCGGCGACGGCGTGAAGGATCAGCTGAAGGATCGCTGCCAAAGCAATGCTCGCGGGAAGCTTTACATTCTGGAAGATCTTCCGGTCGTGAACTCGGTCAGCATCAGCGCGCCCGAGGGATACGTCAATGCGATCATATTTGGAACGGGTCCGGGTCAGCGATATGGAGGAATTTCGGCGAACGCGAACGATGCGGCGACCGTCCCGTTGGTCGTAGGCGTGACAGCTTTTCGACCGAGACTCGGAGACGCAGAAGGTAAAAACGGCCTGCAGCAGAAGGCTGAGGTAAGACGCGCGTGGCCACGATTCACACGAATGCAAGGGTGGATTTCTACGGTGAGCTCAACCGGTGGCAACAATTGGTTTCTGTCTACGGAGCATCTGGAACTGTGGATGAGCCACCACAAGTTGCAAGCTGAGGAACTGTCGGCGCTGTACAGCAGCCGTGCTGCGGCTAAGGACAGTCGGCTGGAAGATATGATCGGCCGAAGGAACCGGCCGGCGGGAACTTACGCGGAGTTGGTCTCTGGTGGCACGAGCGAGCCCTGGATCTCCGAGAAGATGGCCGGCGGATTAGAACACGGAAGTGAACCAGATGCGGTGCTTCAAGAAGTCGACCGAGACTACACGAAAGCGGAAATGGCACGCGATTTGATGGACGAAGCAAAGGACCATGTTCTGATGAACGGTGGTCGCTACAGCGGCAGCAAAGGAAACAAGCTGCCGCAAAGCAACAGCACCCCGCTATGGATTCCAAGGATTCTAGCGAAAAAGATGGGGCATCGGCCAACGAGCGTCGATGCTGGCGATGTGGATGCGCACATGGACGCAACGCATGGCCGGGCGAATCAAGTCTGCGCGATCTCCGAGGAGAACCTGCAGGTGCTGAACGGCGCGCAGAAAACGACGGCTGGAAACGTCGGGAAAGCGACGAACCTGGATGAACGAGGAGCAGTTGACTTAGCGGTTTGGAAGTTTTTGGTAAATCCGACGCACCGGATGGCCCGACGGATGTTACGGGCTGGGGTGTTACGACCGCTGAGATGGCCACACTGCCGAACGGTGCAGCGCTGGCGGTGTAACCGCCCGACTCCACCTCAACTGTCAACGTGCGCGCGAAGAAGAGAGAAAACAAAAACAAAGTGCGTGTGTGACACCCAGTCACAAGAAACCATGCTGGGCAAGTCACCATCGCGAATTATTAGGAAAAGTAAGAACTTTTTGCTTAGTTTAGCTTTTCGGATAAGTAGGGGAAAAATTGTGTAGACGCTGTAGAAGTTGAGTTTTTATTGAACTTGCTCACATCAGGCACACCTGTAAGTAAAGAAGAAGTTGAAATTTAGTGCGATTGATTGTGAAATTAACTTCAAATACTTACTCAGCTGCGAAAGACGTCCGGGAAACTGCGCCACTACCGTACCGTCAGTTGGTGCTAAATCGTACCGCGGTGATAACCTGTAAGTTTACCTGAAAAGAAACACAAACAAATATTAATAAAATACACAAAAATATAGGAAAAGGTGAACGGAAAGGTGAAGGATAAGGAGGAATGAGGAGAGGAAGGAGTCGTGATTTGTAGGAAAGAGGAAGACTATTTAAGTGAGTATGGAGATTGAAGGAAATGTAAACAGTAATTAATTTGAAAAATATATTTACAGTTTTTGAGCTGTTTTCACACTGCTACAAAAATTGGTCTCTCTGGTTCATCCGAACAGATAGTGCAATTGACATAGACTTTAAAAACTATATTTTATTGTTGTTACTTTTGTTCTCGATGATTGTTGCACTTTAAAAGTATGACGTTAAACAAGATATTTGCTAAAGGAGATATTTGACTAGGGACCATCCATAAACCACGTGGACACTTTAGGGGGGTATGGCGATTGTCCACGATCCCTACGAAAAAGATTTTTTTTGTATGGACAAATGTCCACAAATCTGGGGTAACAGATTCCCAAAAAAGTGTCCACGTGGTTTATGGATGGTCCCCTATTGCAAACAAACAAACTCGCACTTTTTTCGGTTGACAGTTTGCCTAACTCGCAAACTTGTTTGCGGCAAACTCGCAAACAAAGCCAAATGTATGCAGGCTGACGTTTCTGCACACAAATGCAGGCAAACTTCAAAACTGTTAACAAGTTTGTTTGTTTGCGAGTTAGTTTGTTTGTGATAGTCTAATACAGCCTTAAGAACCTTGTTTTGGTTAACTTATTTTAAAGAAGATTTGACATTTTGTCAGTTTGCCAATTTGTCTGCGTTGTTTGTTCGACAACATTTGTTTGTAGAAACGTCAGCTTGCAGACATGTTGTCTTGTTTGCGAGTTTGGCAAACGCGAAAAAGTGCGGGTATGTTTGTTTGTTTGCCATAGTCTAATACCTCCTTTAGCGTTCCTTAACGTCCAATATTGTATTTTACATAAACAATGCATTTCATATTTACAAAAATACTACACTTTCTTACAAATCTAGTCAGGTAGTGAACATTAACTATAACAAAAAGCACTACAATCTCGTAACATCTTCGGAGAAGCTGGGATTACTGAAGCCCTCAGCTTCGTTCATATCACAGTGGTTGTGACCCTTTTCACTACTGGCTTTCGCATGTTTTCCGTTGGAACAACTTCGATTGGAAACGTTAGTGCAATTTTTACCGTCGTTTTCATTCCTCACACTGAGGTAGCTCTCGTACAAGTTATAGTTGTTGATTATCACGTTTCCCTTGATTATGTGCGTGGTAATACTGGTCGGTCCGTTTGTGCCGGGTGCTCCCACCGAAAGTTGAATCGTGTGATTCTGGATGGAATCAGAATCGTGCAGCGTCGAAATGAACGTGATCTCATGGTCAGACACCTGAGCCGCGATTGACTCGACGCTGTCCTGGCTAACGGGACGATTTCTGTTGTGGAGAATTCCCGAATCCTGATTCGATCGCGAGGAATCTTGCTTTCTCGACGATCTACTCCGATGTCCCGTTCCCGTCTGAGGACCATCGAGCTGATCCGGCTTGCGGCACGTCAGCAGCTGCTTGAAGGCATCCCGGAAGTTGGTATTCTTCCACGCGTAGATAACCGGATTCATCATTGAGTTGGCCATCGCGAGGAAAACACCGCTTTGTACAGCACCGGAGAGTTGTAGTCAAAAAGTTGAAGATTTGCGTCAAAATCACGACAAAGTACGGCAGCCAGCAAAGGTGAAGCATCCCATGATCAACAGCACAACCTGAAATACCAATTGATACTGTTTTAAATTGCACCAAAGCACACACATCGATTCTCCTACCTGAACCGACTTCCAGTCCGAAGTGCCCTCCTGGGAGTGGTGAGCCCGGAGTTGTTTGGCGTGTTTTGCCGCCTCGCGCCAAATTCGCCAATAGACGAGCAGCAGGCAGAGCCAAACCAGGAGAAAATGGGCGTAATCACTCCGGCCACGTACCACGGATGCAGCAGTTCGTCAAATTCGCACTCCATTGCCGTGTCCCAGCGGTTCCAGATCAGCGGGATGATCGCGATCACAATGGCCAGGCACCAGCCAAAGCCCAAGATTACCAGGGCGACTTTCTTCGTCATTATGCTGTGGGTGGGATTAAGTAATAAATTGATTTTAAAATATGTGTGAATTTAAATATCTGCTATAAATTGTAGGGCTCAAAACGAAAATCTTAACAAAAGAAAGGGACCATCCATAAACCACGAGGACACCGGAAGGGGGAGGGAGGGGGAGAATTAAGTGAGTTTCCACGCTCCACACAAAAAAGATTGGTTTTGTATGGGAATTGTTCACGAGGGAGGAGGTTTGGGGGGTTTTAAATTTCAAAAAAGTGTCCGCGTGGTTAATGGATGGTCCCGGATCAATCACTTGGGTGATTTGTTTTTTTTTTTAGATATTGAAAAATTTAGCAATATTTTGTATAGTTTTTGAATCATTCGTCTTGAATAATTTACTTCTTTTTTTTAGTCTTTTCAAAATTTTAATCTATAAGCAATTCTCCTAGAAATCAGTTTTTTTATTATTATTTTTTTTTGATATTTTTCTATTTGCCTTATACTTTGTATGGACCTTCCTTATAACCAAACAAACCGTTTTGCGTAATTGATTCATTCGTACAAAATAGATAAACCGTTTTTATTTCAATTTTTAACACAAAACATAAATTTGCGCACGATTTTTTTTTCAATTCAATTAGTTTTTATTAGTAAATAATCAATTCACAATTTCGTAATTCTTATAACCTAATAGAGTTTTGGAGTTCCTTTCAACTATGATTTGAACTATAATTCATTTTGATGTAATTGGATATTCTAATAATGGATTTGGCAAGAGAAGGAAAAATTAAAAAAAAACCTTCTAGATTTACTAAGGAAAAGGATAGAAATAGAAAAGCTTAAAACTAAATCACAGTATGTTTTGTCCATTGACGTCGAAAACTTCGCTGCACAAGGCAGCTTATCCGTTGTAGATGTACTTCATCATCAGCTCACTGAGAGCTTGGAATTGTTCTGCCTTGTTCCGGCAGGCACGGAAGCGCGTGAGCATCTCTCCAGCAAGAGCGAAAAACTCGGGAAGCGTGAAGAGGTCATCTCCGGTGACGTCTGCTTGTCCTGGTGAAGTACCGCTCCCAGAAGCGGCTACTCTAGCGTACGAACCTCCCCAACCGGGAGGGAACGCTGGGTTGGTCGATGGAACCGCTCCGCCGCCAGCTGCTGCAGCGTTCGAGCTCGATGTCTTTGGAGGTTGGCGGGACGCTGGCGCTTTCTTCTTCTTGTCCTGCTCCTCGATGTACTTTTTCCGCGCGGCACAGCCACGGAAATTCGCCGTGTGGTTTCCACCACAGTTCGCACACTTGACGCGCGCTTTGTGCTGCTGGGCGTTTTCCCCCAGCTGGTCTTTCCGCGGAAGATTGCACCTTTCGGTGAAGTGGGTCTCACCGCACTTTACGCACCGGGGTGGAAGATTGCAATTTCTGGAACCGTGTCCGAATTTCTGACAGCGGTGGCATTGAGCTGCGTCGGCCGGATTCTTCGTATAGAATCGCCACGTAACAAAGAAGCCGTCCAGTGCTTTGATCCGCCGTAGGTCCTGGATTTTGACGGACCCGCGATCGAAGTACAGGAGGTACAAGGTGTACGTACCTGTCACCGTAGTCGATTTTGAGAGCACCTTCATCTCTCGAGGCTTTACTTTGACGCCCGTCAGGTGTTCTTCCAGGTCGGAGATCGGGCGGTCCGGATATCCCTGAAGGACGATCTTCACTGGGACCTTCTCTGCAGGATCAAATGTGAAGAATTTGAAGTTTCGCAACTTCAACTTCTTCACCACCAAGTCGAAATGCAGCTTCTTGTGGGTAATCACTTGCACAGAAGTTTTGCTGATTTGCATCGTCATCGTTTTGCATCGTCAGCCAACGTATCCAAAACAAAAATTGGAGGTGGACGTCGTTCCTTCGGAGAGTTACACTTTTTCTGCTTTCCTTGCTTGCGCGCAAGTTCATCATCGTCATCGTCGTCGCTAGCACTGCTGCTGTCACTGGCGGTGTTGTTTTCTTCTCCACTCAGCATCTCAAATTCGTTGCTGGTGGGAACGTTGGAAGTGGTTGTTGTCGTAGTGCTGGTGGACTGCTGCTGCTGCTGGCCGGAAGTGCTTCCGGATGCCCGGGTCGATTGTCTCGTCCGTACTGGGGACTCACGTGGTATGACACGGTATGACACGTGTAAAAACGATGGATCGGTGACGTCACTGGGCACGCTCCCGTGCGCGATGGCGGTCGATGCGGCGTTGGTGTGTTTACCTTTCTGCACTCTGCCGGTAGATGAACTTCGCGGGTTTTTCGAGGCCGCACTCGAACTGCCACGGCCACGGCCGGCCCTTGGCATGCTGGAGCAGCAAACTCGCGGGTAAACACGGTTAATTATGGCGAAAAAATCGAAAAGTTTGAGGAGCTCCGAACAGTTGACTGTTGCTGGCTGGTGTTGCCAGTCCGATGCGTTTTTTTTTTTTTTTTTTTAGAGGATGAAAAAAGAAAACCTTTCAGCATTTATTCACTTTATTTCAGATCCAATTTTGCGATTTTTCTTAATCGCAAGAGCAAGAGCACAAGTGGTAAAATTCTTGCTTCTTTTAATCTTGGTTATGCGATAAAAAAAATCTTATTTTTTGGATGCAAAATTGGATCTGAAATATGGGTCATTTCGCGCCAACTGGCACACCACTCGAAATGCACTTTCTCTGATCAAGCTAAAATTTGGTGGAGCTATTGATACTATCAAAACATGTAAGAATCTCGATTTTGGACCAAATTGGACCACCCCTTCTTGTTTAGCACCGCCCCAAAGTTAAGCGATTTTCGTATTCTTTTCAAAAAAAAACTCTTTCAAACTCAAATGGCCATATCTCGGAACCAAAACATGACAGAGCAAAACTCGACAGCTATTTTAAATGAAAGTTGGACGCTGAATCGAATGGCTGCATCAGATTTTCAATTGGAATCAAACCATGATGCATTTTACGCAATTGAATACTTTACACGCAATTTTCTCAATATACTTGCGATTAAATTTTGAATTAAACTTCGTGTTCCCCAGACGATTTTACATAAGAATCAAATTTTCGAATGTTGGGGGGATTGAAATCTCTTGAGATAACGATTTTTTTAGCTTGCAGTTTCAGAATATACCTATCACGCGATGAATTTGAGTGGAAATGTGAATAAAACGTGCTTGTGCTTGTTCGTTTTTTAGACAAAACGTTTTTTAGACAAAGCGCGTGGTTGGGGTGTTTGGGGTAATTTGGACACCCCTTTGAAAATCACCTTTTCTTCGGATATAAAGTGAAAATGGCACTTTAAGTAATAAGGCTAGTACTAGTAATGGCCTAGGAGTATAGACAAACCAAAAAAGTTGGAATATGTTAAGTAGTTTTGGTATAATATGTAAAAGTTTCCAAAGGCCGGTTGGCACTGCCTTAAGTTCTAATATTTGAGGGTTGGGAAATAAGGTTGGCACAAAAGTGGACAACGACGCCGGAATGAATTCGATTCAAGGCAAGACCAGGGGCCTCGGATCGTCTTGCACCCTTCGGAGGAATTGTTCCCCAAACCATCCCCTAGGACCCCATGGTATGCAAAAGTCGTCATTTGTTAACGGCTGACTTGTACAGAGCAATTTACCTAAATGCTCCAGTTTTACGGGTTAATTCCCATTTAAACTTGTTCCTGCTCAAGGCAAGCCAGTTTTCAACCAAATGGGCTGAAATTTCGGCCTGAGCCTCCATTTTGAGTACTTTTTCGGGCAATCTCATATAATTTTTGATTTGAGCAACTTTAATTTTTTTTGACCCGGGCTAGTGGGTACGTTTTTCAAAAAGTTCTCCGATCAAGTTTTAGTATGGTTCCCCTTGTAGGGCATGCCTATAGGGACTTTCATGCCAAATATCAGCTCATTTGGTTGTAAACTGGCTGTGCGCATCAGGGTTACAGTTTACATGGAAATTACTATGGGAAATTGGAACTTTTTGTTCAAACGCTCCTACAGGTCTGGGAAAATCACGCGCCAACTTCTGGTATGGTCAGGCCTAAGGGGAATGGTCTGGAGAACACTTTTTTCCGAAGAGAGCATACGGATTAGTTGTACCTAGAGCTGGTGCATCGGCAAACAATCCGATGTCTCCGTAATCAACGGTTTTCCCTGAAAAAGCATCAATTTTTCCTTAGCATGCTATCAAAGCTTGAACACCCCGTTCCCCCTAAAATGCTACGTCTGTTCTGAATGGAGCCAAAAAGAAAGTTGATCATTGAAGGCCAATACGAACCTTTCAAGAAATATATGTAGTTTGATGTGATAAAAATTTCCATCAGAATTGTTCATATAAAATGTATTTCCCCGAACGCGGTCAAGCGGAAATGCCCGGCGCGCGCTCCTGGTTCGGGGAAATGGCGTTCAGGGAAATGACTATTCAGCGAAATGTCTAATCGGGTAAGTGGCATTCGGGATTTTGGCCCATTCTGGATAATGGAATTCGGGGATGTGGACGATTAGGGGAAATGGGAAATTCGGGTAAATGGAATTCGGGCAAATGACTATTAGGGGAAGTGGCATTCGGGGAAATGTCTCTTCGGTAATATGGGTTTCGGGGAAATATCATAGATTTCTTAAAGCGTATAATGCTTCCTTGGCCCAATAAAAAAATGAGTAATTTAACTCAAAAATGACGAACTAGAGCTGTCAACGTCCTTGAGAAATATGGTAGCTCGTCAGCTGTGTGCTATCTTGTGACATAGACCATTTTGGTCGAAAATGAGTTAATGATGACGTTTTGCTATACTTAACAAACACTACAAGATGCTTTACCCCGATTTTGGAAACTCGCTTCCGTTTCCCGGATATCGCAATACACACTTGTGACATAGACCAATTTATCAGGGTAATTCTCTACCAACTCACACGAAATCGGGAAAAGTTGCCCCGACCCCTCTTCGATTTGCGTGAAACTTTGTCCTAAGGGGTAACTTTTGTCCCTGATCACGAATCCGAGGTCCGTTTTTGATATCTCGTGACGGAGGCGGTACGACCCCTTCCATTTTTGCACATGCGAAAAAGAGGTGTTTTTCTGAAATTTGGTGTCAAAGCGACTTTTTGTAAAATTAGACGCATGGCGTACCGAACATCGAAAAACACATAAATTTATGTACTCGTTACTGAAGGGTCATTTTTTCATTTAGAACAAAATTTTTCATTTTAAAATTTCGTGTTTTTCTAACTTTGCAGGGTTATTTTTTAGAGTGTAACAATGTTCTACAAAGTTGTAGAACAGACAATTACAAAATTTTGATATATAGACATAAGGGGTTTGCTTATAAACATCACAAGTTATCGCGATTTTACGAAAAAAAGTTTTGAAAAAGTTACTTTTTGCGTTTCTCTTTGTTTCGTCGTCCGTGTCTGTCGCGGGTGACCATGAACGGCCATGATCGATGACGACCAACTTTTTCAAAACTTTTTTTCGTAAAATCGTGATAACTTGTGATGTTTATAAGCAAACCCCTTATGTATATATATCAAAATATTTGTAATTGTCTGCTCTACAACTTTGTAGAACACTGTTACACTCTAAAAAATAACCCTGCAAAGTTAGAAAAAACACGAAATTTTAAAATGAAAAATTTTGTTCTGAATGAAAAAATGACCCTTCTGGGACAATGTAGATTCGAAAAGTACATTAAATTTCCCATAAAATGACATGTTCCAAAATTTTTACAGTCGAGTAACGGAAAATGGGAGAATTTTAAAACTTTTTAGTGTTTTTCGATGAAAAATACGTTTTTTCGGAATTCTGAGTACACCATCAAATCGGGCGTCTAATTTTACATAAAAGTCGCTTTGACACCAAATTTCTATCTCATCACCGTTTCAGGCTGCAAATTATTGAAAAACACCTCTTTTTCGCATGTGCAAAAATGGAAGGGTCGTACCGCCCTCCGTCACGAGATATCAAAAAACGGACCTCGGATTCGTGATCAGGGACAAAAGTTACCCCTTAGGACAAAGTTTCACGCAAATCGAAGAGGGGTCGGGGCAACTGCTGTGTGAGTTGGCGGAGAATTACCCATCATCAAAATGATTGTGCACACTTGTGACATGTCATACATGTTGTTGGAAAATGTGGAAAAATTTTCTTGTTTTTCACAAATTTATGCTGATACACACTTTCTAAAGGCAATGCAATCTTATGTTTTTGAAAATATACTGATTAAGTCGGTTAAACTAGTGATTTAAGTCTATTTTAGTTTGTATGGAAATTCTGTGCACACTTGTGACACGTAGTGCAATTTTACTTTCGAAACACACCTGTGACACGTGCATTTCAGATTTTTGATTACATAATTCACTGTATCTTTTAACTGGTGTAACCAAATTAGTTGAAACTTGGAGCGTTTGTTAAGCGATAGTATACGAACCGATTGCTTCAAAAAGTTTGGCTCTACCATTCATAGTTTTGAAAATATTTATCATCAAACTTTAAAAATCGATTTTCTCGAATAGTACTAAATGGTCGTTGTCACAAGATAGCACACAGCTGACGAGCTATCATCGGGTCATTTGGCCCTGTCTAATATACACATGTTTGAAAAAAATCAAAGTTCTCGTGTTTCTGGAGATTCAAATATTCTTGCTTCCCTTCGAATTGATTATGCGCAGAAATTATGTTGTTTCAAAAATCTTTCTTCAATACCTAAGCACAAGAAATTGTAGATTTTTCATACAAACTCCTTCTTATTCTCAAGCTTGGAAGTTTAGGTGTTGAATTGAGCCTTTCTCAATTACTTACCGCGTGTAATGCAGTGGATAACAAATCGCAATATATCGGTCCACTGCGATGGCGATCAAGTTCCAGATCGACACACTGCACGCGATGATCAGCACGAAAAACCTCAGCAGACACAAGTGCTTCAACCGGCCTAGCTCATTTCCCATGTAGAACGCCAAATGGTAGGGCAATGTGAGGCCCACGAAAATGTCCGACATGGCCAGCGACATGACAAACAGGTTCGAGATGAGTAGTCGCAATCGCCGGTGGTAGCGCACCGCCAGGATGGTCAGGATGTTTCCGGCTAGGATGCACACCACCAGCACACCGTCGATTATGGTCCAGATGAACAGGTTCTCGTTTATCGCATTTACACGATCCACAAACACGCGCACCGTCGTCGTGTCCGATATTTCAAATTCCATCACTCTCGCCTTACTTGCCAGCATTATTGTACGGGTGGGATTTTTTTATTGTTTGATTTTGCTTCTTCTTGAAATGCACTACCATTTTTTGGTATATTTTTGGAAATATTTTACATTCTATTTATGTTTTTTCTGTAATGAGGTAAATTTATCGATGAAATTTGTTTAATATTTTTGAAGCCTATATTCCCTTTCCTTTAAAAATTCGTATCAACGAAATTAACTTTTTTGTGATCAAGCCCAAGTTTGGTAAGTTTTATTATATTTACTATCGAAAATAGCAAGAATCCTAACTTTCATCCAAATTGATCAATTTCTGAATTCAATATCTCTCGAACTATAAGAAACCCCTTAGTAAAATTTAGAAACTTTTGTAATATTTTGTGTCAAACACGATGGAGTGGTCAAATATTATACTAAAAAACGAATTGCGTCTATCAACTCTATGCCCGATTTTCATTGAAATGAGTCTACAACTTGTCGTTCCCGAAATATCACAGTTTAAAAATGAAGGTTTTACAAAAAATATAGGTGCCACTAGCTAGTTATGATGGTATTTGGGCTTGATGAGATTATTTCAATGTTGCACTTTTTGTGGAATGGTCCATAGATAATCTTGTTATGATCTATGTTTCGGCCTTTGTAGCTAGTTAGCCTACAATTTTTAAAGTAGTTTTTCCTATTTATTCCAGAGATTTTTCTATAATTTCATTAACATTTATTTGTCTTAGCCTTAATTTGGTTACTTTCCGATATAACTAAATGAATTTCAGCGTTTCATTGCATTTTTACTGGGGAAAACCCACAGAACAATCCACTGCAAAAACACTCAAGCACATGTCCAGAACGACAAGAGGCGCACACGCATGAGAGAGCGCGTCCCGCAGGGTGATTACACTTGAATAACTGGGTTCTTGCACTTCTGTTTACCCACACCAACTTCAACAGGAGGATACCCAAAGAAGCCGGTTGGTTGCTGATGATGATCCAATCCAATCGCGGTGGTTTTGTTTGAACTTGATTTGTTCGACACTCTAATTTCCGCAGTACCCCTCTTCCACTATTCCACACACATGTGCTGGGCAGTAATCCTTATCAGAACCGATGGCAACTATTTCAGCAAGATTGTTCCAACCCAAAAACTATCAGCTCTCTCTCTGTAGTAGGCCAACGAAACCACCCACGCGGAATTGCCTTGAAATTACAAAACACAACTCTCACGCCGCGTCAATGGCCGCGTGGAAAATCTGGCCAAAAGATCAATATTTTGCCTTTTCCACGAGCGCTATGCGATTCCATGCAGTTACTAACGTGTGTGCAGTTCCGATAAATATAGTCACTCTTCAAGCGAACTCAAACTATTACGCGAACTGCCCAAAACGCTATCCAAAATGCATGCTGGTTTAATTTCAATTAGTGTCCGTTACCGCGAACGATTACGCGCTGAAGAGCGCCAAAAACCGCGAACACGCTGCTGCCGTGAAGGTTAAACGATGACTGTTTAGTACACGGCAGTAACAAAGTTGGCCGTGCTCGGATGAGCCTCGTTTGCCGGCCGCCTGCCCTCCCCCTTCGCTTGTTTAGTTGTCCACGGTGAAGCAGGCGACGATGACGATAGCTCAGACTGCGTTTTGTTGATGGTTCGCGAGCCCACTAAGTTCTTTTCCACCCCCGTAGGAGAGAGTTGTAAATATTAGGCAAATTTATAAAAAAAAACCTGCAGGCAAACATAATATAACAAACAACAGATTTATGTAAGCATTTGCAGTTGATTTTTAAGAGGCTCTGAATTATTTCAAAATTCAACAAACTGAACTGTGAGGTTTTAGAAATCCAAATATCAAAAACGGCAAAACCCAAAATGCTTCAATTGTATGGGTTGAGTCCTGTTTAAACTCCAATGCCGAAACGCCACGTTTTGTCGCTATCAATCGATCTCAAATTTAGTATTTTAGTGAATATTATTTACCCCTGCTCGGGAGTGTCTTCATTTTATCTACAAGGACTTCGCCGCCCTGGGCTCCTTAGCAGAGCGACGGCGCCGAATACCCATATTTACACAAAGAGCGTCCAACGCGGGATTCGAACCGGCGACTTCAGGATCACAGAGTACTCTGTATCCGAATTGTGAGTCCAGTGCGCGGTCCGATTTATCCACACGGGCGGGACAGTAATATTCAAGTTTTCAAAATTACACCTTCCAAATCTAGACATTTTTGACACATAATCAGAACACTCTGGAGTCATTTTCTAGGTCAGAAACCCAAAATTTATAACAAAAAAAAATGTATCCGATTATCCGAACTTAAATAGTTTTCAAGGACAAACAATACTATCAATATCATAATAATCACGGTTGCATGAAACTTTTAACAAATACCGAACAACTCGTTACAAAATGTGCAATACTCCATGTAGACAATGGTTCATTTTGGACGGTTAATTTGATTTCGGTGGGAACCACACACGGTCGGCAATATCCGCGTTGACAACACGTGAAGGCTAGCTACCATACGGACACGGCCCCAGTCAGTGGTGGAGATTTGCGAAAACTTTCTGCAAACTACTTCTTTTTCGGGTTTGTTTGGTTCACGTCGATATTTGAGCGATTGTGTATGCGTGTTACTTTGCGAGTGTGCCTACGAGAGTGAGTATTTATTTTCGGCATCAAAAAAGCTTCCATGTTTTTTTTTTGTTTTGTGTGATGGAGCGACAAGTGTGTCCCATCGAAAGCCAAGGAAGCAAATTGTTCGTGCCAGGCCGCTCGCTGAAACACGGGCCGATCAGTGATTGAAGATAAGCTTTGAGTGTGGGTACGAATGAACATGCAATGAAATTTATTATCTTCGCCAATGGATTATCGGATGATTGACGGTTGGCTAGTTTTGCCGGCAGTGATCCTGATGGAAACGATCCACATGTGAGATGAATAAAACTATTGTTTTTGAAAGGCTGAAGATTATCAGTAAGCCTCATTTTTAAGTTACATTGTGGCTTTTAAATGTGAAAAATCTTGATTTTCCTTCGAAAGGTAATAACAATAAGGAATCATCTTTTTGGACAGAAAATGATATCAACTGAAATCCAGTGCTGTTAAACGTTTAAATTAACGACGTTTATCTTAAAGGAATCGTTAAACTTGAACGCGAACGGAGCCTACGTTGATATTAACGTGAACGGAGCACGTTAATTAACGTCGTTGATTAACGCGCCTGTATCTCCCAAACGGTAACATCTAGTGGGTTACTTCCAGTTGCAATTTACGGGTATTAACTGTGACTAAGAGTCACAAAGTGGCCACCGGTTCCGGCAACTCGGAACATCCGTCAAGCATGTTTTTTAAAGCTTTTGTCATTCAATCGACATTTGAGCCAATGTTATGAAACATTGTTTGTAGTACATAGGTATAGTGACTATATTGGGTCAGTTCAGGGTATCTGTGGCCACTCCGGAACCGATTCCATAGTACCACGCAAATGGTTCCGATGATTGTGATTTTCAAAAGTCCATCGTCCAGTTCAAGGCCTCCCAAATTGTTCTGTCGATGATTTTAAAACCAGCCAACCATTATCAGTGTATAGCTAATATATATTTTTATTAATATTAAATTCTTCATAAGTCGTCGACACTTTCTCTATGATGCAGGAGAAGCGAGAAGGGGGAGGGGGAAGCACTGTGGCCTCCAGTGACCGATTCCGGAAGGATCAACCCTGATGACGCCAGTTTGGCCTTCGTTGGTTATAATTTTCAATTTCATGAAGTTTGATATGTCACATGACAGGACTTTTTCTATACTCAGTACACTTTCTCCGAGGCTACCGGTAACCGGTTCCGTAGTGGTTCGATCGGGTCAAAGGACACCGGCATGATAAAAGATGGTTAATGATTTCAATTTTACGAAGTTTGATAAGCAACAGGTCGACTTTTGAATATCACAATCATCGGAACCATGTGTGTGGTACTATGGAATCGATTCCGGAGTGGCCACAGATACCCTAAACTGACCCAATATAGTCACTATACCTATGTACTACAAACAACGTTTCGTAACATTGGCTCAAATCTGGAGTTTTTTTTTAAAGGTCCAATAAACCAAATTTCCAGTTTTTGCTTTTTGGGTGTTTTTGAAACCCCTGACTCAAGGCGGTATTAAAAAACGCCCAAAAAGCAAAAACTGAAAATTTGGTTTATTGGACTTTTTCAAAAAAACTCCAGAAATTTCGATTGAATAACAAAAGCTTTAAAAAAACATGCTTGACGGATGTTCCAGGTTGCCGGAACCAGTGGCCATTTTGGACAAATTACCTCACCGGGAACTCATAGTCACAGTAAATGCCCATAAAATGCAACTGAAAGTAAACCGCTAGAGGTTACCTTTTGGGAGATACAGGCCCTCAAAGTCGGGGCCTCAAAAGGATTAACGCGTTAATTAACGACGTTAATTAACGTGCTCCGTTCACGTTCACGTTAAGATCAACGTAGGCTCCGTTCGCGTTCACTTTAATTTTAACGATTAACGGACGTGTTTACGTTAATTAACGTTTAACAGCACTGCTGGAATCGGTATTTTTACGCCACACAATTCGGGACCTGAGTCAATTCAATGCTCTGTCTGTCACTGATAATGAGTACATACCGCCAAAAGGTTTAGATACAGAACATTACACATCCGTTCCGATAACCTGAAACAGACCTTGCTTTACTTTCACTATCATCGTGAGAATTTCACCAACAGGTTCGTTGATTTTTATTTTTTTGCATTGGTAGTACACTCATTTGGAGTGATCAGTTGAATGTATCATATTTATTTACATTACCCTTTTAGATGTTCTGTACAGATTATATTTCTACTTTTTAAACAAAATAATCATGATAAAATTGTAATGTATAAATTGAAATGCGGGGAAACGTACACAATTCTTCGAACCATTTGATTGAATTGGATAATAGACTTAAATTCTGTTCAAAATGAAAATACAAAAGAGATATATTTATGTGGGATGATATGAGAATTTTTCAGTTTAAGCATAAGCATAGGTGCCCACCCGCAGTTGCTACTCCGTTATTGACCAGGACTTCCAGAAGTTACATCCACGAGCCGTGGAAGATGAGTGGGTGCTATCTTTCCTCGCTTCGCAACTTCACAAAGGCCCCTATCATGCTGATCAATACCGGCGCCGGCCACGACCAGTAGTAGAGTCACGGGGAAGTGGATGGGAATGTTAGTTCGATACTTGAGTGATAGAGACCGCCCAATCGACTGCTTCTCCGACAAAGTATCACATGAGTTTTGAGGGGGTTAGTAGATGGGTATGAGGTCAAGTGGCAGTGATGTGACCATGCGCATTTTGTTTATCGGTTGAAAATTTCAAATCTTGGGCAGCCGACTGCGGAAAGATAAATAACTGATTATTTAAAAAGTTTGTTAAACGGACGCGTGCCAACCAAGCAGTAGTGCTATGGGCTGGACTTACCAGTATATTTTTAATTTTTGTACAATTTAGAAAACGCGAGCAAATTTCAAAAATAGTTAATAAATAGATGAGTTAATAATAAGACTGCCAGTTGGAATAAATTATAACGATCAACGAATATAAACGAAAAGAAAACAGGACACCACAGACCTATTGTAATGAAATTAAAACAATAACTTAAACAAACTAAACCAGCGGCGTGCCTTCCAGTCAACGATGCTAAAAGAAGGACTTATGAAAAGCTAAATATCAAATAAAAGGCTCCGAAAAAACGTTGCAGAGTTACCGCGAGTTCTCGCTACTCACAATCGAATCAAAAAATTCAAAAACGCGCGCTAATGGTCTATGCTAAATGTCAGCGTGTCGTACAATAAACGATTCTATAAAAATGAAAAAAGTTTTGGTGCTCCGGGACCCTCGGGGATGGGACATTGTATTTCCACGAATGCCCTGGGCACTATTCGCCGTGGTTAAAGCACCACAACTCGCTCTAAATATGAGAATTTTTCAGTTTAATATGAGAATTTTTCAGTTTAATATAAAAATACCAATTAAGTAATAGGTTCCAATTTCGTCAGGACTTTGAAAAATCGATGAAAAATAAATGGACTGTAAATACGTCAGTTTTCTAGTATTACATTTTGAACTCCAATTCAGATCTTCAAAAGTACCCTTTTTTTTAACCACACAAAAGATTTCATACATAGTTGGTGATCATTAGATGATTTGAAGGGGAGATGGGGGTAGGACCCTAAGGGCTCTACGGGAGAAGTCTCACACAATTTACACAACAGATTATTTTGATCTCAAATTTCGTACATATTGTTCTATACTAGTAGTCCATTTTAGAAATGACATAAATTAGTTGGTCTAAAAAACAATTTTTAATACTCTCATGCAATTTTAAAATAATAATTGAAATTGTATTTATATGAAATACGCGGGGTAAGACGGCCACCCATGTGGGGTAAGACGGTCAGTGCTATAAATTAACTTAATAACATTGCCAAATCGTCCCAAATACCTACATGATTGGTTGATCAGACTTCTCTGAACAGCATAACTATTTTTGCTGAAAAAATCAAGAATGAAATGTGAAGAAAAAATGTTTAGCAAATTAAATATTTTGCCTCAGTGGATTTCACATTCTTGCGACCACATTTCATGAAAAACTGTGAATTTTTACAACAAAACAATTACAATTTGATGTACAATAATTAGTTTGAGTATTTCGATTAGAATAAGTAAACGAAAATTATGTAAACAAAATTAAATAAGCGATTTTTATGGAAAGTTTGATAGGATTTCATACTATTCAATGAGTTTTGCTATATCACAGAAAGGAATATTGACGAAACGGTAGTTAACAGCATTTTGATTAAAAATGGGTAGTTTTATTGAAAATGTTTTTCCTTATCTACATCTCCCCCGGAGGAGGTGTCCGTCTTGCCCCCAAATAACTTATTTTTTAAAACATATTTTGCAAATATCTCATCGCATTTTTTAAAACTTTTCCGAGGGACATAATCTAGGGAAAACTTCAATTCAACATGAAAAAAAAAATTAAAGAAAGGAAAACATATTGTTTCCTTACAAAAATGCCTAAGTTGTAATTCATGAAAATTATATCCAGTTTCGAGTTGAACAATTATTTGTTTATTTTGATCTATTTGTATACTATTTCAAACAATAGGTTTGGCAAAGGTGACTCCGTATGCATTATTTAGCATGAGGAACAGTATTGCTAAACATTTTTGTAATATCCATTAATATACTTAGTAAAACAGTGAGGTGGCCGTCTTACCCCACCTTGTCGTCTTACCCCCAGCTCCCCAACTGACTTTATACAAATAGCTAGGGGAAATCTACCCTTTCCAATCAAACACCTATCTTCGTCATATGGAGAGTTTGATGCTCGATTAAAGCTCCAAAAATACTATTTGGGCTATAAACTTACCAGCAACAGCACCGCCTCGAGTAAGCACGCAAATGTATGCCACTTACTGGCCAAAAAGATCACATTTAATGCACTTTTGATCATAATTTGTATTTTGCGAGACCACTTCTCATCATTTTGTTGGCACACACAGTGACACACACGAGAATCCCTCAAACGCTTAATGAATATCGCCAAAATTAACTTTCCACTTTCGCTTACTTTTCACGGCGCTTAAGATATGAAATTGCTTTCAACTACCGGCAACATGTTCTTTTGATCATTAGTAAGGCACTCACTTGAAGAATAATCCCGAAAAATGTAATAAATTAGCAAGCGCCATCAAAAAACAAACGCGCCAAGTCGTTTGACGTTTCATTTTACTTTGCATTCCAATCGAAGGCTGAAGAAAACCGAGCGAGAGACGAAGGCAAAAAGAACAAACCTGCCGTCAACACCACCAGCAGCACAGCCAACGATGTCAGGAAACTTTCCTATAAATGCCACTTTTCGTGAGTGTTCGTTTGAACTGTCAGCAAATGGCAACACTCGACAGAGTGTTGGAAGAAAAAGAACTAAGCCGATATTAGAAAAATGGGCGTGGCCCAATGCATTCGCCTCGATTAGAATACCCTTGGGAATTTTTTTGTTAAATGCTTGGTAAAGAAATAGAATAACTTTTAGTGAAAGTGAAAATAAACAGAAATGTTCACAAAAACTTGCTCTACTCGTTGGTGTACTTGGTTTTAGTAAAATTCAAGGGAGACTCTAGATTATCCAGCATCATTCAAACACGACCGCTTATTAGGATTAAAATGGGTAGATTTCCCCTAATTGACTAATATATTTATTGGATTGTATCGAAAATCTCCGACAAAACTGCCAAGTTGATAATTGTTATTGAGTTTCCGCCCGGATTCAGTCTCACGCTGCGTGGGTGTGGGTGCGATAAAGTAATGCTTTGATTCTGCCGCACCACATTGTCGACAACATGCCCGATAACAACAACCATGCGTCCCCATTTGCTCACGTGTTTTATGAACTGTCCTCCCTTTATCTTACCTTGCAGGGAACATTCCGGCTAGCGTGCGAACACGTACTGAAATCGCTGAAAAAGGGTCGCGAGACGCTGCTCACGCTGCTGGAGGCGTTTGTGTACGACCCCCTGGTGGATTGGGCCGTCAGTGAGGACGGTGCTGGTGGGGGTGCCGCGGGATTCGCCGTATCTACGTACGGGAACAGGGAAGGCTTTCATAGCGAACTGCGGCAGGCCAAGAAGCAGCTGGAACGGGAAGTTAACCGGGACACCTTGGCGATACGATTTTCGGAGATTCGGGGCGAGTGGAATCGAAACCGGGACGATGTCTACCAGGACTTGCTTATGATGCAGGCATTTTTGAGGGAGTTGCAGCTGAGTCGGAGGGAGTTGATAGAGGCGGAGAAGCAACGGGATTCGTTGTCGCGGCAGATTCAGTTGATTCGGGAAGCGGAATCGCTAGACTCGGCCATTGGAAGCCATTCGTTGAACACGCTATCGCAAAGGTATGGCGTCTACAGGAAGATTGTCGAGGATCATGAAGCGATTCGAAGGATCTTTATGTGCAAAGCTACGGAGTTGGAGAAAAAGATTGAGGATTATGGCGGGTTCCAGAGAGATGTGGACAACTGCAAACTGCAGGAATATGTGGACGCCATTGGGAGCAATACGGACGAATGCGCCAGTTCGGAGTTCGATCAAGTGGAAGAGTTTATGGACAGCTCAAATTTGCGCGACACATTTGTGATGACGAACGGTTTCCGGCATGACTTGAACGAGTATCTGTTCCAGGCTATGTTGATGGTGAAACACGTGCTTGAAACGCTGCTGCAGTACGGATCAATTGCGAAATATTACCCGAGCGATTATGTTCAGAGCCATCCAGACTTCAAGTACGTCACCTGGTGTCGGAAGATGGTTGAGGAAAATTCGCCCCAGTCGTGCCAGGAGGTCAATCGCAACTACCAGCAGCACATGCAGCGGAATGAACAGCACACTTCTAGCCAGCAGATCGTGTCGTTCTCCTACCAACTATCGACGATCATATCCGAGGGAACGTTCCGCTTATCGGATGCGATGAACTGCCGCGCTCAAGAACTGAACGAAAGTACGGTTTCGATCGATCAACTGTACGAAAATGCCTTATCAACGATCAACGCAACGGTTTACGGTAACCCGAACGGTCGACAGGTTTTGGCTTGCGCCGCCTGAAGCATTGCATGGACCTGAGCCAAAATTATCTCCTGATGGAGCAAACGGCGTCGACTGCCGGTGATTCGCTGATCGACCTACAACTCAACAACAACTGGTTCCTGTCGGAGTTTTACATGTGTTCGGCCCAGTTGAACACCCTGTTCCAGGTCCTGTTCGAGAAAGACTCCGCCATGCCATCATCCTCGGCTCGGGACTGCTTCTCCGTCGGTCTGAGCGGACTGTCGGCGTGCGTTGCTATCTACGAACAGCTGCACGAAATGAACGAGTGCGTCACCCGAGACTTCCTAACGGACACACTGCGGGGAATAATTTCGGAGAATCAAAGCGTGATTGAAATGATTTCCGCCGTGTCCAACCTGCAAGCGGACATTATTCCGTTGGCAGATTTGCTGAACGAGCTAAACATGCACCTGCAGTGCGTAGTCATGAACATTCCGTCGGGACACGTGAACGCCTTGGCCGTGGTTGATGGGTTGAGACGGAACATGTCGGCTTTGGGCGATCGATACCAGCTGCAAACGGTGCCATCGGAAGGTGGTCGCTTGTATTTGAAGCTGTACTCGCTGTTCAACGAGCTGCTCGGCAAGCAGAACGAGCTGATGCATATCGTGTACGATGGGATATTGACGCTGGGCGAGGTTGACCTGGTAGAACAAGTCAAGGAATCGAAGGATTTGGCGGTAAGTTTCGCTTTTCTGTGTCTCATCAATTGGATTTTTATTTGTATTTTTTTTTATTTCTCAGGTGCTCATCTTCAACAAATCTACCAACAACGTGCTGGAGGCCATTTTTACTGTGAAGCGTATTCAGGCTATTATCGAGTTTTTCACGTCCTGTCTGCAGATGGCGTGCGCTTTCAAGGGAACGGGTTTAACGCCGGTAGCGACGGCCTTCAATGACGATACGCTAGTGCGGCCGATCCGTAAGTTTATATCGGACTTTGTGTACCACTCGATGCTCGGCATTGGTTCGACGGTTACCGGGATGGTCATTTACGGTGCCCTACAGCGACTCACTCCGACTCAACGGCTGGAGCAGGAAGTGTCGATGTTGCTACAGATGACCGGCAAAGAGAGGGTCAGCATGGGCATGCTGTGCGAGTACACGTTCAACTCGATCGCATTCAACGGGTTGGAGTACAATCAGGCGAACAACGCGTGTCTGAATTTGAGCTTCGCTTGGCAGAAAATGATGCGCGTAAAGTTGTTGTCGGAGCGCATTATGACGGAACAGGTTTCGCTCAATCGACTCCAGACGTTGATGGTAGCGCACAGCTGGTTGCACGACGTTCCCGCTGCGAACGGATCCCCGGCTGGTGGTTCTCACGGAGATCTGACAATGTACATGAATCGCTCTTCAATACTGATCCAGTTGAAGAGTTTTGTTGAGACGCTGACGACGTCCAAAATGACCATACAAAAGCTACGCGAAGAAATCCTGAACAACACCAACACCATAACGCATCGTCTCAAGTGGGCATCCGGAGCAAATCCTGATTTAGTTCCACTACTCAAATCTTTCGAACGGAGCTCTATACAGAAGCGAGACTTTTTGAACGAACAGTTGTTGTACCTGGATATTGCGTTGAAGCACTGCTCCTCGGTGTTGAACCATGACGTTGCTCGGCTACAGATGTACCGCGAGCAGGAGCAAGACAAGGAGTTCCTGGGCCTAGTCGAACGCTTTAGGAAAGCTTGCGTCAAGCTGCAATCCTGTACGACGATGGTGAACCAGACGGAAATTGCGCTAGTCGAACTACTTGACCCCGAGGGACAAATCGACCACATCTGGTTGAACAACGTTAAAGTGTTGATCGAGGATATGACCGATCAGGTGCAAAGCAAAATCGCTGCTCTGGAGAAGGAGGTTAGAGGGGCTCAGGACAATCTACACATGAGCGCTCACAAGTTGAGGACGTTGGTCAGTTCCCATCACGTTCTTGCATCCGACATCAGGAATCTGCTCAAGATGAAGCTTAAAATGGAATCGATTCCCGCCCTGCGTGAGTATCTGCTTCGGTACAAAGCATTCCTTGAAACCATCTCGGAACTGCACTCGAACGTGCTGAGTAAAGACTTCACCGACAATCTGGTGCGGCACGTGGTGGAACAGGTCCAGGAGGCGTTACCGAACGTACACCGCATCTTCGACCAGCTGTTTGCTTTCGAGCACTGTGATGAAGTGGACGAGCAGTCGGCTGACGGAGGTAGCGAATCTGCCGATAGGCTGAGTGCAGAATTAGGCGATTCTCCACTGAAGAGACTATCTTCCGTTGATGAAAGATCCAGTAAAGGTATGTTGGAAATATGGGTTTCGTTAAACAGTTAATTTACAGTCAAACCATTGCTTTCAGCGCAACAAACCCAGCGGGAGCAAAAACGCAACGCTTACGCCGTCTCTGTCTGGCGCCGCATCCGGATGAAGCTCGAAGGCCGCGATCCGGACCCCAACCGTCGCTGCACCGCTCAGGAGCAGGTCGACTGGATGATACGCGAAGCGATGGACCCGGACAATCTAGCGGTGCTGTACGAAGGATGGACGCCCTGGGTGTGAACGGATATTGGTAAACAAGAAGAAGGTAAATCAGCAGAGCAAATCCAAACATCTCAACCGTGAAGAACGAGGCTGCCAACGTTTGTCCGAGGACATCTTCGCGCAGCCGACTAGTAACGGACTGAGACAAATTCAAGCAGCTCAGCGCAGTGCAGTAGCAAATCAAAAGGACTGCTTAGCCCTTATCATCAGCGCGGGAGTCATTTTCGGCATCAACGTGGTGAAGACGCGGGCACTGAAAGCCGCGTCGCAATCTTGCCCAAATGGCTCCCAGCTCGTGTCAGTCAGTCAGTCTGAAGCTCCTTCCCATTTCCTCTCCCAAGCTGTTTTTCAGTCGCAGTTCCAACTGTTTGAAAAACAGCGCAAAAGACCTTAGGCTCCCCCGTCATCATCGAACCAACCATCCTAAATCCCAGTAAAATACAATATGCATTAGCTTTTAACAAAATTTACATCCGATCGTACAAGCAAGCGTAACAACATCCTAAGAAGGAACTCGCAAGTCACAAACGTCCTTTTCACCAGCTCTCTTATAACATCATAGAAGAATTGAATTAAAGTTGGTTGGAAAGGGTTTGAGACTCAATCGATGCTCGATGCAGCGAAATACGATTGCTCGGTGAAATTATGCGTTCCAAGAAGGGATCGCAAAATAACGTACTGTACGCAGCTTTGTAAAACTTGATGGAAATTCTACAATAAATCCAAGTCACGGTGGAAAGATCCAGTTAATCTTTTTCTTCCGACAGCAAACCGTTACATCAAGTCCGCAATATCAAATTTGAAATTTACGAGTGATTTTCATGCGTTATGTTTGTTCGTTATAGTTCTTGTGACATTTTGAAACATTTAGAATTTTTTTTGTACTTTTTTGGATAACTTTAAATATATTCCTTTTTTATGATTAATGAAAACAGTAACGCACTGACTTCATAAACCGTACGTACACTTATCGTTGAAAAATATTCACAAAACTGATTATTTCTGATGCCCAACATACAACTTAATTTGAGACAACAGTGAAAAATATAATTATTTTGAGCCTATTTTGCGTTTGCAGTATTTCTCTGTATTTGTTAGTTCGTGGAAGTGGCTTTCCTTCACTTCCTTTAGGCTTCATCCATAAAGTACGTCACGCAAAAATCAGCCAAAATTTACCCCCCCCCCCCCCCCCCCTCCCCCCTTTGTCACGCTTTTCCTATACTTATAACACGCAATGTCACACTTGTTCAGACCCCCACCCCTCCCTCCCTAGAACGTGACATACTTTATGGATGACGCCTTATCAAAAGAAATGTTTAACTGTATCTTGTTGTAAAGGTTAAATATGCTTTTTCTTCAAGAAAAGGAGTCATGAAATAGCTCTACGAACAGCAGAACAAAGGAGAGGGAACACTTTCTGGAATTTTTCACCCTCTCTGGCTTGTTTTCGCTACCGCTGTTGCTCATTTAACGTTTTTTTGACCGGTTCCTTACTAAGTGCGTAATCTACTTACCAATTAATGCGTAAGTGTTTATGAAGTACGATTAGACGAGCGATTTAAATTTATACATTTTGCTTGAATCGGTTAGCAATGCGGTAAACATTTCTAGTATTAAAAAGTCATCTTATCACAACCAATTAGACAATTCGTGTTCTTTTTGATTCTGAGACTCAAGTATATTTTTCTTGAGATTTTCTCCGCCAAATCAGAATACGCGTCCAAATTTGCACAACAAAATCTTTTTTAAATACTTGACAATGTTAAAGTATTTGTAAAGATGTATTGCTGCGACAAATGTGAAAGTATCAATAAAAAGGGTTTCCCTTACGCTACTACTAAATAAACAAACAAACAAAATTGCTAATTCTTGAACATTTACGCAAAGACTTTTCCGGGATTTGTTTCATATTTTCTAAAAAAAAAAAAACGCAACAACTAAGCTTTAAATTGTTACCATTTAGAGTCGATCTGGACACGGATTTGAATTCAGCGTGAACAATTCACTAAGATTATTTAATTTGGTCTCGTGCAATTAATGTAACTTGGTCGAATTGTGTATCATTCCCCAATTCATGTAGACCTTAGCAAATCTCTTTTCGTAAAATAATTCTTTTGGCAGTTTTAGTTTCCTACTATCATTATCAATAGGTTCCGTATTACACCTCTGTAAAACAAAAGTGAACTGAAAAATACATCTAAACGTATATCTAAACCAAACAAAAAAAAGTTTTATATTTCATGTGATGACCAATCCGTTTATTAGTTTAATTACCGACCCAAGTGAACGGACCAAATCAAATTATTTTTGGTAACATTATAAATGTTACATTCATCAATAAAGTTAAGTTTGATTTGTTAAATTTAGAAACAGTTGTTGAGATATTGAGTAATATGCAACTTAATTTCTTTTTATTTGCTTCCCAACTACAGTTTTTGTTTGTTTTTTTTTTGCACAATATTTTGATAGTTTTGTTTAGTTCCAATCAGCACAAAAACAATGCAACAACATTAGAAAACAAAAAACATTGTTCGTTCAAAAATCACGTTCATGAAAAGGGGGAGGGGTCTTGAGTTTGTGACAGCTGTGACAGGTATAGGAAAAAGTCGTGACAGGGGGAAGGGGAAGGGGGTCTGAAACCCAGAAAATCTCTGGATGTAATGTTTGAACAAACCCTAAAGCACGTGTGATATAAGGACACTTTCTAAAGTTCTCCAAAAAAGGTTAAAATAATCTACATTAATTTTCGTAAAGTAAATTATGGACGGAAAATAATGTAATGAAATTTATTTTTTACGACTTTTAGTAAAGCAACAAAACGAACTTTGGCAATTTCCTCGCAAAAAAAAAAAACAAATCAATGCACAATTTCCACACTACCCCCTCTCCGAGGATCAAACTCTGCTGCCACGTGATCGTTCACATCTTTGGTAATGGCAGTCGCCGCAGCAAATCCGGCGTCGGGCTTTTTCTCCACCACCACGTGACCTCGTGTGCGCAACCCATCGAGGATCGCCGGATCGAAACCCGCCTCGTAATCGACTGACATGGGCGCCAGCTGGTGGTGCAATCGCGGTGAGGCCAACGCCGTTTTGAGGTCCTCTCCAAAAAACATGTGGCGGAACAGTATGATCAGGTTTGCGGTAGTAATCCGCGAGCCACCCGCGCTTCCCACCACCATCCGGACGCCACTGGCGTTGTTCGTAACGATCGTGGGAGCCATCGAGGAAAGTGGACGCTTGCCGGGAGCGATGAAGTTTGCGGGAGATGGCGGGAGACCGTACGTATTTCCGGTTGTACCCGGCGATGAAAAGTCGTCCATTTCGTCGTTCAGAATGATGCCAGTCGAGCGGGATCGAATCTTGGCGCCCAACCTGGAACAAACACAGATTATCGAGAGAAGAGAATTGATGAACTTGACCAACTTACAAGTAATTGATCGTACTGGTTGCCGCCACTGCGTCACCATTCGCGGCCAGCACGGACACGTGAGCCGTTCCCTGATCTTGCACGTTGGCAAATTCTGCGCCGTAGTGAGCAAAGTCCGAGTACGTTACATTGTCCACGATTTTGTTCCGGATGTACTCCGCATAATCGGCGCTGGTGAGATTTTGCAGCATTCCTCCGATGGCGGACACATACTGTGGATCGCCGACTCTGGTCCGGTGGCCGTATCCGTGTTTGAAACTTTCCACCACACGATGCCACGTGAGTGGGTCCTTGAGGTCTAGATCTTGGTACCCATCGAGAACGTTGAGCATGAAGTTCATCAAAGTTCCACTTCCTGGTAGAGGGAAAGTGTGGACTACGTTACCTCCGCGGATTGCCACGGATGAGGGGGTTACCCATTGTGGTCTGTAAATGAAAATTGTAATGAAGTTTATTTGTAAATATACATAACTCACTTACTTACTCATAGCTATAAAAGTCCTCCTCGGTTAAAATACTATCAAAGCTCTGCAAATCCTTCATCAGCTTCGGTAAAAGGGTTCCGTTCTTACTGTACAGTGCGTGAACACCCTCCTTTGCAATGACCTCCAGACTATCGGCCAGGGCCAATCGCTTGATGTAGTCACCTTCTTTCCACGTTTTGTTTGTGTTTGGGTTAATAAAAATCTCCCGCATGGACGGCTCAGCCAGGAGCTTCTTTTCAGTAATTCGCAAAATTCTATCCAAGTAGGCCGTCACCATGTGTCCCTTCCGGCACAGATCTATCGTAGGCTTCACTAGATTACCCCAAGGCAGTTTTCCATACCGTTGATGAAGCATCCAATAGCCTTTCAATTCGCCCGGAATCGCAATGATAAGCCCTCTCTTGTCTACGGTAGAGTTGTACTCCTTAACTAACATATCCACCGTCGCACCGGCCGGAGCCGTTTCCCGTGCGTTCAGCGTCTCCACTTTCCGATTCGCGTGGTCATAAATGGTCAGCAAGAAGCCGCCGCCGATGCCCATGCTCTGGGGACAGGTGACTCCTTCGCAAAATAAGGTCGCGATTGCCGCATCCGCCGCGGATCCATTCTGCCGCAGGATTTCCGCACCAATCGCGGCACACTCGTGACCGTTCGCTACGACGGCCGCCCGATGACCAACCTGGTCCGGGGGTTGTGCTAATCCGTAGTACAGTCCACATACCAGCGCGACCAGGAGCAAGCTCAGCACTATTACGCCGGCGATTATTTTCTTTCGGTGGGGATTTCTGCGAAAAGGGAAGCGAAAGCGAAATCTGCCGTTATTATTTTATTATGTTCTCGTATAAGTATTGGGATGTCTTTTTGTCTAGAACAAATGTATTGTCTTATGTTCCTTCATTCTCAATTGATGTAGGTCCCTAACTGCTACTGGGGCGCCATTCCGAAAAACTCAGACCACAGGCCCGAGCATAAAATGTATGTTTTCAAAAAGGCGAGAGTGGGAAGACTTGATCCCCTTTTTTTACACGATTTTTGCACCATTAGATTCAAAAGTATTTTTGCCCAAAAAAAAACTACACAGCAAAAAAAGCAGTAATACAGTGTAAAAGGCCTGGGTGTAAAATAAATGTGGCATCATTTTATGACATTTTATGCAATATTACACCCAAGATTACACCCAGAAATATGTATTCCATCAGGTCTGATGGCCGAGCGGGCTAAGGCGCCAGTCTTTACTGTAGGTGCTGGGTTTGAATTCCGTCGGTTGCAACTTTTTTTGTGTTTACAAAAATTGTACATGAAGAGCGTAATATTAAGTGTCTTTTTTGACGAAGGTGATGTGCATGCTTTTGCATGCGATTTTATAATCGGATTTTTTGCTGTGTAGGTGGCGTACTTTTCTAAAGTTGATATAAACCTGTGTGGGAGGAATGTGTTCTACTGATTTAACTGTTTTGTGTTTTATAGATGAAGCATCACAGCATAGTAAATGAAAATGTGCTTGTAAATTTGCTTGATTTTTTATTTCCCTCAAAAAAGTTGTTTTTCGTTTGGATACTATGTGCCACATTAACTTTTTCCCAACTCAGCCATTTTTGTGATTTATGTCAACATAATAGACGAGTAGGCTAAGTTTTTGTTATTTTGATTCCAAAAGTATACACACTAGGGTGGGCTTTTTTGGGGCTACCCCCTGAAATCGAAGATTGACCCATCACTAGGCTAAATTCAAAATTTGAGCTCATTCTGACTACGGGAACCCCTCCCTCTAATCGCTTGAAGTTTGTATGGGAAAAATCGTCAAAATGTATGGAGAAAAGCAACTGTTTCAGTTGATTACCTGTGGAGGGCGTCCAATATTTATCAATTCACAGATGTAGGATCTTCATTAAAATTTAGAACAACTTTCCCGAAGACACCATATTTTTAGGATTTTTTGCTGAAAAACTGTTAGCTTCCAAAAGGACCGTTTTAGTGCGGCTGGTTTAAAGGGGCAACATAACAGGCGCACTGCAGGCAGGCGGGCAGGCAAGCGCGCACGCACGTGCATTTGAAAATAATTGTTTTCAAAACAACCCTAGAGTTTATTTCGATCCTTCTGAAGCAGAACCGGACTGGACTGATAAAAAATCCTGAAATTAAATTATCTGTGCAGTTCTGTTCTGCTTTCACACGGAATTTAACTTTTGACAAATTACCACAAAAGTGTTCTAAGTTTGTAGATGTTCCGCATATAAGGGACGACTGTGTTCCGTTCGATAGAGAACGTCGGTGGAATGAAACTACAAAAATAAACTCAAAATCTTTATTCATTATGATAATATCTTCGTTTACACACACGGTAATGTAACGTGCTATCAAAAATAACGGAATTATCAGTGTCTTAAACTAACTAGGCTTACAAAATAACTGCGCTAGTAAAGAAAAGAAATTCAATCTAAAATTTGAGTGCTTCCGGACCGTCGTGGATCCCAAGTTGCCGTAATTTTATCCTTTCGATCTCGAATGATGGCCGTGATGGCAGCAAAACCGGAATCAGCCGCCGCCTGTTTCATCGTGTGGCCACGGACGGTCAAATCGTCGACGACGTTCTGATCGAATCCAGACTCATATTCGACCGACATCGGAGCCAACTGGTGGTGAATGCGTGGATTCTTGATAATATCTGCCAAATCTTCACCAAAGTACAAGTGCCGCACGATGAGCAGTAACGTGGCCGTCGTAATTCGAGATCCTCCCGCACTTCCACCGACTATTCGGACGTTTCCGTGACGGTCGGTAACTACGGTAGGGCACATCGAGGAAAGAGGGCGCTTTCCCGGTACGATGTAATTGGAGGGCGATGCGTGGAGACCGTAGGAGTTGATCACGCCGGGTGTGGAAAAGTCGTCCATTTCGTCGTTCAAAACGATGCCGGTTTTTTGAGACCGGATCATGGCTCCCAAGCTGGAAGAAAAATATTTTAATAATATCATAAAAAAAAACTTATTGTTGGATATGAATGAAAAAGGCATGGGAAGTTATGAAAAAATCATTTGGTAAATGTTTAAAATATTTTTTTACAAAATTGCTAAGCGCGCTGTGTGATGCATTTCAAAACACTTGTTCATTGAATGTATTTATTGTTGCTGTTATTATTTAAGTTTTTATATTTATGCTACGCTCCTCTTTCCTCTCCGACCCTCGATTTTGTCAGAGTCGAAAGTCATAAACTTAAGGAAATATATACAACGGCCTTGATGGTTTTACAAAACTAAATTTAAAAAGTTGAAGTAGGTATATGTCAGAAAGGAGCAAAAATTAATAGATTTACAGCAAATAAGGTTTTGTGATTACTCTTAGCTTAAAAAAAAAATATTACTAAATCCGACTCGGTCCTAGCCAAGTCCCAGCACCGAAAAAAAGGACCTAATGAAAATAATTTTGTAAAAAAAGGCAAATAAGTTTTACGAAATCTTGGAAACCTTTCAACTGTGGTTGCTTAGCTTAGCTAATAACCTTGCTTAACATGTATGCATTTTTTAAATTTTTACTATAATTTTTTTCCACAGAAATACGGGACAAAGGTGCGCACTTAAATTTACATTTTTGTTTAAAAAAAACTAACTTTCTGAAAACCATTTATGTTTAACAATATTTATTCAAAATCGCTTAAAATAAATATTTTGGCTGAAATTGAACAAACAAACATTAATTACGCTAATATGACCAGCGAAATGATTTTTGTGGGCCACGGACATATTTTGAATGATTACGTAAAATTGAGGGCAGCGAATGACCAAGAAGGTTAAAGCTAGCAGAAATAAATGAATTGACAACAACAACAACTACGTAAAATGGCCCTTTGATCCATAAGCAAACTATCGCTCTAGTCGAGTCCGTCCCATATGCAAAAACAACAAGCCGAGAAAAACGCAGGTTAAATTTGTCCTGCCCATAAGGTTGCGTGTCAGAATTTCACGAAAAAGTGAATTGGGTTTTCTGATAGTTCACATGATTTCGAAAAATGAAAAATACGTTTTTTGTGTGAACCTTTTTAGTTTTTGTTAATGTTAAACTAATGATTTATCTATGGGTCATTTCGCGCCAACTGGCACACCACTCAAAATGCACTTTCTCTGATCAAGCTCAAATTTGGTGGAGCTGTTGATACTATCAGAACATGTTAGAATCTCGATTTTGAACCAAATTGGACCACCGCCCCAAAATTTTGGCACCGCCCCAAAGTTTTACGATTTTCGTCATTTTTTCAAAAAACCTCTTTTTTCAACAGTACAAACTAGAAGCCCATTAAAGTTTGGGTGGGACGAATGGGTATCTCCAATTGTTTTATATTGAGATTGTTTGGATGCAAAGTTTGAAATGTGACGGGAATTTAGCTTGTACCCGTGGTGTAGGGGCTTGCGTGGTTGCCTCTCACCCAGTCGACCTGGGTTTGATCCCAGAAGGTCCCGGTGGCATTTTTCGAGACGAGATTTGTCTGATTACGCCTTCCGTCGGACGGGGAAGTAAAGGTTGGCCCGGACTAACCTAAAAAGGTTAGAACGTTAGTTCAGTCCAGGTGTAGGAGTCGTCTCCCTGGGTCCTGTCTCGGTGGAGTCGCGCTGGTAGGTAGTTGGACTCACAATCCAATGGTCGTCAGTTTGAATCCCGGGGTGGATGGAAGCTGAGGTGTAAAAAGAGGTTTGCAAGCCTTCGGACGCCTAGTTTCGAGTAGGTATAGAGCGAAGAATTTGATATGATTTTTGAAATAAATTCTGAGATTCTGCCAGGTTCTTACAATTTTACTTTGATAATCAAAACGATTACGGGAGCGAATGACCCATAGTGTTTAAATTCCCTAATAAAATCAACAACAACAACAATTCAAACGATCCTCTAATTTTGTAATGTTTGATTGCAAAAACCTGCTTCAGTGATACCAAATGACGCTGCTAGCTTTAGATGGTAAATCACAATAAGATACAAATAACTTACACATAATTTACGGTGCTCGTCGCAGCCACGGCATCTCCATTCGGTGCCAGCACTGAAATGTGAGCCGTTCCATGATCCTCTTCGTTGGAAAAGATCGCTCCGTAATGTTCGTAGTCCGTGAACGTTTTGTTGTCCAGAATACCGTCGCGAATAAACGCAGCGTAGTTCTTGTTGGTAAGTTTTCGCAACGATTCATCGATGCCCGGCACAAACGGCGGATCTCCCAGTTGGGTTCGGATTCCGTAACCGTGTTTGAAAGCTTCAACAATGCGATGCCAGGTTAGTGGATCTTTACGTCTAGGCCATCGTAGCCGTCAAGAATGTTTAGCATGTAATTGAGCACGTGTCCACTGCCCGGGGCTGGCATGGAAAACACGTGGCTTCCGTCCTTAAGCATAGTCGTTGCCGGTTCCAGCCAACGTGGTCTGAAATTAGATGAGTGGGGTTAGATTTGTACTTGATGGGTAATTAAAAGTTATCCTGCGGTTGTGCTCATACTCATAATTGTAAAAATCTTCCGGGGTTATAATACTGCCGAATTGCTTGAGATCACTCATAACTTTTGGTAGCAAGGTTCCATTTTTGCTGTACAGTGCATCTGCACCTTCATTTGCGATCACTTCCAAACTGTCTGCCAATACTAGGCGCTTGATCCGGTCACCCTCACGCCACGTGGAGCTTGTCTCGGGGTTGATGAAGACTTCGCTCAACGAAGGAATGTTTTTGATGCGTTGTTCGCGGCTTTTGAGAATACGATCCAAGTAGCCCGTGACTAGAATGCCATTGCGGCAGAGATCAATCGTCGGTTGTATCAACGATTTCCAATCTAGCTGGCCGTACTTTTGGTGCACCTCCCAGTAACCCTTGATCTCTCCGGGAACAGCCACAGCCAGGCCTCCTTCAACAGCTTTGTTCTGATCTTTAAGGTACATGTTCTGGGTTGCTGCTGCCGGTGCCGTTTCTCTAGCATCCAGCGTTCGAGCTGTTTTGGTGGACCGGTCGTAGATCGTCAGGAAAAATCCACCTCCGATTCCCGCACTCTGAGGACATGTGACTCCTTCACAGAACAAAATGGCGATGGCTGCGTCTGCTGCGGAACCATTCTGTCGCAAGATATCGGCGCCAATTTGGGCACATTCTTCACCGTTGGAAGTGACCGCTCCTCCGGTGAGAATGCGAACCTCTTCTTCGAGGCCATCTTTACTGGTTTTAAGTCCAAAGTACAACCCCAAAGCAACAGCAATTACCACTATTGCTGCTAGTCCTGAAACCAGGAGCAACTTTTTCTTGTTGATGTTTATTCTGAAAAGGATGGAATTTGCTTTTAATTATTACAATCTTGACCCAAGTCCCTGTACCAATCTCCAGGAATAGATACGTACACCACAAATAAAAATCCACACCAAATTTTACAAACTCCATTGGTTATGGGGCACAGGTGCTGTGTGAAGCGGATGATCTGTTGGATGATGTGTGGTTGTTGTTGTTGAGTTGTCGTATACGTGTTGTATTTTGTTGCTGTTGTTTCACGAAATTGGAACGGTAATCACTTTTTTTTGACAAAAACTGAGAGTATTCTGTACTGTAAACGTGTTTTTTGAGTCAGCCAAACATGTACAAAGGTTTAAAAGAGTGCTTTTGTTTTTCTTTATTATTAGTTACAAATCAAATAAATAATATAAACATGTTTATTATATCATAATCTGATATTCTCCCTGATCATCTAGCTATACAACAAATCTAGAAAGAAATATGATACCATAATCAGATTAGGACACAATTGCAAAAAAAAATCATGCTGAAATTGACGGAAAGGCGAGGTAGTTCAACGTCCTTATCTATGAAACTCGTCAAACTTTGCAGGCACAATCAGAAAATTTCGACACGTGTTTCTCTGTCCTTGACTCACATAAGTTTAAAATTAAGATTTGCTCACGAATATCAGCACAAAACAAGAAAAAAAAAGTTGTTGCAGCAAAGAGTAAATAAGTTTTTTTTCCCGATTCCCGAATTTTGGTTGTTCTAAAAGATGTGTAAACTATTTTTAAATGTTCAATGTAGAAAATAGAGAGTGAAAACAATGCAATGGTTTGTTCAGGTTTGCTTGATTTGAAAAGGTCACATAAACTAAAAAAAAAGAAAAGAAAATCTATTAATCATTCTCGTTTGTCTGACAGTGGCAGTGGCGAAGGCATAAGGCAAGTCTAACAAACTGGCAAACCGGCGTAAAAATAATGCCCTGTAAGCATAACAATAAAAAATCTCAACAGCTTTTGCAAAAACAACAGATGGATGAACTCCAAACAGCCTTTGGAAAAAGTATGTTTTAGGAATGGCACAGTTTAAAAAAAATCTAAGAAGAAAAATATAGCCAAATCGACATAACGCTGAAACAAGTTGCCTTGAACTCGAGCCAACATGACTTGATTTTTCCCCTGGAAATTGATTAATGTCTTTTCTTTAAGGTAGCACTGTCCAATGTTTTGAGTTGGTTCACCTTTTACATGCGAATGCTTGTGAGCCAAATTTGTGAAATTGTTTTCATGTTTTTCTGGCAGCTTTAACCTTCTTGGTCATTCGCTGCCCTGTTCCCATTTCACATATTTTAGCGCTGACTCTTTAATAACTGTTAATATTTTTTCCTCAATTCCCAGAGCTGAGGGCCAGTTAAATTTATTTTGAAAAAGAGGAAAAAAATGAAAAAAATTAAGTCAAACTTTTGATTTTAAAGGTTTTTATATAATGCAAACGCAAAAACAACTCATTTTGCTGGGACAACATGTAAACAAGTGTCTAGTTTTTCATAGCCTTGATTGAAATTTATGTTTAAATTATTTGGTATAAATTAATGTCAAACTAATCTCTTTCTTAAACCTTTCACAATAGTATTGTAATAGGTAATTGGTACAAACAGTTTATAACGTATACCATTGCACAAGATTTCGCGAAAAACGACTATGAATTCTTATGAGTTCATCGAAGACTTAAGATTCAATGAGCACTCTACGCTCAACTTCTGGTCACTCTTCTTTGATGTTTATCTCTAGTGTTTGACCTGCTCTTCAGTAAAACAACAATATAAACAGTTATTTTATCCTTACAGCGGTTACGCTATCGTTTGAAGTACCGTCATCCGGGGCGAATCGGGACACATGGGGCGAATTGAGGCAGCAGTTTTAGCAATGATGCAGCCTAATATATTGATATTTTTATTGATTTCGGTTAGACAAGATTCAGAGTAACAAAATGTGTGCTTTCATTTCCAAATTTGATGCTTTTAAGTACTCTTAAACGTGTTGTCCCTATTCAGACTGTAGTCCCAATTCTCCTCAGTTGACGGTACCAGAAGATTTTTACTTAGTTGTTGCACAGAAATAACGATTACTTCACTACAACTATTAAGTATAACTTTCTTTAAATGCTATAGCGTTTGTAGTATTGAAACTGACCACCAACGATTACTTAGTAATTAACAGCTACATGGCGCTTTCCAGTGCAACTCGCAGATGCATTTACTGTTGATTATAATGCACTCACAACACGGGCGACGACTTGCACTAAGTCGCGTTACAATCGCACCTGTTTAAAGCGACTTATTACGAAAGTCATCACAAAATTCCCCAGAGCAGCATCCAGCCTCAGCTAATGCTGGGTGTGGCGCTTCATTTAATCTTCCTTTCAAGTTGTCATCTGTAATGTTACCTAATATTCCACTTTTCAATTTCTGAAGCTCGCTTGAAATAAAAACCGATCTTGTTGCTAACCTTTGCCGCTCTTCCAGCTCAATCGTAAATTTGGTCATCGTTTTAATTTCGGCACACTTCACTGCACGTTCGATCGCGGTAGGCGATGCAATTGGGGGTTCACTAATCTATGCTCACACGAGTGCAAGTCGAACAAAAAGAGAGAAGAAAAACAAATAAAAGCACAGCCCGGTCACGGCCAACTCGATCAGAACAGATGGAAATCGCGTCAAGAACTGAGAAAAGTGAGCAACGCTAGGTGGCTTTTTGTACGCGCGCTGAAGCTGATTGGAAATTGAGCGCGATTATGGGAGCTTTAATGCTGGAGCTCGTGAGAAAAAGATAGTGAGAGAGCGCGGAGCGGTGGAAGCTTTCAAAGCTCTGGCCAGATAGACATCGTCGCATGAGGCGAGGAACCTGTTTTGTTTTTGTTACTCTCTCTCTCTCGTCCGCCGCCAGACGCCGGCAGTAGAAGTGTAAACAGTGGGTGATTTATTGACCGAGAAGATACCAATCAGCACATGTATCGTAATTGTTAGAAGCGCTTATCGCGCGATTTGAACTACATGCAACTTGCAGGAGTAGTTTTGAATGAAATAAATTAGTAAACTATCATTGGGAAAATTGAATTTGAGCGCTACTCAATATTTGACTTATTCTTCGAAGACAAACTACACCTTTATATTACGGATGGTACAAATTTTATTTGTCAGAGGGCAAAACAAATATTTTTTTTCAAAAAACTTCAAAATTTCAATGGAAATTTAAGTGCAATCCGATAAAATCAATTTTAAATGCATTTCCTTGCGTTCAGAATCATTTTTAGCATGTTTGGGTTGATTTAAAAATGCTTTGAAATTTTGAAAAAGTGGAACACTGGTGCACCAACAAAATTTTAAAATTTTGCGTGGATTCAGTGTTCGTGAGCCAAAGTAAAGCTATTGGACCAAAATGCACCGATATATATTTTTTAAACAGATGAAATGCCCTGGCGTTAGAGTGTTAATTATGGGGCTGCATGAACCACAATGGATGCTTCTTAAATCATTTTTACTACAACATAAGCCAAATTTCTGCCTTTTCGTAACAACATAAAAACAAAAAAGAAGCAAACAAACCTAACAGATGCTTCATCATTTGTGAAAATCTGGCAATCTAGTCATTGTAATTTTCAGGATATTAGATGTGGTTTGGCTTAATAATTATTTAATAATTTATTTTTAACTTATTTTAACCCTGCCCTGAAGCATCATCACTGATTCATCAGTTTAGTCTGATACATGGACTTAAAGTTGTAAGTTTAAATGTGATTGCCATCGCTAAATGCTCCATATTTGAATGAAATTCCTATAATCTGGATGCATCTTTAAGAAATATATTTTTTGCAATACCGTCGTGAAACTACTTACTTTTCCTGTCATTCTTGAACGACGAAATAGCCTACTTTTCTGTACCAAAAATAACAGAATCGAATAGCAACACTTTTCAAAATAAATGCTGAAAAGTTCTACTTTTCAGCACTGAAATGGGTGCTGAAAAGTTGAACTTTTCAAAGTAACACTTTTCAACATTTTTTTGATTTAAACGATTTATTGACAAAATACATGAAAATTTGACATGAAATTTCACTCAGTGTGTGTTTTTTGGAATTGCAAAAAATGTTGTATGGAACTCGTTGCAAAACTTGATTTTTTCAGCACTCTTCGTATTTATCCAACTCGGTGAACCTCGTTGGATAAATGTACGACTCGTGCTGAAAAAATCCTCTTTTTGCAACTTGTTGCATAAACTACTATTTTAAAGCCAAATTCGATATACATATGTAGGAAACTATTCTCTTGTTTTGTCATTTGCTTCATATTATATTACCGAATCAATAAGTAAGTCTGACAGTTTTCTTAAAAAGCATGCCAGGTTGAACCTGATCAAGAGAAGGTCAATCTCCAGCAGACTAGACTAATTTGCAAATGACTAGACAACATCAGATCAGTCACACCGCTACCAACCGCTGCTGCCGCCACAGAGACAATTTTGATTGCATGTTAAATGCTTTGCTTTGAACATTTAGCGAGTGCTGCTGTGCCGTGAAGTGGAGATGCATCTCTTTGCCCATATACAGTGCGACATCTCTGTTAGTCCGCGCCGGTAGACGTGATTATAGTGCATTCTAATGAATTGCACGTTTCGATTCGGTTGGGTGGACAGATTGTATCGCTGATGATTGTGGGTTCATCCAAGCTTGTCGGAGAATGTGCTCTCGGAGACTTTATCGAGATTCGAAACTTTGGTGGAAAAGTTCGTTTGAAGCTTAGGTTGCTCGATGCATTTGATTTGAGCGTTTCTGTGGAATTATGTGTTCTTTCTGTTTTGTACTTTTCATCGAATTTAACAGGGTTGTTTTGTTCTTTATATTGTCAAATGACCCTCACAGGCGTTCTACTTTGACTGACTTCACGCAGAAGAATTCACATATAACGCACAGCTGGAGCTCAAAAGTAGACTAGTTATTTTTTTGTTTGCCCTTCGTCAACATTTTGTAACAAATTAAGTGTGTCAGGCAAACGAAGTAGCGATAAACAACTCGTAAGCCTCACTGACTAAGAAATTGTTCACAAGAAAGAGTAAAATAATTTACAGTTCTGTAATTACACTTCAAGAAAATCAGCATTTTAAACCACTGATTCTGAGAAATTGGGTGCAGAATATCATAAATGTTTACGATTGAACGATAATTGATTCGAGAAGACTCATATTACGTTACGCAATACCTTATTGAAAATGAAAATCAACTAATCGATTGAATGATCTGCTCAAAACAGTCTCTGCGTGTATAAGTTGGAATAAACTACAACGGGTTTATATAGTCAAAATAAAAATGAAAAAAAAGCTTATCAGCTTGCTGTACACAAACCAGTCCACCTCATCGCGCCTCACATCCTTATCGGAACTTGACTGCCAAAAAATGCCTTTCTTTTTTAGGCCTTCATTAAGTTTGGTGAGTAAATGTTCTGAAAGCAAAATCGGCCTCTTCAAACACAGTTAAAAATATCATGAAAATGAAAAAAATGTACTTGTTATTTAGTAGTGTAAAATCCTACTAATAATTTAAAAATATTAAAGATGCGATACATTTACCATACAAAGAGTGTAAATATATAATTTTGTCATAAATGTTATAACTTTTTAAGTGTAACCTTTAAAAATTAAGAAAAAAAAAGGGAGCGGCCGTGGCTGACTGGTCACGGTGTTCGCTTTGTAAGCGAATGGTCCTGGGTTCGATTCCCATCTGCTCCCAACGAGAAAGTATAGGAAATATAAATCTTGAAACTCTGAACATGAACGAAAAATCAAAGTCGCTCGAGTCGGGGTTCGATCCCCCGTCCTTTGGATTGGTAAGCAAAAATGCTAACCACTATGCTTTCGCGACTTGGTGAGCTATGACTGGAATTAGGAATACTGTAACTATCAACTATATACGCGCTGGGTCCTTGTCCATTTGACAAGGGATCGGAAGTTCTAAATAACGTTTGAATCCGATTGGTACAAACGTTCTTCAGGGCGGGGCTTGTCGATATAGCTGAAGTACCTCGCGGTTGGCTAGCTAGCGTAGAAATGGGTCACCGAAGCTCGGCAGAGCTAACACCTTCCAAATGCCTATGCGAGTTATTTGCATGTATAGAATATAGATCAAAAATACATGGAAACAACTCAATTTGTAAGAAGCGACCGCGTGGTCTCGTTTGGTTGGTTGCACACACACACACAACCTTTAAAAATTAAGAAAAAACAATATCACCAGTCCATCCGTCTGATCCAAACCGGACCAACTCAACTGGGCCACGAACGCGAAGGTCGTGGCGATCGATCGTTGTCACCAGCGCCTAGTCATCGTTGGACCTCAGTTTTGCATTCTGTTTTGCTACGGTCAATCGTTTTGCAGATGTGTAGTCACTCGTTTGTTGAGGCCAAGGGTTAGATGATCAATAACGAACTTTTTTTTTAATTTATTTTTCATGTCAAGATATTTGTAAGATACGAGATTGATCCTAATGGAACTATGACAAAAGTCCAGTTTTTATAATTTCAAATAAACCAAAAATAGCTCAAATTACCTTCACAAGGAATCTTGTTTTTTGCGACACAAAATCGACGGGGAAATTCAACAGGTTTAAGCACTGTTTTTGAGTGGCACGAGACCTGATAGTCGGGCCCACGGAACCCTAAATATAGCTGGAGGCCGGTCTTTTGCAAGGCAATCAACTTTCAAGCCAGTGAAATGCGGGTGAAGAGCAGAGACAAATGTCCCAACGGATATTGGGTTATTAAATTGAACTTGGGGAGGAAAAGTATTTTGCATAAGATGATCGCACGTAACCCAGTGCATAATCGTCTGGCCACTTTTGGACGATGATAAATGATCTATTGCCATTTTAGCACATGTGTTACACAACAGCAACGTTAATTAACTTCTTCTCCAGTGATTGGGTGTTGAATAAACATCCATAAAATCAAAATTGCGGTGCGTTTACTGAACTCATTGTCACCATGCTTGTAGATGATGTTTACGACAAAAAAAATCCAGTTTATTGATTGTCATATGTGTACTGTACACATTTTGAAATTGAAAGAATCTCAAGATAAATTTTCCACTTCAATATCTATTTTATAACTACATATGTTTTAACAGTTTACAGCTGGGTAGTCTAGCAATTTTATTTCCTTACTTTGTAATCACACTGAACTTATCAACAAGACTAAATTATGCAATAGATAGTCACAAGGTACTTATCAGCGTGACTTGATAAATTGTATCAGAAACACCGACGTCATCCATTCGAGTACTTCAATCCAATGACAGATAACTGCCGCCCAAATGTGACAACCAAATACAATTCCGGACTAATGGCCCAACAAGTTGCAATCAGCTCATTAATAAATCGAGTAACGTAGCAAGCCGCTAAGCCAACTTGCTGTAAGACGATTAATGATATTGGAATTGGCTGCTTGTTTGTGTTGTGTTGTGTTGGGTTTATATTGTTATATTTATTTATTCATGAATTGTTCCACAAAGGTCGAGGACCGTTGAAGGAGCTAATGTAACGTTATTACTTGTGACTACCGATGATATAAATTGTGTTGATTTTATTGTCAGGTATTTCGGAAGTCGTTAGTAAGCTGCGTTGAAGATAATGCTCAATATGTGTTTTCAATAAATTACTGAGAGTTTATTATTTAATTATCCTTTTAAACCATAAAAAATTAAATGTCATAACATAAAAAGATGCTTGAAATTGCATTATAACGTGTTTACACGTAGTTGTGTTTTGATTTTCTAATCAAAAGAAATCATTCCAGCATAAATGCGTTGATTAACATGAAAACTAGGTTAAGAATATTTGACTTATCAGGGTGATTAAAAATCTGAGTATTTTTATTATTATTATAATAAGGCACTTTCATTGAAAAAACTATTACAATGTATTTTAAACTCTTTAACTTTTTGCATTTTTAAGAGCGAATTCACGAGCAGAGCAAACCCATCTCGCATCGACCTCATCAATTTTGAAATTTCAGGGGTTGTTTGGACATATATAACCAGCATCTGGGCCAAATCTGAGCTTTCTAGAGCAATGGAAAGTGTAGCAAATCGGGACTCAATGCTTGAAGATTTAAAAATAGCAAAAATCTTAAAAAGTCTGTAACTAAGGCAAAATCCAATCAAATTTCAAAAATCAAAAAGCGCATAAAAGTGCTCAAAAAATAGAAGAAAATGAAGGGTGAAACATACCAATTGGTAAAATTTGAAGGAAATTATGAGAAAAAATAACACATTTTTTAAATTCGAATAAAAAGTGTTCCATCCGGATATCAAATTAATACGACCTGGAGATTGTAGAGGACATCTTGACTACCATTTGAGAATGAGAACGGTATGGCTAAAGCAGTTGAATTTATAAAATACTTTTTTTCTTCAAGTGAATTTTTCAGGTGTACATTTTTGCTCGGAAGGCCCCTACGATCCCATTTTCTGGAGATAATTTTATTAAATTCGTGTTCTTTGCCATTTACAGTTTACTACAAATAGACAACAAGTTTGAGATACACTTGTAGATATTGCAGCCATTCAAAAAAAAAATATTAAAATTTAAGCTAAATATTTAATTTAAGTTTTCCAATTCCATCGAAGGCAACCTAAACCATCTCATTAGAACCGCAAATCATTCAAAATAAAACACCTATACGGCGCGGGCAGCAAGGTAAATGTAAACAGCTGTTTTTAAAAGGCATGACTCTTCTATAGGGTAGGGCAGTGTGTTTATGGTGAAACATTTAGTGCAGATGAATGTTGTTAGTGCAAATGTGCGCGCAATGCTTAAGCTGTGATAAAGGTGCATGAGATTATTTAAAACAATATTTTGTGCTTTGTTCATTTCAGCAAACTCACATCATTTTGACTCTGGAGCAGATTAGTATAGTAATCTGCACATTCGACAATTATCTCGGATGATTGGAAATTTAATTCCACCTGCTAAACACGATCAATACTGGCACAGTTTTTTTTATCACATCAGGATAATGCTGAATTTAGTGTCGTGGTCATTGACTTCTGCTTCTAGTTTTTAAAAAGGTTTTTTCCAATGATCTGGTCTGATCTGCCTTTTGTCCAAATTTAGCTCACTTGTACTCAGAATAACCACTACAGATTCCCGCAGAATCTATTATCCGGTAAATGCACAACTAATGCGAGTCAATCCACTTAAAAATCACTGAGAGCACAATAGGCTGCCACCGACCCTGCTAATGGCACGTCACTTAGAACGGTCAGCTCGGGATGCTTCAATAGAATATGACACCGTAGTAGAACCACATCCCTTCGGATTAGCGGACGAACGACGACTGAGCCGGCATCTAGGTACGGCAATCAAATTTAAGCCACAGCTAGCCCCGAATGCAAGCAATAACTATCAGCCGAGCTGAACAAATCAATCTGCGCGCACACAAACACAGTCCTTAGTGCGAGAAATGTCCGTTCGGTGGTGTGCACCCAAAGAGCGACCGACCGCCAACGGTAATAAATGAGTACTGGCTGGCTACTAAAGACGACTTCGAGGTTACTGAGTCAGGCACCGTGCGGTTGCTTCCAATCTACTACACAGGCAGGCAGTGTATCCATTATATCCGAACCGAGCAACTCACAACCACTAGGATATTCGGAAGTCAGCGAGATTGATCTACAATAGTTGCCGTTTAAAAAAATCGTCGTAAATTCGGAATATTTTTTTTCACTGGTGAAACGTTTTACATTTCTATTTAAATTACCTTTCTTTTAACAAAAAAAATAGACAAAATTTGAATGTACCCTTGGCTAAAAAGAAGCGTTTTTTTAATTCCAAAACAGAATGTATTTCTACCAGGCACCTAATGATGGCATATCAACCTTTGACATTCGATTACATCTTCTAAAAAGCGTTTTCAAGAGATATCAAGTAATTAATAGAAGTAATAGTTTTTTTTAGTACTGTGGAGTCGATGTCGGTGGAGTCAAGTCTTTTTGGAGGGCTTGAGTCAGATATGGAAGTGGAGCCAGAAACTTTTGATTAGCCGAAGTCGGAGTCACTAAATATTCAGGGGAGTGAAAGTCAGAGTCGGTGAAGTCGAGCCTTTCTGGAAAGCTGGATTCGGCGTCACGGAATTTTATGGACTAGTAGGTGACCAAAAATACAAAATGATACATTTTTGATTAATTTTTTTCGCCGATGTTAGTTGATAGTAAGGCTACCAACACTTGCTGAGCAAAAATCCGTATACTTCACCGACATGACACCATGGTATAACAAAAAATGTCAAGTAATTATTTAGATAAATTTGGAATTTGAGAATTAGAAATATTTTTGTTAAACGTTTAAATGTTTACGAAATATCAAGTTCGCTTTTACGAATAATATTGTTGTCAGTGTTTTCACGAAAACATTTCTAGAGTTTTATTGGAAAGGTCCTATAAATACAAGCACAACACAAGGTTTTCACAAGCTTTAAAAAGCCTTTTGATCTTTTATTTGATAAATATGTTTTGTAAGGAATTTGAAAAGAACAATTATTGACAATCGTTTGAACTGAGGAAAACCCGGAAAATTATGCAAGTTATCGCTTTAAAATCAAACTGACATTTAAATAAAAATGTCTAATTAGCAAAAGCTTTGACCCAATCAAAAAAGCAATGATTTTTTTAATTTGTTAAAATTCCGTACAAATCTGTATACTATGCGATAAATTCCGTACAAAAATTCCGGCCTGTTTAAAATCCGCGGAGAGGGTCGAAAATCCGTACGGTAAGGAAAAAAACCGTACAGTTGGTAGCCTAAGTTGATAGTAAACATTTCAACTAAGAAAAATTCAAAATTTCAAAGCTGTAGGTGCTATAGGGGTAATTTTTTGAATGGCTGAAAGGAAGAGAAAATATAAATATATACCGGTATTGCTATTCAAATCTAAATCAAGAAAAAAAGGGGGAGGCTGTAGGGCGAAGGCTAAAACATCTGGAACAAATAAACGTCTCCTGATCCATCTACGTGTAGAAAATTATACCTTTAACACTAAAAATAACGATTTGGATTTTTGGGCACCTTGTATGGGTAATTCTCCGCCAACTCACACAGCAGTTGCCCCGACCCCTCTTCGATTTTCGTGAAACTTTGTCCTAAGGGGTAACTTTTGTCCCTGATCACGAATCTGAAGTCCGTTTTTTGATATATCGTGACGGAGGGGTGGTACGACCCCTTCCATTTATGAACATTCGAAAAAGGTGTTTTTCAATAATTTGCAGCCTGAAACGGTGATGAAATAGAAATTTGGTGTCAAGGGACTTTTATGTAAAATTGGATGCCCAATTTAATAGCGTACTCAGAATTCCGGGAAATCGTCTTTTCATCGAAAAAACTAAAAAGTTTTAAAAACTCTAACATTTTCCGTTGCTCGACTGTAAAAAATATTGAAACATGACGTTTTTTTTAATCTTAAATTGCATAAGTCAGTTTGGATAACTGTTGTCGGCTGTGCTGATGTGCTGATGATGTTGGTGGCGTCGATCAATTATGCGGAAAGCAATATCCGTAACTCATGTTATTACCATTGACAGTCAGCAGTATCAACATTTTGAAATTAACACAGACAACTTGAAACAAATGTTTGCAGAATTGACGTCCCGTAGACCGAAAACAAGCTAATCAATGATACTGGTCACCTTTTGTCGAAAGAAACATTTTTACTCACGAATGCAACATGTTCACTAGAAGAGTTTACGTTTTGGTATCAATTACATATGCTCAATGGACACAATAAAGATAAATAATAATAATCAACTACATCATTTTAAGAAACAGTTTACACATTTCATATTCTCGATCTGCAAAATTTTACAAAAGCATCTCTATCTAGCCTAAACCGTGTTGTCGCGTCTCGCCTCAAAGGTGTCAAACTTAATCATTTGTTTGTACAAGATCTTAAATGTGCTGTTTGTTAGTAATAGACAGACATGTTACCAGTTACTGTGTGTTATCATCGGTTGATATGGCAGCTAGGCAAAGAATTGTTTTACGGCACCTCTCCTTAACAAGAAAAAAAAGTTCGAGGTTTATTGCACCATAATTGACTAATTATTGCAGTGTTTGTCACTCAAGTAGAACTTGACTTATTTTGTACCTGTTCTGATAACACTGCCCTCGAGGCGAGCTATTTGATTCTTGAACGCACAAATCTAACTGGACTTTGGTAAGAAAACGTGATTTAAAATTGTGTCGTTTCCATTTTTTTCTTCAGAACAAATCATCAATCACGCGCCTTTTGCATGATTTTGAAGTGAAAGTTGAGAACGAAATGGCTCTGATTGTTTACAAACATTACTTTGCGTTTTTGTGTCGAACTAGATCGGCCTAGTTCTAGGACGATGCAAACGAGCGCGGTCAATATTTTCTGCGCAAAAATGTTTTTGGAGATAAGCTAGAGATTATTTTTTTTTATAGCCAGCTGACTGAGGAGTGCAGCGTTACTTTTTTCAGACACCCATTAGAAACCGAATATTTAGATTGCTAGTGGGAAAAAAAACTATTTGTAGACGCTCAATAGTTTACAGTCATTTGAATTATACATTCAATCAATCTTTTGCAACAGTGCTGCAATTCAATGTCATCACAAAGAGATTGAACGAAGTTGACTTTATAGCTGTCGGCCACTATTGCTAGTACCAACCACTAGTGTCTTCCTTTATCTACAAGGACTTCGCCGCCCTGGGCTCCTAAGTGTATGAAAGTATGGCACGGCACGGCGTCTTTTTCAGGGGGGTAGTATTTTTTGAGAAATAGCAAGAAAACTATCATATACATATTAAAGTGTGGAACATCCCCGTTCATTTGCGGGGCGAACGAAAATCTTTGGTCGGGAAAAATCAAAGTTATCCTCATTTGAAGTTTTTGAACTTTTTTCCTATGGGGCGAAATTTCGTCTATTTCCATTTAGTATTGTTATAAGTCTACATGGGCATGATTTATGGTTCAGATCATATGATTTCTTATGGGAAATGATGCAAGGAACATTTTTCCTCAAGCACGCAAAGTGATTGAAAATCAGGGAAAAAAGTTATAAAGGTTTTGTTGGAAATTTGGGAGATTTTCTGATAAAATTGCACACCCCTTTCCCAAAAACCGCAATGTTTTTGATATTCAGATCATTATTTTGATTAATTCTTTTTGAAAAATGTTTCTGAGCCCATTGAGTATATAAATCACTACAGAAAAGTGTAATTGGTTGGGTTTATGCTCAACTGTAAGCCACTTTTATGAATTTTGGATTTCAACCGAATCAACATATTTTTGTTTGTTTTTGTTATAAAATGTACCGTTTCCATTAGATTTTCACATTTGTATTAGTCTTATTAAACCTCACAAGAGATCTCGTACTTATATTGAGGTCAGGTGATAATATTGTAAATCAAAATCAAATCGAACCATCCACATTAAGGGGAGATTAACTTTGCCACACAGGGTTATTTTTTTCACTGTTTGATTTTTTATAATTTTTGGATTGAAGATATCGTAAAACCCTTTCAATCAATTGTTGTACACATCTTGGAGAATGTTTGGTGAAAATATGAACTTTTTTGGGGGTCATCCAAAGAAACTGGGTGGTCGATAAACGACGTACTTTTGGTATTTTGATATTAACCCGTATCCAATCCGATCAAACATAGGCAATATGGGTATCAAACTTCATGATTTTGAATGACCAACTCAGAAAAGTTAATTTGAGGTCAGTTCTTGGACCCTGGCCACTTCGGAACCGGTTCTGGGTACCCCCGGAGAATCTATGAAGTGGCCAATATCATATCAGAGCAAAGCCCATCAATATGGGTATCAAAATTCTTCATATTGTCCACACATCTCAAAAATGGTCTTCCAAAATGATTTTCTGGCCACTGGCCACTCCGGAACCGGTTCCGGATTCCCCCCGGAGAAATCTTCGAAGTGGCCAATATCATATCACAACAAGTCCCATCAATATGGGTATCAAAATTCTTCAGTTTGTCAACAAATCTCAAAAATGGTCTTCCAAAATATTTTTCTGGCCACTGGCCACTCCGGAACCGGTTCCGGATATCCCCCCGGGGAAATCTTTGAAGTGGCCAATATCATATCAGAGCAAGGCCCATCAATATGGTTATCAAAATTCTTCATTTTATCAACACATCTCAAAAATGGTCTTCCAAAATGATTTTCTGGCCACTGGCCACTCTGGAACCGGTTCCGGATTCCCCCCGGAGAAATCTTTGAAGTGGCCAATATCATATCAGAACAAGTCCTGTCAATATGGGTATCAAAATTCTTCATTTTGTCAACACATCTCAAAAATGGTCTTCCAAAATATTTTTCTGGCCACTGGCCACTCCGGAACCGGTTCCGGATATCCCCCCGGGGAAATCTTCGAATTGTCCAATATCATAACAGAACAAGTCCCATCAATATGGGTATCAAAATTCTTCATTTTTCAACACATCTCAAAAATGGTGTTCCAAAATAATTTTCTGGCCACTGGCCATTCCGGAACCGGTTCCGGATATCCCCCGGGGAAATCTTCGAAGTGGCCAATATCATATCAGAACAAAGCCCATCAATATTGGTATCAACATTTTTCATTTTGTCGCAAAATTTCAAAAATGGTCTTCTAAAATGTTTTTCTGGCCACTGGCCACTCCGGAACCGGTTCCGGATTTCCCCCGGGGAAATCTTCGAAGTGGCCAATATCATATCAGAGCAAAGTCCATCAATATGGAATTAAAATTCTTCAGATTTTCATTACATCTCAAAAATGGTCTTCCAAAATATTTTTCTGGCCACTGGCCACTCCGGAACCGGTTCCGGATATCCCCCCGGGGAAATCTTCGAATTGTCCAATATCATAACAGAACAAGTCCCATCAATATGGGTATCAAAATTCTTCATTCTTCAACACATCTCAAAAATGGTGTTCCAAAATAATTTTCTGGCCACTGGCCACTCCGGAACCGGTTCCGGATATCCCCCGGGGAAATCTTCGAAGTGGCCAATATCATATCAGAACAAAGCCCATCAATATTGGTATCAAAATTTTTCATTTTGTCGCAAAATTTCAAAAATGGTCTTCTAAAATGTTTTTCTGGCCACTGGCCACTCCGGAACCGGATCCGGATATCCCCCCGGGGGAATCTTCGAATTGTCCAATATCATAACAGAACAAAGCCCATCAATATGGGTATCAAAATTATACATTTTGTCAAAAAATTTCAAAAATGGTCATCCAAAATGTTTTTCTGGCCACTGGCCACTCCGGAACCGGTTCCGGATTCCCCCCGGGGAAATCTTCGAAGTCATCAATATCATATCAGAGCAAAGCCCATCAATATGGGTATCAAAATTCTTCATTTTGTCAACACATCTCAAAAATGGTCTTCCAAAATATTTTTCTGGCCACTGGCAAATCCGGAACCGGTTCCGGATACCCCCCCGGGGAAATCTTCGAAGTGGCCAATATTATATCATAACAAAGCCCATCAATATGGGTATCAAAATTCTTTATTCTGTCAACACATCTCAAAAATGGTCTTCCAAAATATTTTTCTGGCCTCTGGCCACTCCGGAACCGGTTCCGGTATCCCCCCGGGAAAATCTTCGAAGTGGCCAATATCATATCAGAACAAAGCCCATCAATATTGGTATCAAATTTTTTCATTTTGTCGCAAAAATGGTCTTCTTAAATGTTTTTCTGGCCACTGGCCACCGGAACCGGTTCCGATTTCGGGAAATCTTCGAAGTGGCCAATATCATATCAGAGCAAAGTCCATCAATATGGAATTAAAATTCTTCAGATTTTCATTACATCTCAAAAATGGTCTTCCAAAATATTTTTCTGGCCACTGGCAACTCCGGAACCGGCTCCGGATTCCCCCCGGAGAAATCTTCGAAGTGGCCAATATCATATCAGAACAAGTCCCATCAATATGGGTATCAAAATTCTTCATTTTGTCAACACATCTCAAAAATGGTCTCCAAAATATTTTTCTGACCACTGGCCACTCGGAACCGGTTCGATATCCCGGGAAATCTTCGAAGTGGCCAATATCATAACAGAACAAGTCCCATCAATATGGGTATCAAAATTCTTCATTTTGTCAACACATCTCAAAATGGTCTTCCAAAATATTTTCTGGCCACTGGCCACTCGGAACCGGATCGGATATCCCCGGGAATCTTCGAATTGTCCAATATCATAACAGAACAAAGCCCATCAATATGGGTATCAAAATTATACATTTTGTCAAAAATTTCAAAATGGTCATCAAAATGTTTTTCTGGCCACTGGGGAACCGGTTCCGAATCCCCCGGGAAATCTTCGAAGTCACCAATATCATATCAGAGCAAAGCCCATCAATATGGGTATCAAAATTCTTCATTTTATCAACACATCTCAAAATGGTCTTCCAAAATATTTTTCTGGCCACTGGCAAATCCGGAACCGGTTCCGGATATTCGGGAAATCTTCGAAGTGGCCAATATTATATCAGAACAAAGCCCATCAATATGGGTATCAAAATTCTTAATTCTGTCAACACATTCAAAAATGGTCTTCCAAAATATTTTTCTTACTGGCCACTCCGGAACCGGTTCCGAATACCTTGGGAAATCTTCGAATTGTCCAATATCATAACAGAACAAGTCCCATCAATATGGGTATCAAAATTCTTCATTTTCCATCACTTTGCTCTGATATGATATTGGCCACTTCGAAGATTTCCCCGGGGGAAATCCGGAACCGGTTCCGGAGTGGCCAGTGGCCAGAAAAACATTTTAGAAGACCATTTTTGAAATTTTGCGACAAAATGAAAAATTTTGATACCAATATTGATGGGCTTTGTTCTGATATGATATTGGCCACTTCGAAGATTTCCCTGGGTAGAAATCCGGAACCAGTTCCGAAGTGGCCAGTGGTCAGAAAAATATTTCGGAAGACCATTTTTGAGATGTATTGACAAAATTGAAGAATTTTGATACCCATATTGATGGGACTTGCTCTGATATGATATTGGCCACTTCGAAGATTTCCCCGGAGGGGATATCCGGAACCGGTTCCGGAGTGGCCAGTGGCCAGAAAATATTTTGGAGACCATTTTTGAGATGTGTTATCAAAATGAAGAATTTTGATACCCATATTGATGGGTCTTGCTCTGATATGATATTGGCCTCTTCGAAGATTTTCCCGGGGGAAATCCGGAACCGGTTCCGGAGTGGCCAGTGGCCAGAAAAACATTTTAGAAGACCATTTTTGCGACAAAATGAAAAATTTTGATACTTATATTGATGGGCTTTGTTCTGATATGATATTGGCCACTTCGAAGATTTTCCCGGGGGGATATCCGGAACCGGTTCCGCAGTGGCCAAAGGCCAGAAAAATATTTTGGAGACCATTTTTGAGATCTAATGAAAATCTGAAGAATTTTAATTCCATATTGATGAACTTTGCTCTGATATGATATTGGCCACTTCGAAGATTTCTGGGGAATCCGAACCGGTTCCGGAGTGGTCAGTGGCCAGAAAATCATTTTGGAAGACCATTTTTGAAATTTTGTGACAAAATGAAGAATTTTGATACCCATATTGATGGGCTTTGTTCTGATATAATATTGGCCACTTCGAAGATTTCCGGGGATATCCGGAACCGGTTCCGGTGGCCAGTGGCCAGAAAAACATTTTGGAAGACCATTTTTGAGATGTGTTGATAAAATGAAGAATTTTGATACCCATATTGATGGACTTGTTATGTTATGATATTGACAATTCGAAGATTTCCCAAGGGGGATATCCGGAACCGGTTCCGAAGTGGCCAGAAAATATTTTGGAACACCATTTTTGAGATGTGTTGACAAAATGAAGAATTTTGATACCCATATTGATGGGAATTGTTCTGTTATGATATTGGCCACTTCGAAGATTTCTGGGGATATCCGGAACCGGTTCCGAGTGGCCAGTGGCCAGAAAAATATTTTGGAGACCATTTTTGAGATGTGTTGACAAAATGAAGAATGTTGCTACCCATATTGATGGGACTTGTTCTGATATGATATTGGCCACTTCGAAGATTTCTCCGGGGGGAATCCGGAACCGGTTCCGGAGTTGCCAGTGACCAGAAAAATATTTTGGAAGACCATTTTTGAGATGTAATGAAAATCTGAAGAATTTTAATACCATATTGATGGACTTTGCTCTGATATGATATTGGCCACTTCGAAGATTTCCCCGGGGGAAATCCGGAACCGGTTTCGGAGTGGCCAGTGGCCAGAAAAACATTTTAGAAGACCATTTTTGAAATTTTGCGACAAAATGAAAAATTTTGATACCAATATTGATGGGCTTTGTTCTGATATGATATTGGCCACTTCGAAGATTTCCCGGGGATATAACCGGAATGGCCAGTGGCCAGAAAATTATTTTGGAACACCATTTTTGAGATGTGTTGAAAAATGAAGAATTTTGATACCCATATTGATGGGACTTGTTCTGTTATGATATTGGACAATTCGAAGATTTCCCCGGGGGGATATCCGGAACCGGTTCTGGAGTGGCCAGTGGCCAGAAAAATATTTTGGAAGACCATTTTTGAGATGTGTTGACAAAATGAAGAATTTTGATACCCATATTGATGGGACTTGTTCTGTTATGATATTGGACAATTCGAAGATTTCCCCGGGGGGATATCCGGAACCGGTTTCGGAGTGGCCAGTGGCCAGAAAAATATTTTGGAAGACCATTTTTGAGATGTAATGAAAATCTGAAGAATTTTAATTCCATATTGATGGACTTTGCTCTGATATGATATTGGCCACTTCGAAGATTTCCCGGGGAAACCGGTTCCGGAGTGGCCAGTGGCCAGAAAAACATTTTAGAAGACCATTTTTGAAATTTTGCGACAAAATGAAAATGTTGATACCAATATTGATGGGCTTTGTTCTGATATGATATTGGCCACTTCGAAGATTTCCCTGGGGATATCCGGAACCGGTTCCGAATGGCCAGTGGCCAGAAAATTATTTTGGAACACCATTTTTGAGATGTGTTGAAAATGAAGAATTTTGATACCCATATTGATGGGACTTGTTCTGTTATGATATTGGACAATTCGAAGATTTCCCCGGGGGGATATCCGGAACCGGTTCTGGAGTGGCCAGTGGCCAGAAAAATATTTTGGAAGACCATTTTTGAGATGTGTTGACAAAATGAAGAATTTTGATACCCATATTGACAGGACTTGTTCTGATATGATATTGGCCACTTCGAAGATTTCTCCGGGGGGAATCCGGAACCGGTTCCAGAGTGGCCAGTGGCCAGAAAATCATTTTGGAAGACCATTTTTGAGATGTGTTGATAAAATGAAGAATTTTGATAACCATATTGATGGGCCTTGCTCTGATATGATATTGGCCACTTCAAAGATTTCCCCGGGGGGATATCCGGAACCGGTTCCGGAGTGGCCAGTGGCCAGAAAAATATTTTGGAAGACCATTTTTGAGATTTGTTGACAAACTGAAGAATTTTGATACCCATATTGATGGAACTTGTTCTGATATGATATTGGCCACTTCGAAGATTTCTCCGGGGGGAATCCGGAACCGGTTCCGGAGTGGCCAGTGGCCAGAAAATCATTTTGGAAGACCATTTTTGAGATGTGTGGACAATATGAAGAATTTTGATACCCATATTGATGGGCTTTGCTCTGATATGATATTGGCCACTTCATAGATTCTCCGGGGGTACCCAGAACCGGTTCCGAAGTGGCCAGGGTCCAAGAACTGACCTCAAATTAACTTTTCTGAGTTGGTCATTCAAAATCATGAAGTTTGATACCCATATTGCCTATGTTTGATCGGATTGGATACGGGTTAATATCAAAATACCAAAAGTACGTCGTTTATCGACCACCCAGTTTCTTTGGATGACCCCCAAAAAAGTTCATATTTTCACCAAACATTCTCCAAGATGTGTACAACAATTGATTGAAAGGGTTTTACGATATCTTCAATCCAAAAATTATAAAAAATCAAACAGTGAAAAAAATAACCTTGTGTGGCAAAGTTAATCTCCCCTTAACGACCCCAGGTCTTTTGTGATCTCTATTGCAAGTTTCTGCTCGAACCTAGGAGTCCGAAGGCTTGAATGGGGAGAGCACCCAAACCTCTTTCTACTCCAAGGAACCTTCTACCCCAGTGTTTGAACAGACGACCTTTGGATTGCGGGTCCAACCGCCGCCAGTGATTCCACCGGAGTAGGCTTGGTTTGGTGTGTTGTTTGTACTTATGGCATGGAGACGACTCCTACACCTGGAATAACTTAACGGCCTAACAACAACCAAGGCCGGGACCGTCGTTTTACTTCCTCATCCGATGGAAGGTTGGAGCAGATGGGAATCGAACCCAGAATCATCCGCTTACAAAGCGGACAGCGTAACCATTCGGCCACGCACTGCCACTGTGATCAATTATTTGTGTGTTTTTTAGCAAAACAATTTAATTGTTGTATTGTTCGTTGGATGCCAGACTTGTTTAGTATGTTAAGCTCAATTATTTGAGATTAAATTAATAGATTTACATACATATAAACTTTTTAATGATTTTTACGCAATATTTATGTTATTACCAATAATTGCAAGTTCAACTCTGTAGTTTCAATACAAATAATATAGCCTAAATGGAAATACAAATTAACAAAAGGCATAGAAATAGAAATCCTGTGATTGTATTTACACTGCATGTCTCAATTAGATACAAAACATATCATGTGGACCATGTACTCACAAAAAAAGTAAAAATTTAATGTAAACGGTACATTTTATAACCAAAACACACAAAAATATGTTGATTCGGTGAAATCCAAAATTCATAAATGTGACATACAGTTGAGCTTAAACCCAACCAATTACACTTTTCTGTAGTGATTTATATACTCAATGGGTCCAGAAACATTTCTCAAAAAAGAATTCATCGAAATAATGATCTGAATATCAAAAACATTGTGGTTTTTGGGAAAGGGGTGTGCAATTTTATCAGAAAATCTCCCAAATTTTCAATAAAACCTTTTTAACTTTTTTCCCTTATTTTCAATCACTTTGCGTGCTTCAGGAAAAATGTTCCTTGCATCATTTCCCATAAGAAATCATATGATCTGAACCATAAATCATGCCCATGTAGTCTTATAACAATACTAAATTGAAATAGACGAAATTTGGCCCCATAGGAAAAAAGTTCAAAATCTTCAAATGAGGATAACTTTGATTTTTCCCGACCAAAGATTTTCGTTCGCCCCGCAAATGAACGGGGATGTTCCACACTTTCATATGTATATGACAGTTTTCTTGCTATTTCTCAAAAAATACTACCCCCCTGAAAAAGACGCCGTGACGGAGCGACGGCGCCGAATACCCATATTTACACAAAGAATTTTAGAGCGCCCGCCGCGGGATTCGAACCGGCAACCTCTGGATTGTGAGTCCAGTGCGCGGTCCGATTGATCCACACGGACGGGACGCACAAAGAGATTACAGGTGCAAAAATGCACCTCAATTGGGTCCTAAAATGAAGCTTAGATTGCTGATATAAATTTTTACAGCGATAAAGCTTTTTCTGAGTACATTGACGTTTTGTACGACCATAAAGAGTTTAAAATGGATTTTTAAATTAAAATTTTGAAAAATTTAAATTTTGAAAAATTAACCTCGTTGTCCTTCTTGACAGAAAAGTTCCTACTTGACAGCTCGTTCCAAGGGGACCATAGTTAATCCATCGAAAAATGTTGTCTTGTCATTATTTTTGCATTAAAATGAAAAAAGTGATCAGTGTTTTTACCGTTGTACATAAAAATTGACACATGGCTTTAGTACCCAATTGTCAAATGAAGATCATAATCATAATTGACAAAGGGAGCACGTGGTCGTAAAAAATATTCGGAGTGAAAAGTGATTTTTTTTGTGTGTGCCTTTTGTTTCGCATTTTTATGAAGTGGAAGTATCTCAAGCTAAGAAGAATTCGAGATGGAGCTCACTCCGGAAGAAATCAGGGCCAGGTGGCTGCGGAAGCTGGAAACCTGTTCAACGGTGACGGCGGCAGAGATGCCAAGGAAGCTGGGGTTTACATCGGAGTTTACGGAGCGGTTTGGATGATCCCAGAATTCGGTGAGAGCGTTCTAGTTTTGTCCTTATTATTGTACTGCATTTCAATTTTAATTATATTTAACAACCAATGCCCACTACTTCATTCGTCGGTGAAGTATCCCATCAATCCCTTTCCCCTTCCAAATCCGGATATCTTGGAGGTCGTCTAAGTTCTTAGGCATCTCTATAGGGTATCCAATCATCACATCCCTCCCCAATTCCCCGGTGATCGTGAGGAGTCGACCAAAAGGACAAATGAATGGTAATGTGTCATTCGGCACTTTCCTGACGCATTTATTTTCCTTATCGGCGCCAACCTAGCTATTGCGAGCTGTATGCTCGGCTAGAGTACGGTCAACTAAGCTAAGCTAATTGTCAAATGAAGATCAGCTTGACCACACCTGCCCGCCAGCTACGCCATACCCCAATCATGCAGATTTCTTTCCACCGTACCAATTACAGTGCCAACGGAGCTATCGTTGGACTGAAGCGGGCCTTCAATAAAGAGTCCAATGTTTTTGATGTCACTTTGTCCCGAGATGTGTTAAAGTCTAAGTTTTTATCAGTGTTGAGACGATTGTTTTAGTTTTAGTTTTAGTATTAAGTTCATTTGGGCAACAAGTGCCTGTTGAGAAATAAACAACAACAAAGAAAAAAAAAACAATTTTGACCGCACCTTTTGAGATAGACTGATGTTAATGTTTTTGGTTGAACGCATGAATCCTTTTTTATTTTTTTTGTCATAGCATTTTTGAAAATGTTATTTTTTTTATGTGACATACACAAATTCACATTTAAATTGGTTTTAGGAGAAACTGAGTATTATCAATCTCTTGTTACCTTAAATAAGTTTGAACTAAGACAAGGTGTTTTCATACCATCAAACTTCAGTGAACTTTGGGAAAATTGAGAGGTAATTTGAATTATTTAACAATGGATGGAATGTCCTGATAAGTTGTAAAACACGTTCCGATAACATTCGACTGTTATCTATTGAAAAATGTTGAACAGCACGGTCCTATCTGGAGTGAACAAACCATTGTTTAGAGTGGTTCGTAAAATCTTCAAATCATTCTCAATTGCAGTATTTGCCCGCTACTCATTCGTAGTGGTTCGATCTATAGAGGGTGCTGTTGTGAACCAAAATGTATATTTACCCAGCTGCAGTTTTGATTGCTTTGGTGCATCTTCAAAACCATGTATGTTGGTAAACTGGGTTTGAAACTATTATAAATGATAAGATAAATATCAGATATTTTCTTGCATTGTCATTGTAACCAGTTTTCTGAAGCCTTCGAGCCCATCGTGCTGGTTCATGGCGGCGCGGGAACAATTGGCGAAGACCGCATTCCCGGAAAATATCGGGGATCCAAGTTAGCAGCGCGCGTTGGCTATCGGGTGCTCTTGAACAATGGCTCGGTGCTGGATGCCGTCGAGGAGGCTGTGCGAATAATGGAAGGCGATAGCAATTTCAACGCCGGCTACGGTTCGGTGCTGAATCAGGATGGCGTTGTGGAAATGGATGCCAGCATAATGGATGGGGCCACAATGATGGCCGGATGTGTCGCCGGCGTTCAGGACGTTCTACACCCGATTACGCTGGCTCGTCGCGTGATGGAGCGAACTCGGCATAACTTTTTGGTCGGCGAAGGATTGCTGAATTTTACCCGCCAACAGGTAATTGAGATTGAAATTCAAGTGGAATGGAACATTAAATATCGAATTACTTTTCCAAGGGTATTGAAATACTGTCCCCGCCGGGTCAGCTTGTAACCCAGCGATCCAAGGATGCTCTGGAAGCTTGGAAAGAAAATTCAGGCGCCTTCGGCATTGGAGAAGGTGGTACAGTGGGAGCAGTAGCAATCGACCGAGAAGGCAACATTGCTGCGGCCACGTCAACGGGTGGTCTCACCGGCAAACATCCGGGCAGGGTTGGAGACTCACCGATACTAGGAGCAGGAACGTACGCTGATAATCTGCTGGGCGGGATCTCGGTAACTGGAGATGGGGACATTATCATGAAAGTGTCCCTTGCCTACGATATTGTGAAGCGAATGGAGTATTTGGGAGTCGGAATTGAAGAGGCTGCCGAAGATGCGCTTACGGCCATGAGTAATCGACTGGATGGAACCGCAGGAATAGTGGCGTTGGACGCGGCGGGCAACATTGGGATTGCATTCAATTCCGAGCAAATGTCTTGGGCGTTTCAGCGTGGTAATGTCGTGGCATATGGAGTAAGAAAGGGAGAGCACTTGGAGGAAATTGTGTCGGAAGAACAGGATTTGGAGGAAGCTTTGCTCTTGGCTGAACATATGTTTCATGGTCTCAACTAATAATCCCGGTTGGCCCCTCGAAGAGCAGGGACCTGCTACGTGCTATACACTCGACTCTCTGGCTCCTTCCCGATATCAATGTTGCTCCAGCTGTCAATATTTTTTTTAGTCCCTTCAAGTAGCATGCTTTTTCGTTCTATAATTTGATACCTCCCGCTCTCGACGGTCCCTTCAATATCGACAACGAGAGAGTCCGGTGTACTATATACTTAAATGGTACGTTCGTATGAGGGCTAGTGCCGCACTCAGAGTTGTCTAAGTGTTTTTTTTTTGAAGAAACTTGCGCTAGTTCCGCATGAGTTTCGCCGCCATCTTTTTTAAACTGTTATTTTTTAGTTTCATGCGAGTTCCATGCACACTAGCGTGGTCCAAATCCGGGCTTTTTTGGGGCTACCCCCTGATATCAAATATTGACCCATCACAAGGCTAAATTCCAAATTTGAGCTCATTCTGACCACGAGAACCCCTCCCTCCAATCGCTTAAAGTTTGTATGGGAAAAATCGTCAAAATGTATCGAGAAAAGTAACTGTTTTACTTTTTTACCTGTTGAAGGCGCAATAATTATGCGAATCTTACCATTTCTCAGATGTAGAACGTTCATTAAATTTATAACAACTTTCCCGAAGACACCATATTTTTAGATTTTTTCCCGCAAAGTTATTAGCGCCCAAACTAATTCATCCAAATTTTTATTCTCTCTCATAAGCTCTGATATTATGATATCTATTGGTAATCATATAAAAAAAATATTTTATATCTCAAATCAAACCTGCTTTTTCAGTTGAAAATTATTATAAACATGCCAGGAACGCAGCGCAGCGGACGGCAAACGAAAACGACGACGACGACAAAAGTCCAAGCTGAGAAACAGCGCGCGCCTGTAGGTAAACAGGCAGACAGGCTGACTAGCAAGCTCGTGAGAGAGTTTGAACCTGAGAGAGAGCACGTGCGTGTACGAATTGGAAATAAATATCGTTGTTAGGTAGCCCCTTACAGCTGGCCGCGCAAAAATGGTCAGTTTTGGGCGCTAATAACTTCACGGGAAAAAATCCAAAAAAATATGGTGTCTTCGGGAAAGTTGTTCTAAATTTAATGAACGCTCTACATCTGAGAAATGGTAAGATTCGCATAAATATGGCGCCTTCCACAGGTAAAAAGTAAAACAGTTGCTTTTCTCCATACATTTTGACGATTTTTCCATACAAACTTTAAGCAATTGGAGGGAGGGGTTCCCGTGGTCAGAATGAGCTCAAATTTGGAATTTAGCCTAGTGATGGGTCAATATTTGATTTCAGGGGGTAGCCCCAAAAAAAGCCCGGATTTGGACCACCCTAATGCACACTGAAAAATTATGTTCGTTTGAACCAAAATTGGCAGCGGCGAGTGCGGCACTCAGTGCCACACCGGCTCTTTAAACGAACGTACTATCAGTCATGAATTAAAAGGTGTCAATATTGGTTGATTTTATCTATAAAATAATATTAAAGTTTCAATAAACATTCAAATATTTACTGATAAACTATTTCATAGATTTCAACCTGAGATTCAACCTGAGCAGTTGGAGCACTTGATGAGGTTTGGATGGTTGTCTTTGTCATGTTTTGTTCCATATTTGATCTTTAGTAAGCCGGTTAGGTACATTCATATGAAAAATTTAAAATAAAAAGTAATTTTTAACTGACTTCCGCGAGATTTATCTCGCTTGAATAAGTGGCTTGCATACAAGAAACAGCGCAAGATTGTATAGAATAAACATGAACGGGGTCGCTGATGCAAGAGAGTCATTTAAGTGAATCACAAGTGAACACAACTAAGAAATTCATTTCACTAATGGTACGTTCGTTTGAAGAGCCGGTGCGGCACTGAGTGCCACACTCGTCGGTGCCAGTTTTGGTTCAATCCAACGTCATTTGTCAGTGTGCGTAGAACTCGCATGAAACTGAAAAAAATATCGAGTGCGGCACTAGAGTTTCAGTTCCAAGATGGCAGCGAAACTCGTGCGGAACTAGCGCGAGTTTTTCAAAGAAACTCTTTGACAGCTCTGAGTGTGGCACTCAGTGTGGAACTAGCCATCAAACGAACGTATCATAAGTGCAGTGGTCAAAAGATAACAAATTTCATTAATGGGTTCATTATCACTTGTGGTTTCGAGTAAAACGGACGTACAGAGTTTTTGAGGAAAGCTTAATAATTTACAATGCCATTGATAGATCCTGTAGTTTTGGTGCATGGAGGAGCAGGAGATATTCCCGCCGAACGAGTAGAGGGAAAACTGGTGGGCGTAAAGCGCGCAGTCAGAATCGGCTATGAAAAACTTAGCACAACGGGCTGCGTTCTGGATGCGGTCGAAGAGGCCGTTCGAAGCATGGAGCTTGATCCGTTTTTTAACGCGGGTTACGGTTCCGTTTTGACCACGGAAATGGAGGTGGAAATGGAGGCAAGCATCATGAACGGGGCCACACTGCAGGCCGGATGTTGCTCGCTGGTTAAGGACATTATGCATCCGGTAAGTTTGGCCAGGAGGGTTATGAAAACTCCTCATAATTTTCTGGCTGGAAATGGAGTTATGCAGTTTGCAAAGGAGGAGGTAAGATGCTTTGTTCTCGAAAGTTACAGTTTTTAAAGTTTTGCGTTTGCAGGGCTTTGATATTCTTTCTCCTCCGGGACAACTCGTTACGGACTATGCACGGGAGGCTTTAGAAGAGTGGAAGGAGGGACAGCGTAGAGGGAGATAGAGTTTGCTCGAACAGAGATAGGATCTTCAAACAAGTACAACAAAGCAGAGGTCGGCACCGTTGGGGCAGTAGCCATCGATGCCAATGGTAATATAGCCGTTGCGACTTCAACTGGCGGCATCACTGGTAAGCTACCAGGTCGCGTTGGGGACACTCCGCTGGTTGGAGCAGGGACGTACGCGGATAATCGCGTTGGTGGCGTGTCAACAACTGGTCATGGAGAAACTATCATGAAATATTGTTTGGCACACGATATTCTCAAAAGGATTGACTTCCTTGGGGAAAATGCTCAAGTAGCAACGGAAAACGCGTGCAAAGAAATGACTGAAAAACTGACCGGTACCGCAGGTGCCATCACCATAGACTCCCATGGCCAAGTTGGCGTTTCATTTACATCTCAACGTATGGCTTGGGCCTACACCAAAGGATCGACGGTTGCTTATGGAATCGAACAAAACCAACACCTTGAAGAAGCGTTACAGATCTGAAACTTACCGAGAATCCAATCGGCGATATTTGTGACTGGACAAAAGACTGAACTTGAAGTGATCAAACTGCCTTCCCATGTTACGGTGCATTTTCGGTTGTTTTAATTTTAATTACAAAGCACATCAGTAACATTTGTCTTTTTCTTGTTATCACAATTTACACGCTTACACTCAAATCTTCACACTGCCGCTTTCATCCCTTGTTTGCTGCAGGATTTCTGTTATCGCTGGCGTCAATTGCACTGTTTGCACTTATTTTGCTGCCAGCAGCAACTAGCTGTTCTTCGGTTTCTCCGTAGCAATGTTTCGACTTGGGATCACGATATTTATTCTCATTCTGAACAGAATGTGAGTTCGTTCGACATTTCGTGAGACAGAGTTCATACTGGTCATTCACTGTGGCATACACGGCAATTTGGCGGCCGCTAGCTTTGGCTAAAACTTTCTCAAGTAGTGATTTCTGAAAATAAATATTTTCTTTAGTAAATGATATCAAACTCAACGCTGTCAATCACCTTCTCCGGATGCATACAACAGGATACGCAAAATTCGTATATTGCACAGCACGCATTACTCTGGCAGGTGTCGCAGTGAAACAGTTTCGTGCTCTCCACCTCGACGTTGCAGCATCCGGTCCACAACAGCTCGGATCGTGTACACACAAAGCCACGATCGTCCACGATAAGGGCCTTTCCCTGTACAGAGTTGCGGCAGTTTACCGAAAGGTCATTCGATCGGTTTCGTTCCTCCGGGATTGTGTTGGTCCAAATTATTGGTTTTTCTCGCTGCAAGCTGGCTTGAAACAGATCTCCATCAAGGTTCAGAGAAACATTCTGAAATTAATATATATTATTAAACTTCTGCGAACAACATTTGAGCAAGTCATTGTTTGTTTGATTAAATTTGAACTTGAATCAGAGAGCCTCGGGGTTATAACCTGCTGCCGGATACGATGACAATTCTCTAGGTTATAGGCTGTTTCTCTCTAAAAAAATCAAATTATTCGCTCTACACCATTGCCTTGGCGTTCTCGATTGCGAGATTCCTACTTGAAACTAGGTGTCCGAAGCCTTGATTGTTGAGGCAATTGCAAACTTTTTTTTACACCTTAGCTTCCATCCACCCCGGGATTCAAACTGACGACCTTTGGATTGTGAGTCCAAAGGCCTATCAGCGACTCCACCGAGACAGGACCCAGAGAGACGACTCCTACACCTGGACTGAGCTAACGACCCAACCGCTAGGTTAGACCAGGGCCAACATTTACTGCCCCGTCCGACGGAAGGCGTCATCAGACAAATCTCGTCTCGAAAAATGCCACCGGGACCTTCTGGGATCGAACCCGAGCCGACTGGGTAACTGGGTATTTCTTTCTAAATCCCAACAAATTTGGAAGTCTTGCAGTTTCACGTCCTGAGATTCCAATCCCTTGGCCAACTCAACAAACTAGCCTTCGGCGAATGATTCCACTTCCGGAGCTCTCTCTTTTGCGATGTTATGGCGGGGCTAGATGCTATCGTACCAGTATTGTTTAGAGTCCCTTGCTGATACTAGGAAATCATTGAATATAAGTTAAACTAAACTTAAACTTAAGCTACACTTACGTTCCCAATCAGCCGAACCATGCAGTACGTCAAGGAAAAACAAAAGATTATCGCTAGCACCAATCTGCGCCGGAGAAATCGGGTGATGATGGCATACCACATCTCCTCTTTTCAGGAATTGGTTGATCTTCCGCTTCGGTTGTTCATAGGTGTTGGAAAAGGTTGATTAAGCGAAAATTACTTTGTTTTCGTCATTGTTTCTTTCCTGAAGAAATATTTTAGCACACGGGTAGAGCTGCAGCGAAAACATACGAGTCAAAGTGACAGATAAGATGGAATAAAACCATAACAAACGAACGGCAAATGTTGCGTTCAAGTTTTAGCTTGTATGCAATATTCAAGAGGCTATTAAATTAAAAAAAGTTCACGCAGAGTTTTCTTTTCTTCGATTCAATAAAATTCAATAACAAAATTTTACGTTCAATCGAACTTGATTCGTCTCAATTCCCCAAGAGTATGCTGTTATGAAAAATTGATTCAGCAAAAAACCTTTTTTCCTAATCAACAACACGTTTTGTTGATTAAAATATGCCTAATTTTTCTGCGTGTTTGACTCGTAGAATAATAGTAGTTTATGCAACAAGTTGCAAAAAGAGGATTTTTTCAGCACGAGTCGTACATTTATCCAACGAGGTTCACCGAGTTGGATAAATACGAAAAGTGCTGAAAAAATCAAGTTTTGCAACGAGTTCCATACAACATTATTTGCAATTCCGAAAAACACCCATTGAGTGAAATTTTAAGTCAAATTTTCATGTATTTTGTCAATAAATCGTTTAAATCAAAAAAATGTTAAAAAGTGTTACTTTTCAAAACAAGTGCTGAAAAGTTCCACTTTTCAGCATCCATTTCAGTGCTGAAAAGTAGAACTTTTCAGCATTTATTTTGAAAAGTGTTGCTATTCGATTCTGTTATTTTGGTACAGAAAAGTAGGCTATTTCGTTGTTCAAGAATGACAGGAAAAGTAAGTAGTTTCACGATGGAATTGCGAAAAAACCTATTATTGTCCGTTTATTTCAAAGGTACACGCCGCGTGGCATTTCAGAATATGCCATAGACATTGTGCCAGCGATTTTCTGCACTTTTTGTGCAGTTTAAAGCATACCTGACAACAATACCAGGCGATTCGAAGAATCAACAAAAGAATCAACAAAAAAACAAAACGAGCAGTATGCAGTATGGGATTTTACAGCACGCATTTGCCGAAAGTGCGGCGCGTCGTTTCAAGGCTTGTTTGCCGCGTGTCTTTCTCGGGAATACGTGCAATACAGTCCAGGCCTCGGAGAAATTTCATTTCGGATAATCGAATCACAAAAAAATGGCGGCCAAAATGGCGGTGATGCAATATTGAAGAAAACAAATTTTAATAGGCAATCAACAACCCAAATTTGACTAAAATGGGTTCGTAGAACTCAAATTTTAGTTAAAAACAAGAAAATGAAAGAACACGAAAAAAAAAATTATTCGTGATTCGATTATCCGAAGTCCCATACAAATCATCGGATAATCGAACTTCGGATAATCGAGTCTGGACTGTATACCGATGTGCTTAATACTTTTAACAAAGTTTCTTTATAGTTTAAATTTCATCGTTCGTTTCTAAGCTCTAAAATATTAAGAAAATCATAAGTTTGATGATTTACTTATCTCATGTGAGTTTGTCAACGTATTTTTGTTAAAGTGAAAAACACGTAAAAATCGAAAAAATGCCTGGAAATTTATTTTCAAAATATCAAATGAGGTTGCAGAATAGTTTTGAATCGCTTTAAACTAACACGCTTTAAGCTACCGCTTTGCATTTGAATTTTAAATGTAATTTAACCCGTAAAAAACATTTTTTTAATGTAAGTTTTTTAGATACCTTGGCCACTAATGCGTTTATTTTCAACATCATTGGCGTGCAGGCCAGATTTTTGTGTAAATTTTGGTAGATCTAACATTAAAGTTTTGACCACTCTGGAGCCCGACACAGACCTTCAAAGTTTGGCATTTTTTTTTCTGAAAAATCGGTCCCAGCCAATTCAAATGGCGTTGCGAGGTGCGACGTCCACCTTTTTTACCAGGGGCGATTTATCGGACTTTCTATCGGATGAGGAAGTAAAAGGTTGGTCCCGGCCTTGGTTGTTGTTAGGCCGCTAAGTCATTCCAGGTGTAGGAGTCGTCTCCATGCCATAAGTACAAACCTGGAGTTTTTTTTGAAAAGGTCCAATAAACCAAATTTTGAGATTTTGCTTTTTGGGTGTTTTTCAATACCCCTGACTCAAGGCGGTTTCAAAAACACTCAAAAAGCAAAAACTGGAAATTTGGTTTATTGGACCTTTTCAAAAAAAAAACTCCAGAAACAACACACAAAACCAAGCCTACTCCGGTGGAATCGCTGGCGGCGGTTGGACTCGCAATCCTAAGGTCGTCAGTTCAAACAGATCAGGTTGAAGGTTCCTTGGAGTATAAAGAGGTTTGGGTGCTCTCCCCATTCAAGCCTTCGGACTCCTTGGTTCGAGCAGAAACTTGCAACAGAGACCACGAAAGACCTGGGGTCGTTAATGTGGATGGTTTTATTTTTATTATTTAAAAAAAAATCAAGCTTTAAAAGCCTGCATCGGGCTCCAGAGCGCTTTAAACTTCAATGTTATATAAACCAAAATTTGCGCAAGGATCTGGCTTACACGCCAGAGGTGTTGAGCGCATTAGGAAGCGTTTTTTTATTACGTATCGCAAAATTTGGGATTTTTGACCCCTCCTCCCCTTCGTGACAAATCGTAACAGATAAACGATCCCCCTACCCCCCTGTAACGCATAACACAAGGTCTTTTAGCAATTTTTTATGAATGCTTATATGGAAATTTTGCGTTACGTAAAATAATTTTTCACCGGAACAAGCCCCTAATTAACCGCCAAAAACCGCCAAAATCGTTGACAAACGCTTTCCCCGCCTTTCCCTAAAGTGTCCATGTCCTAGGGATGGCCCCATAGCGTAAAATAATTTTTTAATCAGCTTTCTATATTTTCCGATTAACATCAAAGTTTTATTTCTTAATGCGTGTTGCCTTTTAGTCTAAAGTTCTAAAAAAACTTCGAAAAATCGAAATGTGTGCTATCTTTAAAACGTCTGCTGTAAAAAGACAAATGATCTTTCGAAAATATTTAGAAAGGTGTTTGATGTATTTCTTCAGCATTTTTAAAACTGCATCTAAATTAATCGTAATTTATCTGCATGACCAACTGTAAAGCTATACCGCCTCTCTTTGGTAACTGTAGCAAATTTCTACTTTTCCATTTCCTACGGCTCCTCCAAGGCAAGGTTAGCTTTTTTTTATAACACGTCCGTATATCGTCGCAACACGATGCGAGATGGTATTGTTAATTTTGCACACTTTGTGTAACGTTGGAAAAGTGTTCCTAGGTAAAAAACAAATTAGTTTTGCTGCATTTAAGGCTGTCTCTATTCTCGCTTCAACGTTTAATGAATTATGTCACGTAGCAGGCAGCGGCAAACTTTTTACGGACGTGTTCAACATATAATGTATGGCTTAGCCTGCTAAGACTTGAAAAATAAAAATCATACGAAAGTAAATCTTGATTGTATCGTAATGAAATGTGTACAACAAAGAAGCCTCTGAGTTTTGGTTAATGCAAAAAAGCAGGAAAAAAGTTGTCCAGAATATAGACACAACGTGGCCTGCTTTGGTAACACACCTCACCTCTGCTAAAGTGACGACCGGCGATCGTGATTTGCAGGACTTTATGAAGGAAGTCACGCTCCTACTGTGATGTATTCTAATGAGAACGGAATGAAGTTTATTAATAGGCAGCTTACCATGCTTGAACCGTATAAACGAGAAGCATAATACTTTGCATTTGAACAAAGAGTTCTTAAAATATTAATAGTGTACCGTCAGTGGGGGTAACATTGGGTCTGGGAGTGAGATTGGGTCAAAGTGATTTTTTACGGATTTTACCATTTCAATTAAACTAAATTCTGTTAAAAAGATTGTGTATGGGACATCTTAAGATGACTTTGCTGAAAAAAACAAATCTTGTTATATTGGCAGCTGTCTAAAGTTGAGGTACGTTTTTAGCCACAAATGACCTTTCAAAAAATCATTTTTTCTAACATTTTTGTTGAAATTTTACGAAAACTACCCAAATGTTTGAAAATTTCTACTTCAAACATTGTAGCATGTGAGCAGTTCTCTACGAAACCGATCTTTTTTTTTGTGTTTTTTTTAATCCGACTGAAATTTTTTTTGATGCCTTCGGTATGCCCAAAGAAGCCATTTTGCATCATTAGTTTGTCCATATAATTTTCCATACAAATTTGGCAGCTGGCCATACAAAAACGATGTATGAAAATTCAAAAATCTGTATCTTTTGAAGGAATTTTTTGATCGATTTGGTGTTTTCGGCAAAGTTGTAGGTATGGATATGGACTACACTGAAAAAAATGATACACGGCAAAAAAAAATTTGGTGATTTTTTATTTAACTTTTTGTCACTTTAACTTGATATGCAAAAAAACACTATTTTGAATTTTTTTTATTTTTTTATATGTTTTAGAGGACATCAAATGCCAACTTTTCAGAAATTTCCAGGTTGTGTAAAAAATCTTTGAGCGAGTTATGAATTTTTGAATCAATACTGATTTTTTCAAAAAATCGAAAAATTGGTCGCAAAAATTTTTCAACTTCATTTCTCGATGTAAAATCAAATTTGCAATCAAAAAGTACTTCAGTGAAATTTTGATAAAGTGCACCGTTTTCAAGTTAAATCCATTTTTAGGTGACTTTTTTGAAAATAGTCGCAGTTTCTCATTTTTTTTAATTAGTGCACATGTTTGCTCACCTTTTAAAAAAATATTTTTGAAAAGCTGAGAAAATTCTCTATATTTTGCATTTTTAAACTTTGTTGATACGACCCTTCGTTGCTGAGATATTACCATGCAAAGGTTTAAAAACAGCAAAATTGATGTTTTCTAAGTCCCACCCAAACAACACACCATTTTCTAATGCGAATATCTCAGCAACTAATGGTCCGATTTTCAATGTTGAACTTTGAAACATTCGTGAAATTTTCCGATCTTTTCGAAAAAAAAAACATTTTCAAAATTTTTAAATCAAGACTATCATTTTAAAAGGGCGTAATATTGAACGTTTGGCCCTTTTGAAATGTTAGTCTGGGTTTAAAAATTTTGAATTTTGAATATATTTTTTTCGAAAAGATCGGAAAATTTCACGAATGTTTCATATTTTAACATTGAAAATCGGACCATTAGTTGCTGAGATATCGACATTAGAAAATGGTGTGTTATTTGGGTGGGACTTAGAAAACATCAATTTTCCTGTTTTTAAACCTTTGCATGGCAATATCTCAGCAACAAAGGGAGGGTCGTATCAACAAAGTTCAAAATTGCAAAATATAGAGCTTTTCAAAAATATTTTTTCAAAAGTGGGCAAACATGTGTTTAAAAATTAAAAACTTCAACTTTTTCAAAAGTCACCTAAAACTGGATTTAACTTGAAAACGATGCATTTTATCAAAATTTCACTGAAGTAATTGATTTTACATCGAGAAATGAAGTTGAAAAATTTTGCGACCAATATTTCGATTTTTGAAAAAATCAGTATTGATTCAAAATTTCTAACTCGCTCAAAGATTTTTGCACAACCTGAAATTTTTGAAAAGTTGGCATTTAATGTCCTCTAAAACATATATAAAAAAAAATGTTTTTTTTTGCAAATCAAGTTTTAGTGACAAAAAGTTAAATAAAAAATCACCAAATTTTTTTACCGTGTATAATTTTTTTTCAGTGTAGTCCATATCCATACCTACAACTTTGCCAAAGACACCAAATCAATCCAAAAATTCCTTCAAAAGATATAGATTTTTGAATTTTCATACATCATTTTTGTATGACCAAATTTGTATGGAAAATTATATGGACAAACTAATGATGCAAAATGGCTTCCTTGGGCATACCGAAGGCACCAAAAAAGTTTCAGTCGAATTAAAAAAACACAAAAAAAATCGAATGACCGAAATCTGAGAGAACTGCTCATGTCAATACGATTCCCTCGAACTAGAAACACTGTTGGATGACTTGTTTTTACCATATCGTTTTGAGTAGAGCAACTATCTACGAAATCGTCCGATTTCGACCATTTTTATTTTTTGTATTTTTTATATGGCTCAAACTTTGTGGTGGCCTTCCTTATGACCAAATAAGCTATTTTGTGTCATTGGTTCACCCATAGGGGAAAGTGGGGCAAGTGTAACAAGCTAAGGAAATGCACGTTATAATCCATTAAAAATTGAATCGTTTTTACGAAAAAAAATTATTACGTAGATGATAAATAGTTAATTTTCATAATATCGCTATATTTTGAATGAACAATTTTTTTTACAATTCGACGTCGTCGTGCTATCTTGTCGCACCCGCCATTTTGACGTTCCGAGAAAAACGCATTTCAATGTTTGACCTTGAATATTCAAAAACGAGAGCACGCAATGTAAACAATAACAAACACGTTTTGTTTGGCTCACCATTCTGTGCATTGTCCCAAAGTTTGGTTGAAGTTGGTTGCTGGAGTCCCGAGTTATAATTACAAATGTTTACGGTAGTCTAGCTTGTACGTGCGACAAACGCATCCTGACTTTCCTGGCCTGAAATCCCTTTGGCCTTTTGTCGCACTTACATCAATTTTCATGGAGTGACAAGATAGCACGACAAGATTGAAACTACTTTCATATGTAAAGTGACAAAAATGCACGGAGTTTTTTCGGTTTTTGTTGAATATCTCAGGATTGAAATCGAATTTTGGGGATCTGTGAAGGTCAAAAGGTGAGGCATTGTGAGCTGCACAAAATGGCGTTCTTAACTCAATTTGGCCCAAAATGCACGTACGACAAGTTAGCACGATGGCGACGAATTGTTTATCAGTTTTTATGTACTTTTATGTATTTATTTCCCAATAAAATATGATGTTGCAGCAATTCGTAATTTTCCATACTAAAAATCCATATGGTACACTTGCCCCACCTGAACAAGATTTTTTTAAAGCTCTCAACAAAAATAACCAAGAGTTAAATCATACTTTATAATAAGTGCAAATCCTTGGTAGGGACACTACTAATTTAGGAAAAATAGCATTTTGATAAAATGAGTCTTAAAATAAACCCTTTAGCTTTATCTTGTTTTTCCAAATATTTTAAGAAAACAAAGGTTTGAAAAAAATCTTCATTAAATCTTATGCCCGAGGCGTTTACGTCGTTTTGCCGGTTTTGGGTTAGTAGAATCAACTTATTGCATGGCTAGCAACAATTCCTCATACTGTAAATAATCAAAATTGCAAAAATTACGGCCGTATGAACAATTGTTCCTCTTGCCCCAAATGGTCGTCTTGCCCCACCTTCCCCTACAAGTCTCCATACAATTTTGACAGGTGTCCATACAAAAATGGTACGTACATAATCAAACAGCTGTAACTTTTAAGTGAATTTTCTGTTCAATTTGATGTCTTCGGCAAAGTAGGTATTGTTGAGGAAAAATAGGTACACGGAAAAAATGCAGATTTTTTATTAACTTTTTTTTGACAAAAACTCAATTTCCCATTTTTTTTTCGAGATTTTTTGATATGTTTTAGGGGACAAAAACCCACAACTTTTGAGCCATAGAGAAACATTGTAAAAAAATCTGCCGCCGAGTTATAATTTTTTGAAAAACTAGTGATTTTTGGAATAAAAAATAAATTTCATTCAAAATCAAATTTAACGTAATCTTTAAATGTAAAATTGAATTTCCAATCAAAAAGTACTCTACAGATTTTTTGATAAAGGGCTCCGTTTTCAAGATATAGCCACCGAAAGTTTGATTTGCAGTTTTTCAATTTTTAATAATAGTGAACATGAGTGACCATTTCTAAAATTAGTTTTTTTTAAAGTTCAGAAAATTAGCTATAAAATTGCCTAAGAATTCAATTTTACATAAAAAAATATGTCAAATTTGTTTTTGCATGCAATTTCGCAATGCATTAGCTTATTTGGTCATAGGGAAGGCCCTCACAAAGTTTGAGCCAAATCAAAAAATGCAAATAAAATCCATTTCCGTTGCTGGTAGAGAATTGCTCAGCATCATTTTAGTTTCATTTGACCCAATGTCACCCCCTCTAAGGGGTGAGATTGGGTCAATTTTCAAACTTTTGGCATTTAAGGTAGTGTTCAGCAAAATCCATCATATTTTGGGAAAATGTTAGTAAACTATCAAAGAACAAATCTACGTTGAAAGATTTTCGATGTTATTTAAATTGTTTTTGTTACTAAGAAATTGCAAGAGGTGCATCGTTTTTTGACCCATAGTCACCGCCACTGACGGTAATATAAATTATGCGAAAGAGGAAACATTAAGAGAGTCATTCCGAAAAAAAACCGATGGTAAGGCCCTTGCTCTACCCAGAACGTATAAAAATGGCAACCGAAAAAGCGCTTCGCATGTGCATTAGGTCGTCCCAAAAAAAATGAAAAGTTGTCAAATCTTTGGTGCTCACCCCTAGAATGATAGATTAGGATGTCAGGAACAATGTTTTAATAGAACAAAAAAATCCCAAAAATGGTTTACAACTCGCGCGCGGAGCTTGATCTAATCTAATCTAATCTAACACAAACGCAGCCAGTCCGATGAAAGCATGCTGGAAAGTCTTGTGATTAGATTACGCCCCAAGCACTTTTCTTGTCATTATTAATAATTGCAGTACATTCGAGAACACCCGAAAATGTATTGCAAAAATTAAAGCGGCCAGCCCTACTACGTTGTGTTTACCGCAGAGAGGATTCTGAGAACGGATCACATTTCACAGAATCTACAGGGAGGAAGGATGCGTGGACATACCGTACCAAACGCTCCTGTTTACAGTTTCATATGTGTTTTGTATGATGTGTTAAGTGTAAAATATAGTGTGGTTATATAATCAAATAAATATAATAATGCAATATAATGATCATTTAATAAAATCCCTTCACCTATATATGATAACCAAGCACCCAAGCACACAAACAGCGACACAAAAGAAATGAAAATGAGCATGTAAAAACAAGACAGCGCGTCCCCGTGGGCAGCGCACTAATGATGCCATTATTTAATTATAATAACTACTCACCCAAGCACACAAACAGCGACACAATAGAAATGAAAATGAGCATGCAAAAACAAGACAGCGCGTCTCCGTGGGCAGCGCACTAATGATGCCATTATTTAATTATAATAACCACGCACCCAAGCACACAAACAGCGAAACAATAGAAATGAAAGTGAGCATTCAAAAACAAGACAGCGCTTCCCCGTGGGCAGCGCACTAATCTTACAACCCGCGCGGAGCTTGAATGAAAAAAGTGCATTTTTCGAGTATTTTTTTAGAATTGCGCGTAATAATCATACTAAAATCATTCAAATTTGGTCTCCTTGGGCTTCAAGTCATAGTTTAATGTCGCCTGAACAAATTCCTGTACAGACATAGTCCATAAAAGCTTGTGTTTGGGCATGGCAGGGCGTTTTAGGGAGAACAATTTGTATTTTTTAGCTAAAAAAATTTCAAAAACTACCCCCCAAACGTGCCAAAAAAATTGCAGCCAAAACTGATGCATTCAGCTTTTAGGAAATTTTACGGAGATCATTTTGCTTTTTTTAACATTCAAATTATGTCCACGCAAAGCCGATCGGCTCGAGATATTTGCATTTTAGTGAAAAAAGGGACGAATTTTCAAAATTCTTAGTATTTAAGCCTTTTAGCATAAAACATGGGCTACTATGATTACAAACGAGAAGGCATAAATTTTTGATATTTTTATTTTGATCGCTCAAAAAAAATTGTTAAAAACATTTCATGAAAAAAACATAAGATTTTCTCACAATGTGACGTAAACGAAATATTTATTAGTACTGCTATGAACAAATAAAGCTGGGTAACTATTAAAAAAATAAGGTTTTTATAAATGAATTTTATTAATTTGTACATTACTACATTCGAATGTACATGCAAAAAAATCACGTTCATAGCTTGGAGATATGAACTTTAATAAAATTAAATTTGATTTATGATTATTTGTCGTTTACGTCTCACTGTGAGAAAATCTCATTTTTTTCATGAAATGTTATTAACAAATATCGTTTTTGAGCGAGCAAAATAAAATTATTCAAAATATATGCGCTTCAATACAAAAATTTTGAAAATTCGTCACTCTTTGTTCACTAAAATGCAAATATCTCGGCTTTGCGTGGACATAAATTGAATGTTAAAAAAAGCAAAATGATCTCCGTAAAATTTCTTATAAGCTGAATGCAGCAGTTTTGGCTGCAAAAATTTTTGGCACGTTTTCGGGGGTGGTTTTTGAAAATTTTTAGCTAAAAAATACAAATTTTTCTCCCTAAAACGCCCTTCCATGCCCAAACACAAGCTTTTATGGACTATGTCTGTACAGGAATTTGTTCAGGGGACATTAAACTATAACTTGAAGCCTAAGACGACCAAATTTGAATGACTTTATTATGATAGTTACGCGCATTTCTGAAAAATACTCGAAAAATGCACTTTTTTCATTCAAGCTCGCGCGAGTTGTAAACCATTTTCTGGAATTTTTTGTTGTATGAAAACATTGTTCCTGACATCCTAATCTTTCATGCTAGGGGTGAGCACCGAAGATTTGACAACTTTTCATTTTTTTGGGACGCCCAAATGTGCATGAAATTTGGTGGGAAATCTAGCGTTCCCAAACCTTTCATTGAATTTATAGTACTTTACAATGAACTAAACTTACATGAACTAAGTCATTCAACGCCATTCCAGTTATGTCACGTAATAACAACCGTAAGCTGGGGCGAATCGGGGCTACAGTCTAAATAGGGACAGCAGTTTTTAGAGCACTCAAAAGCTTGAAATATGGAAACCAATGCACTAATTTGAAATTAAATTTGGGTAAAAAAAATCACTTTAACAATTAATCCTAACCTAAAACTAAAAAAAAAATCCATTGAAATATTCAAAATCACTAGAACGAGTAAACTATATTTTAAGATGAATGCTCCAAGAGTTCTTACTTGTTCCTGGCGAGTTTTGCACCCACGCAGAGTTGTTGTCATCTCGATGAAAATGTTCAGAAATTCTTGTGGTGAAAACAGGTCACTACTGCCTTCACCCGTTGATGTTGGTTGGTTTTCCCTCGGTTGCTGAAGCCTGGAGGTGTTGTATGCTCTGCAACTCTTTGCCGCTGATTCAACGGCAATGGCTGTAGATTTGGAACCACTCGAGTAGATCCTGCTCCTGGTGACGCCAAAGCAGGAAAATCCACGTCCGTGTATGCTGGTGGTGTTTTGCGACGATTTGGTTGGTGCCTCGTCGTCGCTTGCTGCCGAATTTTTACAAACTTAGTACGTTTTGGGCAGCTTCGATTCTTGGTAGAATGGTCGCCGCCGCAATTGAAGCATTTCGCTTCGATGTTCTCGTTGATTGTGTTGCACACTTGAGTTTTGTGCTCACCTCCGCAGGTTGCACAACGACTCTTGATGAAACAGTTCCTTCCACCATGTCCAAACTGCAAGCAATTCGAACACTGTGTCACGTCACGGTGCACTGGGCGATAACGTTCCCAAGTCACGATGATGTTGAAAATTGCCCGAACTGCTTTCAGCTCAGACGGCGTTGTCGATTCTCTCTCGAGATGAACCAGATACAGTTGATCACGATACTTGATGTCCTTGTTGTGTCTCGTCATCTTGAAGACTTCGATCACGTTCAACTTCAGAGTTTTGAGCTCTTCTTTCAGCACACTCACATCTATGTCGTACAAGCCTCGGAGGACCTGTTTCATGGGGCGTTTACCTGGATCGTCATGGCTGTAGTATTCAATCTTTGTGTTGTTCAGGAAATCCCGAACGTAGTTGTAATCCTTTCTGGTAGGTAGCAGAATTTTGAGTCCATCAGCACACAAGCGAATGGAAGCTCGTAAAGCACCAGATTTGATAAACCCGGTCAGCCACTTTCGCACCGAATCCGATGACGATGTTTTCACAAAAATGGGTGGCAACTTTTCCCGTCGTTCAAATTCTTCCTTCTCGCTCACGTCCACAGGGAGGGTAGCGAACTGGTTTCCAGACGAATTTTGAGCGTCCTTGCTCATACTGCCTGGCTTTGCAGGTAGCGCTTCGGCATTCTTTAGCTTCTTCAAATCTGCCGATCCTGCTGGTGAGGACCGCCTCTTTTTCTTGCCCTGAGGCATTTTTGCACTTTTTAACCACTTTTCAGGAGCTAAAATCCAGGAGTACCTCACTGAATGATGGTCCACAAAGGAATGAACCAATGCACTATTTTTGTTGCTCTGTGTCTGTTCTATCCGAAACTTAGCAAAAATAACCAAATATTGTACAGTAACAAAGCTATAACAGCTGTCCCAATTCACCCCATGTGTCAAGTTTCGCCCCAGGATTACGGTACTTTGACTTTTTTAGACATAAATGTTAATAATAACAAGAAGAAAGTTAGGCGTTATCTAACCTGAGGCATTCAGAACCCTTTCTAAAGTTTTACTACATTATTGTGAGATTTTGGCTGTTCGGAAAAGCAAAAAAATCTTCACCTTAACTGACAATTTAAAAAATCTATTTGCATTATAATATTTTTGTTGCTGACGTGTGTCAAACTTGTTGACCTTCTAGCAAAACCAACAGCTTCTCTGGACCCGAAGGCAAACACTTTCTTGATCATAAATAATTTCAACAACAGTTGACGATCCTATAATGAGAGTCGCACCCACTTTTTCGCAGCACAATCGCCAACGAGACAGCGTAGCTGTACGAACAAGATCTGAACGAGCTTTCAGAGCGGTCTGGTCAAAAGTCACTTTCGCCATGTACTGGTTTACTAACAAGGCGATTTATTGATTAGAGGCGCAAAATTCAATTTCTACTCCTGCCTACTGCTGCTGTTGTTTCTGGTGGGACCAGTTTGCGCCGGGGGATCAGGAAGTCAAGCATTTTTGCGCCAAGGATTTCCAGTCGGGAAACTACAATAGGCGAAATGGGCTTGGTGTGTGGATTGCATATAAATTTATTGACAACTTACAACAAAAAGTTGTCTTTAGTAGTTATTATAATATTTTCGTACGATTGTTATATATTTAACAGGTTTTGTCGTATCTAGAAAACTCGAATTATATCTGCCTGCTATTTGTACTAATCAAAATTTCATATGTTTTGTGCAACGAAGCAAACTATGTTTCTGTTTTCATTTCCATTAAAAAAACACAACGTCAACCGAGTTTTTCGTCAGCAATTATCCTCAAGCTTAAGCAGACGAGCAAATCTCGTGAAATTCTTGGAAGGGTTACATCATCCAATGCATTGAAAATGTGCTACGTACACATAAAAAAAATCATGGTTTTATTACATCTGGGAAAGGGTACATCTTTTATGTCAGAAAAAAGGTGTAATTTTACCCCTGGAAATGTGTCATTTTACTTCTTTTCTGGTGTAATGTCACTTTTCAGTCTAAATTGAGGTAAAATTACATCATAAAAGAGGTAATATTCAACCTTCCAAAATTACAGCTTCTAAATTTACATTTTTTTACTGTGTAATCAATAAATAATAGAGCACATTTTTGACTCCAGAAAAGCGTATTTAATTTTAAGTTTAAATTTTTAAGTTTTCAAAAATAAAAAATATATAAAAATTGAAGCCGGGACCGTGGTGTAGGGGTAAGCGTGATTGCCTCTCACCCAGTCGGCCTGGGTTCGATCCCAGACGGTCCCGGTGGCATTTTTCGAGACGAGATTTGTCTGATCACGCCTTCCGTCGGACGGGAAGTAAATGTTGGCCCCGGACTAACCTAAAAAAAGGTTAGGTCGTTAGCTCACTCCAGGTGTAGGAGTCGTCTCCCTGGGTCCTGCCTCGGTGGAGTCGCTGGTAGGCAGTTGAACTAATAATCCAAAGGTCGTCAGTTCGAATCCCGGGGTGGATGGAAGCTGAGGTGTAAAAAGAGGTTTGCAATTGCCTCAACAATCAAGCCTTCGAACACCTAGTTTCGAGTAGGAATCTCGCAATCGAGAACGCCAAGGCAATGCTGTAGAGCGAATAATTTGATTTTGATTTTTTGAAATTAACGCAATAAAAAAAAATAAAAAAAAAATAATTTTGAAAAAATCATATTGTTTAAAATGATAGAGCATCAAAAGTTAACAAAGTATCAGTTCGAATTTTTGCTCAAAAGTTGTTTTGAACGTTGGAATTTAACAAAACAGAATTCGCATACATAACCTCAAAGGGCGGAAATTTCAATCGACATTCTTCGCTCTGTTCTGATACTCAACACTAGTTGTCGCATGTCGTTTAGCTTATGAATGCCAATCGCAAAACACTCGAAATTGCGGTGATTGGCCATGAAATAATTTCAATAGGCCACTCAGTCGCCAGCCAGCGACAAGTTAAGACGTGTTTTGCTCGTGTTGTCATCTCGCGTGCTTGGAAGTTTTTGACAGATGAGGTGGAGGAATCCTCCGAAGAGGAAGATTTTCGTCCCGTCCGCGGGAATCGGAAGAAGTCCAGCGAGGTCACTGGAATCCGCATCGAAAGAGAAAAAGTTGAGAAGACCCTGCTCAACAACAACAAGTTCAGCCCGCTAGCGGATAACAAAAACAACAACAATGCCAGCCCAGCAGGTTCCACCACCCGGCCAGTCAGCAGATAAACAAAAGCAACCACCTTTGGTGGTGAAGAACACCACGGATTTTTACAAGCTCGTGGCGATAGTGGAAAGTTGTAAATTAGGTTTCAAACCGATTTACAAACTAACCCGATTTGGAACCAAGGTGACCTGCTTCTCTGTCACAGATTTTGACAAGTTGCAAGAGCTACTCAAGAAGAAGAAAGTGGAATTCTACACCCACGATCGGCGGAGCGAACGAAATCATCGGGTGGTTCTTCGTGGTTTTCCTGATGAACTGAAACCGGACTGTAGTGAATGAGTGTGGCAGAGAAGAGAGAGAGTGAGAAAAGAGAGTGTTCATGTAGCGTAATGAGAGAGCAGGTCAGCCGAGAGAGAAGTTGAGAATGTGTGCGTGAGAAAACGAGAAATAAATCAGTCGTGTGTTTTGCTTGGGCATGAAAAGACGCGTCTTGTTATTTGAACCCGAAATATTGATAAATCGGGGAATAAATCGGCTGAAAGTCACGACAGGGTGAAAGTCAAGTACCTTCTGAAAAGGGATCTCAAACTGGACGCGCTGGAGGTGCATATCATCAAGCGGAAGGAAAAGTCCACCGTGGACAAAACTCCGTACATTGTGGTCTTTCCCAAGGGATACACCAATCTGAAGAAGCTCTCTGCAATGAAAGTTGTGGCAAGCACTATCATCCGGTGGGAGGCCTACCGGAACAAGGGGCCGAACGTGACCCAGTGCAGGAACTGCTTGCAGTTGGGTCATGGAACCAGGAACTGTCACCTGAAAGGCAGGTGCAACAACTGTGGGGGTCCCCACATGACGGACGAGTGCAAAGTCCAAGAAGCCGAGCCGAAGCGGTGTGCCAACTGCTCTGGAGCCCACGAAGCCACGGACCGCAGCTGCCCTAAGCGTGCGGACTTCATCCGGAGGCGCCAGCAGGCGCCGAAACCGAAACCGCCGGCAAGGAAGGCGGAGAAGCAGAGTCCAGCAGTTCCGGCGTTTACGCCGGCGGAGTTCCCTCCGCTGCCGGGCGCAGTTCCGGACGGAAAACTCCAAGGATCGCCCTCGTCCCGCAGGAAGCAGCCAAGGTGGCCCCCGAGACGGTGGAGCCACGGAGAAGGAAGCTGGGGAGGTACTCTACAGTTCGGCTGAGCTGTGGGGGATTTTCTCCGAGTACATCGGCAGGTTCAAGACCTGCAAGACCGGCTTGGACCAAGTAACCCTCGTCAGTTACATGATCTCCAAGTATGGAATTTAAGGAGTTTTTTTTTTGTTTTGTTATTATATATTGTTTTACTGATCCTCGGTCCCAACCTGGTCACAGCACCTAAAAGGACCTAATAAAAATAAGTTGAGAAAAAAAAATTTCAATAGGCCCCCAAAACCAAAGCTAAAAATACGGTTCGCCATCTACATTCGAGTAGGAGAACTTCGATGGAAGGTTTCGTTTACGTTTTTGCGCGATAAGTGCAAAGGGGAGTGAAAACTATTTTAAGATTTTTTTTTTATGAAAACTGATCTTTTGGATTAAAATAAAGTCAACAGGAAGTAAGAAATAAAAAGTATTATCGATTGACTTTTAGAATTTTTTGCTAAGTTGCCATTTTCGTTAAAAATTCTGAGATCCGGATTGAAAACGCGAGAACGAGGTTAGATTGCTAATTTTGAAAATCAATCCAATTTAAATTTTTGAGACAAAGTTTTGCTTTTATGGTAAAAGTAACTTTAAAAAACAGTAGTCCACTTGAATAACTTACTTTCTAAACTAATTAATTAGGTTTTGGTTGGTTGTAAAATTTACTAATTTTGAATCAAATAATGAACAGGTAAAATCGGCCATCACAAAAATATTTTTGTTTGTATCAAATAAACTCTTCATTTCTTGCCTTAAAATGGTATAATGTTTTACAAATTTCGTTTTGACGATAAAATAAATCAATTTCAAATTTCAAACCGATTTGCTCTCTTTGGTATATAATGTAAACATCACCCCAGGTTTCAGCGCCCTCTAGTGGTGGGTAATTTTGACGTTTGATCGCCTAAAGCCAAACACTTGAATTTTAAATGGTGTTGAAAAATAGTGGTACAGTCATCCCACATATTCGGAACGGTTTCCAGATCGGCCAATGTTCAAAAAATCATAGCAAATCGATAACTGAACTTAATGATTCGCTTTCTTGCGATCTTTCGAATGCTGTATCGAACATCTGCAAATTTCAACTTTTATATGAAGTTTTTGAAGAATTACTTTGACCCTTGAAATCCACAAATTCGGAACACTTTTTTCTTACGAATGTAAACAAACTTTGGATCGCTCCAGGAGTACATATTTATTACCAAATAATGACTTCACACACTGAAACCAATGAAACTCAAGCTAAGTGATGTTTTATACATGTTTTGATAACTTTTTTTGTGAATATATCAGTTAAATTCAGGTGTTCAACAATTGTGGGAGGCACAATAACATCCCACAATTATGAAACAGGCCATTTGGAGGCAGTGTTTTGCTGCTCTGTCCAAATGAAGTTCTAAAAATAGTAAGGTCGACAGAAAAGCTACTTTTTGCATGCTATTGACAAATTATCATAAAAGTGTTCCGAATATGTGGGATGACTGTACGTACAAGCGATATACAGGTTCTCGCTTGCTAGTCGTGCACGCTACCACTGCGCTGGCCGGCCAGTTGAAAACGGAAGAGTTTTTTGTGCCATCGATAAAAGTCGCGCTAAAATCAATCAGTTAAACACATTAAATTCATGTGGAAAATCACGTTGACTATGAATAGTGCTTGTTTTGTGTAGAACTTAAGATCAATTTCATGTGTTTTCCTCATCACTTTGAATAGTTCAAGACAGTGGGACAAATTCATGAGCAAAACACTTGAAAAGCTTGAGCCACCCGAATGAAAATAACGTGTCAAAAAATACCAAAAAGTCAATCGCACAAACAATTGCATTTGATTGTGATTTGGATTGATGTTGAAACACAAACCAATTAAATCTATAATGTGGCTTCATTCAATCATTCATGTGTTTGGGCACTTGTATAAAAAGTGTGGCGTATATTCAGTGTAGAACTTTTTATAGGAATCATCTATTCATGAAATTTTTGTAGCAAAATGTTTGGCATGAGTTTCTGAATAAAACGTAGTACTAGGTTTCTATTAACATCAAAATGTTTGGATGTTTCATCACAATATGTGCATAGTGCCCAAGGGGTGTAATAGTAGTTTATGCAACAAGTTGCAAAAAGAGAATTTTTTCAGCACGAGTCGTACATTTATCCAACGAGGTTCACCGAGTTGGATAAATATGAAGAGTGCTGAAAAAATCAAGTTTTGCAACGAGTTCCATACAATTTTTTTTTGCAATTCCAAAAAACACACACTGAGTGAAATTTTAAGTCAAATTTTCATGTATTTTGTCAATAAATCGTTCAAATCAAAAAAAATGTTGAAAAGTGTTACTTTTCGAAACAAGTGCTGAAAAGTTCAACTTTTCAGCACCCATTTGAGTGCTGAAAAGTAGAACTTTTCAGCATTTATTTCGAAAAGTGTTGCTATTCGATTCTGTTATTTTTGGTACAGAAAAGTAGGCTATTTCGTCGTTCAAGAATGACAGGAAAAGTGAGAAGTTTCAAGACGGAATTGCAAAAATACTTTTTTACATACTGTATGTATATATATTTTAGTCGGCTTGCAAAAATAAGAAAACTCGAGCGATAACTATTGAAAAAAAAACTAACTTAATCCACCTATGTTTATTCCACACAACTAGCCAATACTGAGCCACAAAAAATATTCGGTAAAACGTTCATCTGAATTTGATATTAACTTGATATGAACTTTAACCAACAATATTGTTAGTTCCAATTTTTATTTCAGTAAAGAAATGAGGTCATTACCACTGTGTTTTGCAAACGGTTGTCAGCCAGTCGATGACTTGTTACGGTGAATACACGTCCGTTCATGACTCCAGTCTGGCGAGGTTCATTCCCTTTTCTTTTTGTCTGATAAAAATGATGTCTCCTACCTCGATTAACTTCCAAACAGAGCAGAGCGGTGTGTGCGTATATGTACCTGTTCGGTTCACAGTTAGCATGTCTCGACAAAGAATGCACCACCGCCAACTAGATTTTGTCGTCGTCCTCGAGAACACACTTTGAGAAAGAGGAGGAGGGTGGATGATCATCAGCAGCAGGCACAGACAGACTCCTCTTCTCCTTTCTTGTGTAAATAAATATTACACACTCTTTGTTCTCATTTTTGACTTTTGATGTGTGTGCGCCGAGCGCGCCAAACCTTCTCAACCATCAATACAAGCTCACTCTTCGTTACTACTTGCGCTGCGCTGCCCTGCTGGTGTGGCCAAGAAATGTGTGTAAACAAACGCTGATTTCTACATCGCAACCGTCATCGTCATCAAACATGGCTGGCTTTGGTTGGAGCTTCGTGTGGTGTTTCCAACTCAGTCAACGGAGCGACATCATAGTGGGCTGTGTTGTGGTGGTGTTCGATAAAAGCAAAAACAATTTGGATTTCCACATTTACAGGGTAAAGTTGGTCGAAGCAAGTTGGACGAGCAGCAGCAGTAGCAGTAGCAGATGAATGCGCTGAAAGTGCAACTGTTTACATCCTGACCAGGTTGGACACAAAGGAGAAACGGCGACAGCATCTCAAGGAAGAGTTCAAGTGTGCAATTTTGCAAAAGTGTGCTCTCGTGTAAAAACCCGTGAGATTTCGAAAATAGTAATAAAAAAACAAGGGAAAATTTTACCGTTGCTCGCGAGAAGACGATGCTACTCATTTGCGCGAGTGAGGTTCAGAAGCACAGAAGGATAAGCAAGAACTTGGCGACACGAACGACAACACAAATGTTAGTGACCGCAGAATCTACGCCGCCTTGGACATTGACCTCAGGTGAATATCATCTTCCATTAAAGCACAAGCAACAGCTAACGGAAGCAAATCAGAGGCCATCTCGACCGATGGCCAACTCATCAAAATCCACAAACGGCTGGAGCATGTCGTTGGTTAAACGATATGCCCAAAGTGCGCCAAACAACCGACAAAACAGTGCTGACCCCGATAAAAGTGAACAACGAAAAGTGAGAATCAACAAAAGCAACAAAAAGAAGCAACCCAAACTCAGAGCCGAAATGATTTCATCGCCGTGGCCGCCATCGTCAACGGGAAAATTAGGTGAGTGTGTTTTACGTTTTCTTGCGATGATTTCGCAAACCTAAGCACGATTAACGCAGACGATTGAACGCAGTAGTGTTGTGAGAGATAGTAAGACGACGCGGATACCGATTCTCAAGTTGCGTCACGGTCACTCGAATCCCTGTAATGAGGGCATTCTCGCCATTGAAATAAGCTCAGCCAAACAAACAAGAACCTAGATCGTATTTCCGTCTCGCCAAGCCAAACTGAAACACAAGTCTAGTATAGCGCAGCGATACCGATTCGTGGACTCGATTTCTCGAAAGCGTTCAATGAGTCAGCGCTGCAAAAGCTATGACTGGCGGCCGCCAAATACTTGCGATGACGAAACGACGTGGATGCCCCACGAAATTCAACTTACCCAGACGTCATTAATGATGGTTAGCGTCGTATACGTCGAGCAATGCAATGGTTATACCAAAACACTGAGGAGTTCCATTCAAAACACACCACGACCAGCAAGACCTGTTTGCTATAAAACGGAACAAGTATTGGTGAGGTAGCGGTTTCGCGCGATTTTGTGGAAGCAAAACATGACTAATCAAATACACAGCGGAAGAAACTATAAAATTTATTAAAGTTTCTTTTCCACGGAACACTTTTCCCTGGATATTCTGCATTCTTTATCAAAGATAATAACACTTTAGACTCAAATCTGCGATATAAATTACTGGTGAAGTCTGCAATTGACGTGATTGTTGTTATTCTGATAGTCTAGCTTAAAATAAAACCGTTGTTGTTGAATTGTACTATTTTGGCAATTGGTTTGATGAATGCTGATTGGGCTTGCTTAACCAAAATCAAATTTTAGGAGTTGCGTGCTGTAGTAAATTACAGTTATATTTGTTAGCATTGTAATGTTAGTATATTCATACAAGAATTTCTAGCGATGCACAAAAGCATGCCAAGAAATTTTAATTCGATAATTTCGAATCTCTGAGGCTTACCAAGGGATAAATTGAATTAAAATGAATCTTCCTCGTGGGATATCGGTGAGAAGAATAAATAGTAAAGCAGTTTTGTCTGCCAACAGCATGCAAATATGTAGCAAAATAATCTATCTGATCTTCCTATCATACTTCCGAATCCTTTTTTGGGATATCTATCACACTTCCGAATCCTTTTTTTGGGATATCTTAACATCCACAGCTGCACCGTCATAAGGGGTGACATTGGGTCTGGGGGGTGAGATTGGGTCATACAAATTTCAGCATTTTTGTATGACCCAATCTCACCCCGCAGACCCAATGTCACCCCTGATGACGGTACACCGTTTTTTAACCGAGACACGTAGCTTAGTGGTAACGCATCCCCCTCGTAAGCTCGGGGTTCAATCCCGGGTCCAAATCCCGGCTCTGACCAACACGACTAGTAATCGTTTCTCTTCCAGATTTGATTGCTTAGTAAAGGGAAGGTAGTGCATCGTCACAAGCTGGACCTTATTAACGACACCTTAGGAAGGCGACAATTCACCTTAATATGTTAACATTAGTTGAGTAAAAAAAAAAACTGCAACTGAATCCGTTTTGTAAATGCTGGCCCCGATACTCTTCAAGGGTGGAACTGGAAAGATTTGCTTTTTGCCTTCCTCGACTTACTGAGGAAAGGCTATAAAATCACTCGAAAAACGAAATTCTTAATATGACCACCTAAACCCACCTTCATGCATACATATCGACTCAGCATCAAATTCTGAGCAAATGTCTGAGTGTGTGGTGGGATGTTGATAAAAAAATTGCACTGGATTATCTCGGCACATGCTGAACCGATTTGGACGGTTTTAACGATTTTTACATAAGTCCGGGAGATTGTAAAAAGGGTGTTTTTTTGTAAAAAAAAACCCGTCATGTTATACATTTTTAGAAAGGTATACGAAAGACGTTTCAACGAGTTCAAAAGAATGAAGATCTGACGACCCTATCAAAAGTTATAACACTTAAGTGTTATTTATGCAGTTTTTGGAGGCCGGATCTCAGATATTTTAATGAAAGCGTTGTCCGGATCTATCATGCAACCTGTCGTTGGATAGGTAATCAAAAGACATTTGCAACGAGTTCAATAGATTGCAGATCTGACAACCCTATCAAAAGTTATAAGTACATAAGTGCCCTGAATTATGAAGATCTGACTACCCAATCTGATGGTATGAATAATGAATCAAGTTGATAGAACACTACTCTTTTGTAACTATTTTAGATAGCATTATCCTCTAAATGTGAGGAAGGCACCAACCACCGAAGGGTGGATTACCACTTTTGTTTTGTTTTTTTTTTCTTATTTATCAGTTTAAATTGTTTCGTATGCGTTTCTCCTGTTTTTTTAAATTAGTTTGCTAATAGTTTTTAGCCTACAGTACATCTTAATTTTTCTTTTATCTCTACTTTTTTTTCTTGTCACTTCTCAAATTTTTAGTATGTTTTTACAATTATTATTAAATTATAAAACTTAACTTACTTAAGTTACTGACATACAGTATGTAAAAAAAGTATTTACACCCCTTGGGCACTATGCACATTTTGTGATGAAACATGTAAACAATTCAAAACTTTACAAAAAGCTAATGAAAAGATGATTTCTATAAAAAGTTATATAACAAATACTATTACAGAAATCAATAAGGGTGCAAAAAAAGTGTGTACACCTTTCGAAAAATTAACATAAATAAAGTTATTTGTTGACAAATCATCCTAAACCCAGTCTCCCAACTACAAATAGGCATCCTTGACTGATTAAAAAAATATTTGGATTTTATATAAAGTTTACTAATTACTTAGTATAAAAGTTTATATAACTCTGGAAATTCTAAATAAAACTTATCTAAACTTAATTTTGCAAACTTTCAATTTAACTAAATGTCAATATATTATCATAGAATTGCTAAATAAACATTCTGGAGTGGGCATTACACTGTTTTGGAGGTATTTGTAACGCTAGAATAGATTTCTCGTTGGAATTTCGTACCAACCCGGAATTACGTCGTCGGAAAATCCTTACTAAATTTTTCGAAAGGTGTACAAACTTTTTTTTGCACCTTTTTTGATTTCTGTAATAGTATTCGTTATATAACTTTTTATGGAAATCATCTTTTCATGAGCTTTTTTATAGAAAAATGTTCGGCATGAGTTCTGAACAAAACGTAGTACTAAGTTTCTGTCAAACTTTAAATTGTTTTCATGTTTCATCACAAAATGGGCCCAACTATGCACATTATACTTTTTTAATACTTTTTTTTACATACTGTAAATATAAGTCCATGCTGCCTTACTTTGTAAGGCATTAGAGGTCAAAAATTCAACAAAAATTTAGACCAAGAAAGTAATTTTTCATGTAACAAGTCAGAACAAGAGCTCGTCTATCCAATGCATCTGAATTTATTTGATTTAGTTGAAAAAAGATTTTTCCCGTCTCGTTTAATAAAGTTTAAAATGATGAGTTAAACACTTTGAAGTTCACTATTCGATTTGATACTTTGCAAACAGCTATTATAAATTAAAAAAAAAACTTTATTGTACTATTTATATCCAATGTGGATCGAGCACAAGTGCATCAAAACTTTTAAAAGGTACTCACACGCGCTTTATCTTACCCCGGCAGCATCAAAGTCGTTCCCACTCTGCTGAAAAAAGAGCAAAATACCAGAGATCAAAACGGCGGCGCTCAGCAGCTTCGGTGATGTAATGGCAAATAGCTCGGTTGGGCCCACTATCAGCAGCATTCACGTGCAACTTTCACAAACACAAGTCATCGGTGGTGGGTTACTCAACAAATTCGAATCTGCTGAGTTGGTTGGGTTAGACGTTTACAAAGTGTTTGGCATAATTTATTTTGGTTGACATGTTGTCATTTTGGATTATTTAAATAATGGGAAAATTTAAAAAAAAAACTTTATAATTAACCATGATCTAATGCGATTACAGCATATCATTTTTAAGGCACTAGAACGTTTAGTCAGCCAAAATTCAAGGTGAATTTTAAACCATTTAATGTTTTTTTTTATCATCAGAGTCATGTCTTGAGCAGTGCTCTCAGTTTTATGATAAATGTGAAGGTAGTTCGGATGAGTTAAATTGTTTTGACAAGATTTTTATCATATTTACAACAAAGAGCGTTATAAACTGTAATGATCCAGAATATGAATAAATCACAGGTGGCATATTTTTCTCAAGCAATGAAACTTTTCAGGGCAAAATCCGTAGCTTGTTCCGTTACTTAAACTTAAATCAAGAGCAATTTTCAATTTCACAGCAGAGCACACTGTCGGTTTTGTTTACCATCGTTTTTTGGCTGGCTTTTTGGCTTTGTTTTTGACTTGTTTGTGTTAATTTTCATCAAGTCAACGAAGAAACCATGAAAATTAAAAACAATGTAAATGAGAAAGTAATTTTAGATTCCTGTTTGTCTGCGAAGAAGAATACGAAAATTAATAAATGAAAGCAGAGGTGCTTTCTATTCTTTTGAAGACCAATTTAAGGTGTAACTCATGCGCATAGTTTATCAGGTCATAAAATTTCGCACAACGGTGTTGTGTTCTCCAGAAATGAGCGTTACGGTCTTGTTTCGAGCCGTTTCAGATGAGTTGCGGCGTGGATGAGTCATCCAGTACAGTACAGCTGCTGCCGTTGAACCGAGCAATGGCCGAATTAATTTGGTGAGACCGAAGGTGGCGTTTTGGAACGACGACAACGACGTTCCTTGAACAAAATCCGCGTGGTGCGGCGCCATCGCGGATTGCTCCATGAGTTGTGATCGCCACGTCATCGCTGTAAAGTGGACTTCTGAACCCGCGAGTGACCCGATCTACGATCGAAGGTTGCACCTGAGATGAATCAGTTGGAGAATTGCCGTTCGTGATGAGACTTTACTTCTATATTTAGATATAAAGTTGGTTGTTGCGAATGAGCAGTAGGTTACAGGGACATGCCTGAATTGAACTGAACTGAAAGTGCAAGCTTATCTCCATTCCAGTGTCTGATGGTTGTGACATCTTGCTCAGGTCGCCACATCAATACGATACCCTTCTACGACTCTGGGCCAACATGGACGACAGCAATCTGATCCGATGCACCACACTGTCCGCGTGAAGTTATGTAACGCCGTGGTCGTGCATATGGAATGGTCTCTAAAACGTGGTGGCTCTCTGCACATTCACGGCGGCCCACCTTTCGATGGCAACCCCTGGCAATCGTTAAAAATTGCACAATTTAACCAGTTTTTTGACCGCGACCAGCACCAGAGAGAAGGTGTCCAACGACAGGGATTTCGTAACGATCTTCAGCATGAATACATCGCAGCCGGCCGAGCCGGGTCTTAAAGGGGAAGCGTTTCTATTGTCAACGTTGTCACTTTTCGTGCAATGCTCTTTAAACCGATCGCAGAACAGGTCCCTCCACTCTATTTTTACTGTCTGCATATACGAGTATTGAATACATTACCCACGTGTGGAAGGCATGAATCTGTTGAGTCGCTGGAACAGAGCGACCCATCATGAATCTGTCGGACGGCGCCGCTGCTTACGGCAAAGACCCTCTAAGGTCCGGAGATGCTGCGCGAATATTGCACCGCGAAGACTCTGAAACGGTGGCGCGATCTCCGGCCATTTTCGGCTGTGTACGATCTCTCCTCGCGAGCCATGATTGAGTCAAGGTCGTATGCAATGTAAGTTTCATCACACCAGTAGTTTTGGACAACAGCAAACGTGTGAGGGGAGTTACATTTGAAAAGATTTGTGCCTTTTGGTATGGAAATTGAACACTTTGCCAGCGAATTGAACTTTTGAAATATGCATAAAATTGCTGGTAATTACTCTAAAAATCCTCAGCTGATAAAATCAGGAAAAACCTTGAAAGTTTTGGGTTACGGCGTGCATTCAGAGGTTTGTTTCGGTTGGCAAACTGAGCCCAAATACCAAATATGAGCTTGATTGGACGAAATGGACACTTTTGAACAACAAATCGTGTTAAGTTTTAAATCTCATTTAAAATTCAAATGCGGAGCCAGCTCCTGTGTCGTCCAATCAAGTTCATATTTGGGTTTTGAGCTCAGTTCGCCCACCGGAACAAGCCTCTGGATACCTAATATAGACCTTTCCTATGATTGAATCGTCGGTTAACTGAGACTGCGAATAATCCAGTCTGAACTGGACTTGATTTAAGTCAAAAACGCTTTTTCGAAGCTTAAATCGGACGTTGAAATACTGGAGAGTCAACATAAGGTTCTTGATGGAAATAAATGCACTTCCCCTCAATTTTGGTCCGTTGTGTGCTCCCAGATTACTCTGGAGTATTTTAAATATCATATTTATGCTCAGTGACGATAAATTACTCAAACTGTTGCATGCCTGTTATAATTTCAAATCTAGTTCTAGTTCAAGTTTACTGTTCTATTATACATAGGAAACTTATAGAACATAGGACCATTTAAAGAAATTATGGTTCTAATTTTTCGACCAGATTTGAATAAAGTTAATAATCATTTGCCACTCTCGTAAAAAAGTCTGCCAATTAATTAGCACAAGGGCACAAGGCACATCAGCTGGTTTGTTCTGGAATGCTGCTAAAGATCTATGCAAACAATTTATAGAAAAGAATTTGTGAAGGTTCCCAGAGTATCTCCTCGATTCGGACCAAGTTTCGATGGCGTCGTCGAGCAAGATTTGTTTGCCAGAGCAGAGCAAACTGTTTGTTTTTCCTTGGAGAGCAACCCAGCTGCGGTGGCGTTGTTCCACTTACTGAGTTGAAGAAGGTTAGCAGCACTTATTACGGTGTTTGTAAGCAGTGGCAATTCTTTCAAGAAAGGCCGACCCTCAAATCTCCAAGTAGTGCCTACATTGAGTTTAGTGCCGTTCTGTGACGACAATATGGGGGTCAACATTGTGCAGAGCTTCAATGGAAATCGAAAATAGAAGGGTAAATTGCTAGAATTCGGCAGAATTATCGGTTACTGATGCGACATTACACCCGGAAACGGCCGCACGTCGTCATGACAAATACGACTGAAACAGATAAGCGGGCGCATCTTATCATCGACGACGTAGTAGCAGCGTTTCATAATAAGACTTACAACAAAGATGGTCTGTGTATTAGCGATGACCTTCAAGCGCGGAAGTAGTTTGTGCCGTGCACACGTTGCGCGCTGATAGCAACTCAGCACATTTTTTGTTGTTTAGTATTGATTAACGATTAACCTGTTGGCATCCCGTCTTCTCGTCGTACCTGATAACGTTCAAAGTAGGTTTTCTAGAACAAGTGACGAAGTATTTTGCTGTTCTGATTGAATCAGACCGTACAGGCCACTCCATTTACGATGTTCTATTCTTAATGTTATTTGTTTCAATTGTGTATGGTCCTTGAGGCCTTGACGTCATGCTAGGTTATTTTTTGAAAACTAAATTTTGCATGACAATTTAACCAATATAATTTTTATTTTTCCCCAGCAATTATTTTTATTCTAATCCGGTAAATATACAATGAACTTATTTGAAGCATTGCGAACCGCAACAATCGTCAAACAAGTCATCCGAAAATTCAGATAAGTTCTATTCTTGATCGATTTAAGAGTGACGTACTTTATGAATGACGCTTAAGTAAATAGTTTCTTTATCTTTCCAAAAAAAAAAGTGGAATTCAATGTGCTGACCAGCTAGCACAAATTCGCCAAAAAGAAGTGAACAGTTGCAGGGATTTCTTAAAATTAACTAGTGTTTCCCATTACCCCTGATTCCCGAGCGGAACCACTTTCAACTAGGACGGTAGTCCTTTAATCGGGTTTTCCCGTCATATCCAAAGATTCCTTTTGTTCTCAAAAATCTCGACCATCTGCGCCACCCAGCAGCCAGTCACTCCACCCTTAGTAGGCGTAGCGCTCTGGTTCAGGATTTCCCATCGCGACTACCTCAACAAACCGCTGCACAGCCTACCTCGGTCGTTGGGGTATCGAGTCTGCCCGGCTACCCTCCTCTCTCGATTCTCTTCTATGCTGGTTTGTTCTCTCGTTCAGACACCGTTATACTCCGTGGGTTCGGCGTCGCGCTCTCCTCGTTTCTCGCGCCAACGCCATGTGTTTAGTTACTCAGCAGCATTAGTCGAGGACAGTCGAGTTCGTCTCTGCGATACGTGCGTGTTAAAGTTCGTGCCTAGTACCTTGCACTAAGGAACCCAGAAGCGAGCGAGCGCGGTTTTTGTGTAAAGTGGTGCGCTTCCGCCAGTTAGTCAGCCTGCTTTGATTTTCGTATTCTTTGTGGGCTTTCGTCTTCCGTTTGGACGCCGGGGTTTGGCTTCCGCAGCCTACTTGATGGAGTTCCCACATGGTGACGCCGGGATCGATTTTTATCTTGTCACACGCTTATTGGCGCCACGCTGAGTTGATTCCGGAAAAGGGGGGCACGATCGCGCGCTGCTGGAAAAAAGGTCGAGAAACTGTACGCGCTGTCACACGCCGACTGAGGAGTTAAATATAGATTTTCCACGGCACGGTTCGGCACGAGTGTTTCTGCACCAGCAAAGCCAACTAATCAATCGATTTTTTTTGTGAGCGAAAACTCGAAGAAGAGGAGAGAGTGGAGTGGTGTAGCAGATGGTGCAAAGAGGAAATGAAGCTGAAAAAGCTGAACTAGTGGTGGGAAAAGCTTAATCGGGAAGCGATGGATGCACCTTCTGGGATCGTTCCAGTGATACGAAATAAAGCTATCGAGTGCTGTCTGCAAGAAGGGATTTTGAGATATCGTTTTAAATGAGTCATACGTTGAACGTTGCATTGTTAGCGATACACAGGAAGTGTGCCTAAAGAAGGACCCAGCCAACTGTGTTTGTGTTATGAGAATTTTCGTTACTGCGCAAACGCGAAACTCGAGAGCCTGTCAAACTAGAACACGCCACCTTTGATGCAACAGTGTCGTCGGAAGGGGCAAGTTTAGTGAATGAAATAGTTTTTTTCCCTCTACTGCACGAGATTCGCCGAAACAGCATCCTAGCCAGTCGTTTTGACGATTTTCCTGTACACACTTTGTTCCGCATGTGTGCAGGCTGTGTATTGCCCGCCTTAACAGCGCTGTAGTTGTAGAAGCGAGCAAAACCGAAGAATAAATAAAGCAAAAAATATATCGTGTGTATCGTGTGAGTCTCAAACAGAGAATAGGCAGATACACAGCAGTAGTAGAAAGACGAGAGTCGTCCGACGACGACACAGCGCGCCGAGAATCTCTTTAGTCATCTAAGAAGCATTGAGGAATACAGAACGGGCAGTGGAGCGGACGATACCACGTGGTCCGTACGAGCGTTCACCGTGGGTGTGCGTCGCGCGTTCTCTTTGTTCGCGGCGTGACGACAAAACCTGAGGGACGGACACGGGGAGCCTCCCGGAAGAAAGTGAAACCGAACGTGAAAGTGTGTCAACAATAGAGCTCTGGCCAATTGTCCGTAATCCGAACAAAAGCCCCTCGCGGATGAGTCGAAAATTAGTGAGTGATGATATAATCAAAAGCTTCTCTCTTCCCGCGAGCCGAGCCAAACTGGTGTCAATGAAGAAGCTTAGCGAATAAAAAAAAAATACAAGTGCATACCCCTCGAAAAGTGTGAAAGTGTGGTGAAAGTGTATTTGGATACATAGAGAGCGCCGTTACATCAAATGCGCCAGATTTAGCACCGAATATCGTCAAACTCTCGATACTTACAAACCCCGGCAACAAAAATGTCCCTGGAGCTGATATTGGTGGCCGCCGCTGTTGTGGCCCTCTTTGGGTTCGTTCTGTTCGTTCGGACTCGAATGCGAGAAAAGAGTAAGTTTCGCCATGTGACGTAACAGCCGCAAATCGTCACGATCTTCGTCGCATCGTAGTATGCGGTGTTTTTTTTTCACTCTCACACAATCACAATAACACCTAGGACATCAAGCTGAAAAGCACGACTATACTTAGGGTAGATGTGCTTACCCCTAATTCGTCAATGCTGGCATATTAATGTGTTTCAAATAGTCATATTAATGTGTAATCAAATATAACCAAAATCAGTTTAAGGAAAGCTTGACAGTCCAAGTGTTAAAACAGCTCACGAAGCAAACCATAACATCAAAAAACAACAAGACTTTCGAAATCGCGGGCGTTTTGTCATCTTTCGTCGCAAAAATATTATTCGTGCCAACCCCGAGGGCAGTTGCAGCAGCAGCAGCAGCAGCCGCGATGCTGTTTCGCAATGTCACCCTCGAGACGGCCACCACCCGCTGGCCTTCGTTGACATCAACGACAAAATTTAATGGCCGCGCGAGCGAACATTGTTTGTGCCCGATGCTGTTTTGTGTTGTGGTGGCCCTAATTTGGGTCCCCATGGTTCGTGTCATCGACCCGGCACGGGTGACAGTAGGCCGTGGGGTCACGCGAGTGAGTTTTTTCGTCGAATAAGACGAATCGAAGTGTTGATGATCGGATCGGAGTAGGCTGATCGTCGGGAAAGATCCACCAAACTGATCACTTCTTATGTAACCTGATCATCTGATGCTAGTTTTGTCAATTTACGCGCTGGCTCGGCCGTTTGCATCAGGGTTTGATTTACACGCCTTTGCGATGTTCCTGCAGATGCAATATTTACCATTTGGGGTGTGAAACGAGAGAAAAGATAGAAGTGATAATTACCTTTGGTTAACGGAACTAGAGAATCAATCCGCTACCGATTTGAAATGAGATTGGAGGCAACATTATCCGCAAAAGATCTTTTGTGTCCTTTGCTATTAAAAATTGAGAAATACTTACTGTTAAGGTGTTTGTCAAGCAAATTGTTAAAAATTTGTAAAGCTTGTTTATTTACAGAATCTATGCAAACTATTAGGTGAATATTGAACGATTTAAATTAATGTTTTCTAACCATTACCATGCTTATAATTTTAGCCAGCAATAAAGGCAAATAGTGTCAAACATGATGGAAAAAGCAAACAAAACGTTGGCAGGCAAACACATAACAACCTTCATGATCTGGCCGAGTGCAGAATTATGAAAACGAGCGTGACTTAGCATATTCGTCTCTTGGTTAAACCGTACAGGACACGAAACACAGTTTCAGCATGATAGGCTACATATTATGAATCAAAACTGAAACTTGTAAAGGTTTTTCAACAGTACGCACTTATCTCGTTACCATGAAATTACCAGCTCAAATATCTTCGAATGCCCATCTAAACAGAATTTGATTGCGTTTCGCAGTAGCAACACCATCGTCATTGTCACTACGGCATTCGTACTACCAGCCAGCGTCGTCCTTCTTATCGGAAACGTGTGAAAATAAGCAAAAGCCTAAGATTAGAACACTCCTGCTGCTGGTTGACTAATCTTATCTGGCCGCGAGGGTGCACATGTGATTCTAAGAGACACATTGTAAATCAAATGGGCCTGGATTACGCTGGGAACGCGAATCCATAAATTGCGATATTTGCATGCTACTACGTAGTAGGCGAACATTGCCGGATTTGAGGCAGTTTTCGAAACCGATCACTAGGATCGCCGCGGGAAGCGAGGAGGAAACAAACTGGATTGTTCTGCCAGGTTCTGCCATAGCGGTTGAATCGCGGCTTCTTTCGGAGTTATTAGCCGGCTACGACATTAATTTAAACGCTTCGAGCGACTTATATGGATTGTCGTTCCATAACAAAAGCGTGATTTATCGATCACTGGATGTTCGTGTTGCGTGCTCAAGGTGACAACATTCGGCTGTGCCACGTGACGACGTGTAGAGTTTGCGACGACACGTATCTCTGTACTCTTCGTTTATCTCATCATGTACGGGCAAGAGCGACATGCATTGTTCCACAGAGATACACACACGTGGAAGTTGTGTCTCGCCTGCAATCGCGCTACGGTCATCTTCAAGTGGACGCTGCTTTTACGTGATAATGTGGCGTACCTCGCCGGAACCACGTGTTAACCCCTAAACGTGTTGCTAAGGCTCTCGTTGAACCGTGTAATGGGCACGCGTGCGTCCGTGCGTCCGTGTGTGTGTGTGTGTGTGTGTGTGTGTGTGTGTGTGTGTGTGTGTGTGTGTGTGTGTGTGTGTGTGTGTGTGTGTGTGTGTGTGTGTGTGTGTGTATTCTGTTAGATTGGCCGCAATTCCCCCATCAATGAAGTATATGTTCTTAGAGTTAATTGACCAGCAATACTGTCAATAACCCAGCCGAGTTGTACACGCCAAGTCAGTTTCTCAGATAGGTGTTGGTGCCCACACGGCGGTGGCGCTCGGCAAGCGGGTTTTGCGCGCCAAGAAGCAGACGCTAAAAACGGAAGAATAAAAACTCCATTTCATTGAAAAGTGAGTCGAGGAGGTCCACGCGCGAAATGATCCCCACGTGAATGGTGGAAGGAGAGGCATAGAGAGAGAAAGAGAGGGTTGGGCAGGGTAAGTTGAGTAGAGTTGAGGTTGAGATGCGCGCGCACATGGCCATGGAATGCTGTCATGCTGCCAGATTCCAGGAAACTGGTCGCCGGAGGAGGCTCGCCGTTTCAGACTCGTATGCTCCTTTATGGCGTATCTTTTGCGTGCTGATTCCGCGATCCGCGTGGTTTTTGTGTAGGGATGTGTGCGTGTGGGATCGCATACCTTGTAAAAAGTATGATTTGAAGTTGGTATTGGTGGAATCTTTTTTCGCGAATAGATAAATTTGATTCGGTCTATCTGTGTCATGTGCACGTGCTGGAGATGTTGCATGGAAAGATTTATTTGTTAATTTTTCCCTAGATATTTTTCAGTATAAAATTTATTATTGATATTCAGCTCAAGTAAGTTTTTAGATGATCAAAAACATCAATTTATACTATACTCAGCTAACTAAAGCTTGTAATTTTGCAACGAGCATGAACTAAGCTACTACAAACATCGAGCGTTATCATGTTACCAACATGGCTAGTATCACTTGAAAGTTACTGTTATAGTGATGAAAACTAGTTTGATTTATTCAAGAAAGATCTGTGATCTAGTATGCAGAGTACAGCATATCTGCTCAACCCAACCATGATCAGCTACACGATCAAGTGAAAAAAAATGCGGCCACGTGGGTCAATTACATGGGCAATTGTGCGCGCGCTACAAATCCTTAGTGTACGAGAAGGTCTACCCTCTGAATGCGGTGCTTCATCTATTCTGGTCAATGCCGACTGTTGCATTGCTATACTGCTACCGATGCACTGAACTGTGTACAGAGTCTCGAGGATGTGACCGATGAGTAAGCACGCCCCGTTCCGATTATGAGATGCACCACTGTCAGACTGCACCAAGTTGTGGGTTTTGAGGTCACTGGCCGGCAGAGTTGGGGGACAGAAAAAAGCGGAATTCCGAAGGCTTGCGGTTGGTGGGAAGCAGCGCGCAAAATCGTAACGAGCTGGAGATCCACGAACCACTGTAGAGAACGGGGAGGAATTTCCACACACTGGAACAATAAATACATTATACCCACTTTCAACCGTTTCTCATCGTTCGTGCACTGTACAAAGGGAAGCATTCCAGAGAAGATGATAAATTCCAGAACCGGTTGTTTGAACGGAGTGAATCACGTTTTTTTTTTCGATATCGCAAATGACGCAGTCAAGGCTGGGGATGACGAAATCTTTCCATGGAAATTCGCAATCTTGGTTACTTCCAAAAGTGAACCTTTTCCCCGGAAGAACCAGAAACCAAAGACAAAGAATTAGCTCCGACTAACCGCAGCTCAACGATTCAATCAACTGCGTGGTTGTCGGTGGTATCTCAATCAAACCAATACCACTCCACAGTCACAGACAACCGCTTCCCACGTCGATAACGCGCGGTGGCGATTGGCTATGATGGATCCGGACAGATAGCAAAACTTGACCAACCAGAAGAATGGGCTCGTCGCCGCCACAACCGCACGCTCCGTTCATTCGCGCGTCGTTCACGGCCTCTGAGAAGTTTAATCAACTTTGTTTCCACGGCGCGTTCAAGTACACACACACTACGGCGTTCATTGTTGTTGTTTTTCTTTATTGCTGCTGTTGCTGATAGTGGTTTCGGTTTCTGCGGCGGTGTAAATTCATTTCCGCATTTGAATATCAGCGCCGAGCCGCGGCCTGCTTATTTGCGTCTTCGCGAGCTGGACCGGTTGTACACAGAAAAAAAAACAATTCCCGTAATCGTGAATTGTGTTCATGAACTTGCGAAGCACACAGGAATTTATTCATGAGTATGGGGCATTTCTGGAGTTTTTTTAAAGGTCCAATAAACCAAATTTGCAGTTTTTGCTTTTTGGGTGTTTTTTAATATCCCTGACTCAAGGCGGTTTCAAAAACATCCAAATAGTAAAAACTAAAAAAATTGGTTTATTGGACCTTTTTAAAAAAAACTCCAGACTTGCACTACAAACGTGAAAATATTCCTTCGTGGTTCTCAAATTCATGAACACAATTAACGAATTCGGGAATTCTTTTCTTTTTCGTGTACGCAGGGTGGGAATTAGGCGGATTGGAATGATTCCGTTAGGTTGGTGTTGATTGGAAGATTTTGAAAAAAAAACACACTTTCAAATGTGTTTCCAGTAAAACGGGAAGTCATGGGAAGTACCATTGAGTTCGATACTAGAACAATAGAAATCATGCACCATAGTAGGCCGATTCTGGAATGCGCGCGTGCTCTCATTGCATAGGGTAAGATGCCTAATTGAGGACCTTTTTAGTTAAGGCCCACAGGTCTTGCGGGCTCATTACAAGTTTCTGCTATGCTAAAAGGCTGCTATAGTTAAGCTGCTTTCAGGTTTGAATTCATAGCTTTACTAAGACCAATTCCTATGCCCTCCCCACTAAACAAATGAGAATGGACTTGATTTTAAAACATTTTTGTAAGTCAGATTAATAGATTTATAGATTTATTTGGAAAATCGTAGCTATAACATTTGTTAAACGATGCTATCGTTCTCTCTAAATTTTGGCCAAAGCATACACAAAAAGTCTGCCTGTGTGGATCGATCGGACCGCGCACTGAACTCATAATCCAGAGGTCTCCGGTTCGAATCTCTTGTCACAAAAAGAACGATACCCGCCTGTGGATCCGTTGACGAAACCGCAAGCAGGGATGGTATTTACTCGTTTCCTCGCCGATGGCGAGGGCTTTTCGATATCGTCCCTCGCTCAAATCATCAAATGTTTGGCGTTCTCCCAAAACTGCATCAAGAGAGCGAAGCGAAAACGACGCCGACGAAATAGCGAGCAACGAACAAACCGATGCGTAAGACGGAAAAAAATCTCTCACACAGCCAGTCCCCTCGCTCAGAAAGCAAGAGAAAGAGCAATCGTGAAATTCTCTCGCCCGTAAGCCCTGTAGAAATGAGTTCATTTGTGTGCGTGAGCTCCAGTGTATGTATACAGCAATTTCGTGTGCGTGCCTCTCCGGTTGAAACGATAGTTCCATCGGAGCCAGCGAGAGGGTATTTCTCGTCGATTTGATGGGCTTTCGATATTCGCGATAGCAAGCCGACCATCACTCGGCTGCGAAAGAGAAGAGAAATTTTAAGAGACGAGGAACGCACCGAAATATGCATCAATGATAGTGCGATGGTGATGGTTTACCTACCCTGACCGCAAGGTTTAAAGAGGGCCACATTATAAAATGTTACGTCGATTCCGTTTAATAAACAAAAAGTCTAAAAATAACTCAACATTATTCTTTAATCGATTGTTTTGAATTAGGGATTCAAACAGCACATTGTTCGGTGTTAAAATGTTCATAATAAATAAGAAAAAATTAAAACAATAATCTTACTCATGAAAAAGAGTCAACAAATGGGTAACCTACCCTAATCCGCCGACAGGTTACCAACCACCATGCCAAAACCACCTGGCCTGCTCGGATGCTTTGCCCGCCGCCAACCCAGCACCTGTATACAGTTAGCCCGCGCGCGCAGCGAAACTGGTTTAACCACCGCGTCCGCGCGCCTCCTTCGATCGACAAAAAAAAAGCGCGCGCGATCTTGTGAGAAAAAAATAAACGCCAAAAACCGTACGGTACTTGAATTCACATATTAAAATTTTTCAATTTAATCTGTTTATGCATGCAAAAATGGATACGATGGCGCGATATCGTTAATCGGCGCGATGGTGGGAAGAGAGCGCGCGCGATGAAAAGTTGGTCACCTTTTAGAAAGTACACGCCAATCGCGATCGGCAAACAATTGATGGCGAAGAAAAGCAAAAACAAAAAAAAGCTCAGCTGCATAATAAAAACATTCGCGCAGGAGCGCTCCAATAAAAACAACAACAGGCAAACAATATATGCTAATGGGACGTGCAGGGGGTTGCAAAAAATCGCAAAAAGCGAGAGCTAAATTGCACCCCAGCGTCAAGTTTCACCCCAACGAGATAGTTTAATGTGCGAGAGTTTTAATAAGCGGTGTCGATCTTGAAACAATCGGAAGAGCGAACCCCCGTATCGGAAGCCCGCCCAACCACGACAAAACCAAGCGGAGAATGCAACCCTGGGATGGTTCACGTGCCACAGCAGGTCGGTGGGTGGGAAGATGTCGCGGAATCGAAATACTTTCGCACGACCACGGCGACGAGCTTTCATTGATGATGATGATGACATAGAAAGGAATTTCATGATATTTTCTTTTTACTTTCTTTCCGTTTTGAATTCAGAGTCGCGCATCGCGCTGTTTACAGTTTCTTCATCACGATCGTGTCATAGCGCGCAACACGATGGTGATGATACCGTGGTGGGGAAATGGGGGAAAATATCTATAAAATACTGCGCGAATGTGGCTCATCTGCTCTTCCGTTAGTCTTAGGGGAAATTGAACATTTTTATAACCAGAAAACGAAGTTAATGTGGTGCACTTATTTTGGTCTACTTGATAGCATCGTTGCTCAGGAGGCACGTCGACGTTAATTATAAAGTATACTGTGAAAAATTTTACGAGCTCATTTACTATATTTTTATTTGACTTCATATTTATTTGATCAAATTGATTCATGAACACGTTGTTTTCCCATTTCAACGCACCTTTTCAAGTGTGTGCAAAATATCGAATACTCCTTGTTCATTGTTGTAGAAATTCGTATTCGCAACGCACGTGGTTCCAAAAAAAAAGCGAAGGTTTACATTATTTCTGGCGCGGCTAAGTAAACAAGATTATTTTTCCTTCCAACTCGACTGCATTGATAAATTCGGAGCGACGGGCAAACACGTGTTACCCGAAGATATCGATGTCACTTTTTGTCGCTGTCGACGAAATCTAGGTTGAGCTTAAAATGTTTGATTTGGTAAGCAGCAGGATTGAGTTTCATAAATATACCGATTTTATGCGTGTTCATTTAATGTTTATTGAGTAAAGTAATATTCAATCTCACCTCATTCATAAATCACCGCTTCAAATTGTTGTTCGCGATGGTACTTTCAAACAAACCACTTGGAATCTGTGCTCAAACAGACGACGCAGTAAATGTTGCTCCTCCAATTAGTTTAAAATATGTCAAAGCTGGCATATTAGCGTGCGCTCAAAGAAGAGACCGGTGACGCAAATTAACAAGAGTGACACCCAAATCTGGATGGGGTGAAGGGTTTTCAAAACGACGAAAAAGAACTTGACCTGTGCTTTATTTTAAGGGGTGCTCGGAACGGCCTCACCTTCGTGTGATTCCGGATCAGCTTTCAAAAAATATGATTTGTATGTTACGTTCGATGTCTAAAGTATTCTTTTGGGTGTGCTCCCAATTTTGCATACTATCGACATTTATTAGCTTCTAGAATGTCACAATTTGGCTTGAATATCAATATTTAAACAGCAGTGTAGCCTAATTCTTTAAAACAGCTAGAAATTATCTCAAAACAAAATGTTCTAATATTTGTTCTCTCTTCTCTTCACCTTTGCAGATGACGCATCCAACCGAAACGAAAAGAACGAAGACCGAAAGCAAAAGCACGGTAATCGGACCCCAACAGCAGGAAACGAAGCAGCTGCCTCCGGCGGGGCTCCAGCACCAGCTGGCAAAACCGGCGGTGGTGGCAGGAAAGTCGCTGTCTCGAGCATTTCGACGAATGTCAAAAAGCAACGTACGGCAGATGCCAACTACCAGCACCCATGGCTGTACACGACACTCAAAGGACACACCGGCCAGGTGTTCGACATGGACTTTTCCAGGAACGGGAAGTACCTGGCAACGTGTGCTGAAGGTAAGCTGAGTTTTTTTTTCGCTTTCTTCGCTATTTTGGTTCGTTCTTTCCGCGAAAAAAAAACTTTGCGAATCAGGAAAAGTCCTTCCGGCTTGAACTATTTATGATATTTTTTTGTGAAGAACATCAACTAACACATGATCATTACTAATTAAACAACTTTACGAACTTTTCCATAAAGTTATCCTGGGTAAATTTTGCCATTACTCACGAGCAAAAGTTGTAAATTGTGAATCCCGGAACGTTCGTCGAGCGCGCGCTCTTTTATTTGGAACCAGAAATGAACACGTGTGAATTGAATAAAATAATAAATCGATCAGTCTGCGATCAGCAGAGAAGCGAGTCAGACGTGCGTCCCTCACAAACCAAAAAAGTGCTAAAAAGTGCAAAAAATGCCTCACGGCAAGAAAAAGAGGCGGTCCTCACCAGCAGGATCGGCAGATTTGAAAAAGCTAAAGAATGCCGAAGCGCTACCTGCAAAGCCAGGCAGTTTGAGCAAGGACGCTCAAGATTCGTCTGAAACCAGTTCGCTACCCTCCCTGTAGACGTGAGCGAGAAGGAAGTATTTGAACGACGGGAAAAGTTGCCACCCATTTTTGTGAAAACATCGTCATCGGATTCGGTGCGAAAGTGGCTGACCGGGTTTATCAAATCTGGTGCTTTACGAGCATCCATTCGCTTGTGTGCTGATGGACTCAAAATTCTGCTGCCTACCAGAAAGGATTACAACTACGTTCGGGATTTCCTGAACAACACAAAGATTGAATACTACAGCCATGACGATCCAGGTAAACGCCCCATGAAACAGGTCCTCCGAGGTCTGTACGACATGGATGTGAGTGTGCTGAAAGAAGAGCTCAAAACTCTTAAGTTGAACGTGATCGAAGTCTTCAAGATGACGAGACACAACAAGGACATCAAGTATCGTGATCAACTGTACCTGGTTCATCTCGAGAAAGGATCGACAACGCCGTCTGAGCTGAAAGCAGTTCGGGCAATTTTCAACATCATCGTGACTTGGGAACGTTATCGTCCAGTGCACCGTGACGTGACACAATGTTCGAACTGTTTGCAGTTTGGGCATGGTGGAAGGAACTGTTTCATCAAGAGTCGTTGTGCAACCTGCGGAGGTGAGCACAAAACTCAAGCTTGCGAAACAATCAACGAGAACATAGAAGCCAAATGCTTCAATTGCGGCGGCGACCATTCGACCAAGAATCGAAGCTGCCCAAAACGTGCTGAGTTTGTGAAAATTCGGCAGCAAGCGACGACGAGGCACCAACCAAATCGTCGCAAAACACCACCAACTTTCACGGACGTGGATTTTCCTGCTTTGGCGTCACCTGGAGCGGAATCTGTTCGAGTGGTTCCAAATCTGCAGCCATTGCCGTTGAATCAGCGGCCAAAAGTTGCAGAGAATACAACACCTCCTGGCTTCAGTCAGCAACCGAGGAAAACCAACCAGCATCAACAGATGAAGGCAGTAGTGACCTGTTTTCACCACAAGAACTTATGAACATTTTCATCGAGATGACAACAACACTGCGTGGTTGCAAAACTCGTGCGGAACAAGTAAGAACGCTTGGAGGATTTATCTTAAAATACAGTTTGTAGTTTACTCGTTCTAATGACTTTGAATATTTCAATGAATTTGCTTTCTTAGTTTTAAGTTAGGATTAGTTGTTAAAGTGAGTTTTTTTTCTTTTTTACCCAAATGTATTCGATTCAATGCAAAAATGTAAAACAATTTGAAGTAAATAAATGAATGTGAACAGTTAATAAGAAAACGAAAAATATAACAAAGATGAAGAGCATGTAGCCATACCACTTAGAATGTAAATGATATGTAATTATTATAAGAAAGTTCAATAAAGACATATTTAATTTCAAAAAAAAAACACGTGTGAATTTGGGAAGAAACCCGCAACCGGTCTACTATCTTAGCACAGACCGGACACAATCACACTTTCAAAATCTCCATGAACTTTGTTCGCGTTCTATTCGCAATTCAAAGTGAAGGTTACTTGGCAAGTTTGTAAACTTATAGCGCTTCCCAAAACTTGCGTTATTTCAAGAAATCTTAAACCTTGTGATGCGTGATGCCCTTTTCGATCGCGGGTCACGATCTTGCACCAAAACGGAAGAAAGATTCTTTATCTACACCGCTGGAAAGGTGCCAAACAAAACTTTCAGCGCACACTGCGATGCGATTCGGTTGGTACGAAAAAACGCACACACAAAAAACCGCACCCCACGAAACGTGTGTTTTCAAGCTCAATTGAAGCCACTATCAAAGGTTACGGGCCCGATGTTACGGCGTAAGTTCGCCAAGAGATGCGTAATGTTTACTACACACGGCACGGATCGCGTGGTGTTTGTGTGGCCGAAAATGTTGTATGCTCTCCTCCGGCGAGTGAGTGTGTCCGTTCGCCAGTTGGTTGGTTGGATCGTTGGAGCCGCAAGGTCACGTACCAAAACATACTGAAATGTTTGTAATTTAAACCATCCTTCTTTTTTTTGCGCGCACGCGGGCAAGGGAACCAGCGAGTTCGCACATAGAGTTTACATAACAATTACGTCAACGACAACACGCGCTCGTGCCAACCGATTCAAACACGTGGAGATGCCCATTTCGCGCCTCGCGCTAAACGGCGACGAAATTGTCAATTAGCTGGGTAGGAGGGCAGGGAAGTTGAACGATTTGTTACTTGCGACAGATTTCTTCTGTTAACTTTAGAGGCATGAATTCAAATCAAAGAAAAGTAAATTATGCGAACAGTTTTAAATTGTTCTGTTTTTATAACATTTGATCTAATTGATGACGACAATCATCCAGTTTTTACAATCTAACAAACTGACTTATTTTAGATTGTTCTTTCTAGTTACTATTAAGTTATATAGAAATATCAGGTCGTCAGATAATCTTTCGGATTACCCTTAAGTGTCGATATGTGTTGTCTTCAAAATGTTCAGATTATATTTAAATTAAATATCTCGAATTGCAAGGTCTCGTGGCGCGATGGTTAGCGGCTTCGGCTGCCGATCCCTAAGTTGTTGTTGGGCGCGGGTTCGACTCCCGCCTTATCCTCCTGACTTTCTATCGGATGAGGAAGTAAAACGTCGGTCCATTTGCGTAAAAGAGGTTTTGGGTGACTCACCACACATAACCTTGGGACGCCTAGAAATGAGCAGAAACTTGCAACAGAGCCCACAAAAGACCTGGGGATCGTTAAAGTGGATTGCATTGCATTGCATCTCGAATTGCAAATGGCTTGAGAGTGCCCAAATTCGCTGACAAATTAGAAAGGATGTAAGAAACCTCCATCTGACATCCGATGTGTTTTCGGTCCCACCAAAGCTTGCAGTCGATCTGTTTTGACCGTTGAGAGGTATCATTCCATGTCGGCCATGTTTGTTTTAGAAAAACATTAAAATCATGACTCAGCATACATCAATCAAAAACTGCTTTTCTACAAATGGTTGGCTTTTCAATAGGGCTTAATTTTTCAACAGATTTTTTTATTACCATTAATTTCCCGATTTTTGATGTTAAAAAAAATCAGGTTTCTACAAAATTAGTTTCGTAAAACCATTGACATAGTGAAATCAACAAATATGTTCCATTAAGCTAGTTTTGTCGATACTATATTTTATATTTTCTAAAGTTTCAATCAAAACTAAAAATAAAAACATAATCCAATAATTTTAAAGCAAGCTTTTTTTTTCGTTGTATTGCTGTTTTGGTTCAAATTCACGTGTTCAATTTATTTTAAAGTTATTTAAAAATTTCAGTGGACACGTGGTTACGTGGATAGTCGTTTGTTTTTCCTTTTTTATCTTTAAAGCTGCATAGAATGAGAGAATTCCAAGAAGTTCCATTTCATCAAACTAGTGACTCACTCAATAACCAACCTACATTAAATCCACCGCCTACTAACTACCCAACTAACAAGTGCTTTTTGGGGGCATGGGGAAAAGATGAGTTAGTCACCCTTATGGGGTGGTGACGCCGTTCGATGGAATCGAACTGAAGAGTTTAGTTTTTTTTTGTTGTTCTGTGATTAATACAGTTGGTTAACTACTTTTAATGTGTTGCCTATGTGGTCATCGCGCAATAGTGTGGTGCGTCATGACTATTCCTATTCGGCGTGTTTATAAAGAGTATCACGGGTGCTGCTGCTGTTGGTTGCTGCTGGCTGCTGGTGGTGTTTTAGGCTTAGTTCTAGGTGTTTGTCGTTGGTGTTGTATATATAAATAATACCTGCTCATGGGGGCGGCTCGCGTCACACTCTTCGGCGGGTTTCCTTAGACAGTAAGATCTGGAGTGGAGTTACACAGCACAAATTGTCTGGTTGTGAGTACTTGTCTCTCTGATGTCACTAGAACTTTGTTGAATTAAATTACAAATAAATTAATAAATCAAATCTAACCAGTATTTTTTCCGCCGTACTGTGTAACTCCACATTTTCGTAGAGAGTGTTGATAGTACTGATTCTTCGCGAAAGGCTCCCACAAATCAAGAACGAACCAAACGCTTAAGCTCGTGCTCATTTGAACAATATGGTTCTAAACTGTGTTTCTTCTTCTTTTTCTCTCCCTCTCTTTCTCTCACACACACGTAAAGATTCGCCTTCAGCACAATCGAGCAACGGCAATCATTTAATTAATGTGAATATTAATGCAAATGATGAGCGCAATACTTCTGCTGCTACTACATCCACATCTTCGGCCTTCGGCGATGTAAACGACGTGGTCTCCAGCAGCAGCAGCAGCAACGCAAGTAGTGGAAGTACCAGCAGTGGCAGCAGCACTCGTGGTGAAGATTCGCCAAATGCCCCAGGCGCAGGCAAAAAGCAGCGGAAATATACGAAGAAGAAGCAGCAGTACAAAAAATCCAACGGCAACCACGGCAGTAGTAACAGCGGCAACGCCGGCAATTGTGCGACCAATTTGCGTGTCTGCGGTGGCGATGACGACCCTATCGGGACGGATCCAAAAGTGGTTACCTCACCGGTCAAAAGTACTCCAGTCGTCGCAACGGTTGTGGCTCAGTCGGCGTCATCTTCTTCGTTGTCGTCCTCGTCGTCGACCGGCTCTTCCTCTAGTGGGGGCAAGCAGCAGCAGCATCATCATCATCGTCAGCACGAAAAAAACTCGAGTTACCAAGGTCGCCTGGATTTCAACGGCGGTCGGACTTCGCCCCAGCGCGGCGACAACAGTAAAAGGTATCACCAAAGAAACGCAGGACTGTCGCCGTTGCGCCAGTACGTGAAGTTGAATCTAAGCGAGAACGAGCTCGTCAAGTACCTGAGCAAGTACGTGCTCGATAAGGACGTGATGAAGGAGCTGGGGTTCCCGGTGGAGTACGGGCTGGACTCGGACAAGGCGATAATCTACAAATTTGCGCACGATTTCTTCCGCCCGGCGGCGGCACAGTTTTATCCCCGATCGGTGGCGTCCAGCAAGAAACGAAGCCACGAGATAGTGGAGGCGGACAAAAGTGACGACACGGACAGCGGACACTCTTCGCCGACCAACGTGGACGACAGCGATTCGTTGCTGGTGTATCGTAGCTTGTCGCAGGGCAATTCTACCGCGCTCAAGTCACCGCTGAGCGATATTGATATCGAGCCGAGCGAGGAACGTGAATGCTGTCGCTGTAACAAAGGGTTCTTCATCACGCTGGACGGGGAATACTTGACTCAGGAGCACTGCATTTATCACTGGGGTAGGTTGACGCGGGTCTTCAGCGGGGCCGAGTTCAAGAAGGTGTACTCCTGCTGTAATGGAGACGCGGACGTGAAAGGATGCACCATTAACAAGCTGCACGTTTGGACGGGACTGCTGCCGGGCTTCAACGGACCGTTCGACGGATTTGTCAAAACGCAACCCTCGCCGAGGAAGCTGAAACTGTTTGAAAAACTGCTGTTGAACAAGTTTTACTACCAAAACATGAACGCAGATTGCATCGATCTGCTGCAGCAAGAAGATCTGATCGTGGACGACAGCGAAAGCGACGGCGTCTACGCCCTCGACTGCGAAATGTCCTACACGGGTCGAGGCCTCGAGCTGACCAAGGTCACCGTGGTGTCCGTCGACGGCCAGCTAGTGTACGAGCGTCTCGTTAAACCCGACATCGAGATCGTCGACTACAACACGCGTTACTCGGGCGTCACGGAAGCGGACTTTGCCAACCCGCGCCAATTCGTCACGTTGCGGCAAGTACAAAGGGATCTCCTCAAATTTATCTACGATGACACCATCCTAATCGGACACGCCATCGAGAATGATCTAAAAGTATTAAAAATCATCCACAAAACTGTGATCGACACGTCCATCACGTTCCCGCACATGAACGGATTCCCGTTCCGGCAGTCGCTCAAGTCGCTCACCAAAAACATCCTCAAGCGGGACATTCAAATGCAGCAACAGCAGCAGGAACAACCCGTCTATGACAAGAGCAGTAGTAGAAGTAGTAGCACCATAAGTAGTAGCAATTCAATCGGCCACTGTTCGCTCGAGGACAGCCGCGCTAGCCTAGAACTTATGCTATGGCGGGTCCGCAAGGACAAGGCCGTGTACGACAACATCTGGAATAACAACTGTTATCGAATGCAGAATAACTAAAAGAAGAGAGAAAAAAAGCTGTGATTATTTTTTTAATTTATTAATTTTTAAATCCCACGACCCTGCAAAAGCGCAGGGGGAAACCACTAGTTGTACATTACCTAAGCGACTAATAAAAGAAAGATACTGAATAGTCATTTTGTTGTCGTGTTTTTCGCACTGTGGGAACCTCGCGAGCGAGCAAGCTTTCTAGAGTTGAGCTCATTGTTCTCTCGCGTGAAATCGGATTATTATGAAGCGTGCCAGTTCTTAGTTCGTTACCAAGAGATTACACAACCCCCTCCGCTACGCGGCGCACTCGTTACAAGCGACAACATAATCCGTCCTTTTCAACCAAATTGACTATCACGTTATCACTCTAATTCTTTTGCAAGCCATGCTGATTTGGTTCGGTTCCTAGAAAACAAACAAACAAACATAGTTTTAGCATTAAATAGTCATGTTTAAATTGCAAACTCATGCAAAAAAAAATCAAAGACTGTATTTTATTTACATTCTTAGTATTCTCACACACCTAGGTTATTTAATTTAACACAAAGCTCAAACAATTCAGTTCAGCTTCAGATTCTTCAAACTGAGATCGCAGCATGCTCTGCGCGATTGGCACATGCAGCAGCAGAATTGTGTTTTTCTCTTTTGATTAATTCGCCGCCAACTTCGATCGAACAGACATTACTCCACTACTGCTACTACTACTACTACTTCTACTACTGCTAATATTGCTTTGAAGAGTTTTGTTATAGTCAGTGAGAGAGAGAGAGAAAGAGCGAGAGAGAGAGAGAGAGAGAGAGAGAGAGAGAGATGTTGTTAGATCACGCATGCAAAGTGCAAATTACTTATACAATACAGATCAACAAAAAAAGGTGAACAACAGTGCTAGAGTTTTAAGCAGAGAAAATAAATCGAATTTAGGACATAATTGTTAGAATTGTAAGATTTTTTTATACAACAAATGAGCATAAAACAAACAAAATTATCAGGAACTGTATGTGAGACAGACGGTAAAACAAAAAACTGTGTTATTGCAAAAAACCTCCATAGGGTCAGTTTTGATGACGTAATGGTACTTATATTTTGAAACATTTTTTATGTTCGACTGGCAAAGTCGCAGATACAAAATAGAAAACATTTTCAAATAAATGAGAATTCAATTCATATATTTAAACCAGTGTGTGCCTTGCTGTTTTCATTCAGAAAGAAACCCCCCGCCTCTCCCCCTCCTCCCAACTTTGCTTGAACTTGACTTAAATTCAAACGACCAATTCGTCGTCGCTTAATTTGGTTGTCGTAATTTTACCGCGAGCAACTATTGCTAAACGGACGTCATCGAGACAAACGACGAAGTCAGCGTGCGCAGCTCGACAGTGTTACCTTCAAGTTCGGTCTATTTTTTATTGAACGCCACAAAACAATCCGCAATTTAAGCGTACCTGGTTGGAATATTTATTTGATTTACTGCGTGATCGGAAGATTTGGTGCCTCGCACTGAATTTCGCGGGTGGTATTCTGAGAGTCACTCGGAACCGCGTGGTTGCGGGTATGATATCTTGTTTCGGTCTGTAATGCATTTGTTTTATAATTAGTAATAAGTTTGTTTTATTTACTAACTACTAACTAAGTATACTAACTCCCAATTGCTCGGGTAGTCAATTTAACCCTATCTTTTTGCCTTCCTCACTAACTTACTTACTTACTTACGGTTATCTCAGAACCTGCTGAATCGATTTTGGCCGGGTTAGCCTTATTCGGATTGTTTTGAGGTACCCAAGACCCTATTAAAAATTACGTAGTTTAGTGAAGTATTTTAAAAGTTATGCTTTGAGAAAGATTTTGTAGATGCAAAAAAGGCCGGATCTTTCATCGCAATGCTTTTTGGATGATTCTTCAAATTTCCAATAGATGGCAGCAACGTAAGTATGTTTTTATAAGATTTTGCTTGCAAGTATAGAGTTATCTAAGTCCGCTCTCACGCACACTAGCATCCCATTTGTTTTGCTGGCGGGTACAAAATTTAACCTCAATCTATTTCGTGTACGTACACGCAATACATGCGCACGTAGATAACTCTATTGCGCAAGGATGAGGGCACCAATCACTAAGGTGGTTTAAGTATCGTTTTTTTCTTAAAAATGTATAACTTTTGATGATAGAATTAATCAAACTTGATGCTTCCAGTTGCAAAACAACTAGATTTGTCTATATTTCCCAAGTAACATATTTAAGCAACTAGCCACCATTAGCGTGCCCAGATCCTCAAAGAAGGTGGGGCAACGTATAGAAAATTATGATATGTTGAATCTATGACATTTCCCCGAAACCCATATTACCGAAGGGACATTTCCCCGAATGCCACTTCCCCGAAAAGACACTTCCCCTAATAGTTATTTCCCCGAATTCCGTTTACCCGAATTTCCCATTTCCCCTAATCGTCCACATCCCCGAATGCCATTTTCCCGAATGGGCCACAATCCCGAATGCCACTTACCCGATTAGTCATATCCCTGAAAAGTCATTTCTGAATGCCATTTCCGAACGCGGTCAAGCGGAATGCCCGGTGCCCTGAGCGCGCGCGCTCCTGGGCACCGGGCATTTCCGCTTGACCGCGTTCGGGGAAATAGCATTTTAAAAAAAAAAATGATGGCAATTTTTATAACATAAACCAAACGGTTCGTATTGGCCTTGAATGATCAACTTTATTTTTGGCTACATTCGAAAGAGACGTAGCATTTTGGGGGGGAAGGGGTGTTGAATGGTTTGGTACTATTCATTCAAATACAATAAATATTTTTACAGACTTTTTTTTTATATATTCTGAAAACAAATACTTTTTCTTGTAGACATTATAATAATAATGCAATAGAAGTTTTGTTATTGTTTATGATTCAAAAAACATACCGTGCGATTTTCGTAGTACAGAACCCCGTTCACACTGATCATTTTATTCACATTGCTGGTTTGGGATCTGGTGAAAAATTTAAATTAAATTTAAATTTAAATTAAGTTTGTACCAGCCTTTTTTACCTATTTGTTCGATTTTTGGGTTCTTGAACAAAATTCGAAAAAAGACAAATTTCCTTGCAAAATTCTGAAAAACATCATCTAATTATGCGGTTCAATACAAATGTTAATTGAACAAAAAAAATCAGTCCAGACTCGATTTATTTCAAATAAAATAATATTTATCCGAAGGCCTCGGAAAAATTTCACGGAAAAAAAAAATCGATACCTAATTTTTTATTGTCGAACTTAAGTATGACGAGCATACAAAAAAGTTTTTTTTTGTATAGGCAATTGTCCACGAGGGGGTTGGTAACAGCTTCCCAAAAAGTGTCCACGTGGTTTATGGATGGTCCCATATGAAAATTCGGGAAAATTAAATTTAAATAAACGGCAATTGGCGTAAGTGTCACTTCGGGGAAATGGAATTCGGGGAAATGGTATTCGGGGAAATGGTAATCGGGGAAATGGCCGATTAGGGGAAATGGCATTCGGGGATATAGCCGATTAGGGGAAATGATATTCGGGGAAATGGCATTCGGGGATGTGGCTGATTAGGGGAAGTGGTATTCGGGGATGTGGTCAATTAGGGGAAATGATTTTCGGGGAAATGGCATTCGGGGAAATGTCATTCGGGGAAATGAGCTAGACCCGATATGTTATGTCAGGTCAGTTTCGATTATCCGAATCTCGAAACAAAAGTTTTTCGTTTTTAAAATTTGCTTACTTTTTACATCAAATTTAAGCAAAAGCAAAGCAATCCACTCTAACGACCACCAGGTCTTTTGTGGTATCTGTTGCAAGTTTCTGCTCATTTCTAGGCGTCCGAAGGTTATGTGTGGTGAGTAGCGTGGCTCACGGATATATGAAAAAGACAAAAGTGTTCAATTTCGAACGCCTCGACCGAAATTTTGTAGCATTATAACCGCAGAAGCTAGCCTGAAATTTTGAGCGCATTTTGTTAATGTTTAGTTGTTCCACTCTTAATCTGAAGTTATAAAGAAATTTCAATAAATTTAATTTATTTATTTTCAACTTTTTAACTCTTCTTCGAGAAAGTTTTCCTATGCTGTATGATTTTTTTCAGAATAGAGGTTTCTCATAGGTTTTGATCCGGGGAACAACTTTGTAGAACATCGCAAAGCGCTAGGAATTAATCCCGGAAAGATACAGACAAATTTTTAGAGAACGTTGAATTTTGTTTCCGTACTCCAAAAAATATCCTGTATCTTTTCGGGATCAATTACTACACGGAGAGACCGGCCAGGGCAAATCTAAGAAAATCTTGGTTAATTTAACTAAAAGTATGGGTTAATTTTTTACACAGCTTTTTTTCAACAATCGATTGTTGATTTTGTTAACCCAAAATTGCTGACCACCAGTAACTAAAATTAACTAAAAAATAGTTGGAATTGCCATTTTCGTTGGTTAAATGGCCGAAAAATTCTAGCAGTCGACTGCTAGAATATTTTTTCAGAAAATTAACTAATTTTTTTGTTTTAAGCTGAAATATTGTGGAATATTCTGTAAAAACAGGCTGGGCCATACTTTTCAACTATTTTTCAACAATTTTTTTCGTTTTATTAACTGAAATATTTTTGCATGCTGCAAATTATTAGTGAATTATAACAAAACATTTCTTAATTAAACATAATTTATGTTAGTGTCGATATATATTTTCTTTATTTATCTAACGATACAAGCCGGGCTGAATTTCTAGCTATAATTTTAACTAATGTCTTACTTAAATACAGAAAAACATTCGTGCATGTAGTCAATAATTAGCTATTTTTAGCAATAATTTTATTGAATTTGCAGTAAATTTTATAATAATGCCTCAAAAATTAATGCTGGGTGTTTTTATATTCGCATTTATTCTGCCTAAAATTTTAACTTTTTGTACTAATTTGTTTTTTTTTTGCATGAAGTTATTAAATTACTGTTAAAAAGCATCAAAACAAAACTTTTTATTATCTGTTATTATAAAACATGTAAAGTTTGATTAAAGTTTGAAAAAATACGTTGCATAAATCTAAAAAATAATAATAAAACATATTACAAATTTTGTTAAACATATTTATAAAAGATGTTTAATTTCTCGTGAATTCCTTGAAGATATTTCACCAAGTAAGTTATTATGTTGTATAAAATTAAGTGTTGTATTCACTTACCATCACTGTGCAATCATCCGATAAGTCATCATCATCTACAACGGTCTCAGGTTTAGTTATTTTTCACACAGAATTTACACCAAAACGAACCATTTGCTGCAAATAGACATATAAAATTTATTAGTAATTTGATACAAAATCCTTAATTTTGTCTATAAACTGAAAAAAGGATCGTAAATAAATGTAATTATAATGAGGAAAGAAGAAATATCAATAATGCTCCGTTTCCTGAAAACAATATTTTGAGTTTTACTTACCAGTTTATTTAGCAGTCTTCTATTAACAGCATTTTTAAAATATTTCTATCTTCTTTTGTATTGCTTATTGCAAGATAAAATCACTTTTCTCCTTCGCTGTGAGTGACAGGAGATTATTGCCGCCTAACTACCGCAGTGTAAAAATCTGCAAGTTGAACTGAAATTCTGCGTTGATTTGGCTGTCAACTTGGTTTGTTTGGAATATTTTCCAAAAAGTCAGCTGAAAACTCAAGGCAACCTTTGACAACAGCCAAAAATTTGTTCTGCGGTTGTCATGCGGCTGTCATGCGACCATTATCTTGCGGTCGTATCACCGCGCGTGAACTCTAATTATTGACGCCCGCTGTAATATATCTTTTATAAATTTTATTTTTTAGACATTTCCCATCATCTCATTTTTATTTTGATATTATGTGTACTCATTTCCATATATTTTATGGTTGTATGGTTGGTTGTAAATTGTATCCATCGTAAGCACGAAGGTTTTTGATTATTCAGTTTTCTAATTAAAATCACAACAGATAAATTGTTAAGTAAAAATAAATCCATACTTACTTAGATTAACCAACCTTTTGTTAAATTTGCCCGTGCAAGTATTGTCGTGCAAGAGTTCGCCCGCCTCTTCCTTTCACTGCCCTTCCCTTTCCTTAAAACATTGTCATGAAGTCCCCTCGCATCAGAGGTCCTCATTGCGAATGTCCTCGTCTTGTTCTTCATAGTTTATCACCTGCAAAGAAATCATCAACAAACTTACTCACCAATTGCACCTCCACAGTTGCAACAGTGTTCACTTCGATTTGCACTTCAACATTAGCCAAATAGTGTGATTTTCACCTTTCACATTCTCTCACTTCACAATTAACAACACAAACTCAACAAATCGACCGCTCTTGTTCGAATCCTGACTTCAAATGACAAACGTAAACAAACCCAAGTTCATCTTTTAAATAATCAACCAATTGATATTTACATTTAACCAAAAAAAATTTTGATTTTTCTAAAACCAAAGCTAACAGTCGAGCACGTTCATTCGAGTTCGGGAAATCTGTTAGCTTTTTGCCTTTAGCATTTTCAACAAACAGGTTATTAAATTATTACTGAATTTTGGTTGATTCAACTGAAAATTGGCCGTAACAAGTACGTTTTTGTGAAATTTACGAAAGTAAAATCAACAATTTTAATTGTTAAAATTTCTGGGCACAGTCTCTCCGTGTAGCGCTTTGCGATGTTCTACAAAGTTGTTCCCCGGATCAAAAACTATAAGAAACCTGAGAATAGGAAATTTTGATTGGGTTTTGGGAAACTTTCTCTATGAAGAGGTTAAAAGTGAAAATTTCCCATAGTAAATTTTTAGAAGTTCCATACTAACTTCAGGTCAATGGTGGAAGTACTAAACCTTAACCAAATACGCTCAAAATTTCAGGTTATGTTCTGGGGCCATATTGCTACAAAATTCCGGTCGAGGCGTTCGAAATTGAACACTTTTGTCTTTTTCATATATCCGTGAGCCACGCTAGTGGTGAGTCATCCAAAACCTCTTTTACGTTCTGCATCTCAATTGAAGTCAAATTTGGGTGTTTGATGGCTTGTTTCATTATCAAATGCATTTTCTCAATTTTTTTATCACTGCCATTGGATTTTAAATTTCCAAACCACTTTACTGTGGTTGCATTTGTTCTCTCGACCTATCACAAAATAACGGAAAAAAATCGATTATCGAATTCGATTATCGGATGTGAAATTTTTCCGAGGACATCGGATAATCCAGTCTGGACTGTATTTGCAACAAATCAAAATTACTGACAATTCACAAAATTATATATTCAACATTACAGTGCTAGTTTTAAAAATTTGAAAAATATTTATGAATTTAAGAAAAAATCCTTTATCGCCACGTGGTCCCCAAATTCGAAATTTGTATAAAGATTAAAATGTCTTTACTGTCGAGCAATTTGAATGATAATTTAAATTTTGAACAATAATAATTTGATTTTTAAAGAAATTTTGAAAGAATGTAATTTTCAATGGCCCTTCCGATTTTTTTTTTCTGAAAGAAACAAAAACAAATCTTGCGTAAGTTTTGTCAAAGATGTGCTTAAATGACCGATAATGATTTCAGTGCAACTGAATTTGTCATAAAACCATCATGTAATATTCTTCCACTCTCTGACCCTTACGCGACATCCCACACTGCAGTTGCTCACATTTGCACGCGGTTACGTTCACAATTTATGATGCATTCACAAAATTGCATCACACACAAGTTCAGAAGAGATCTCGGAGAACCTGCGCTCTGTTGCATAACTTGCAAACTTAAGCCCTAATTGACCAACCCCTTTCTGTCTGACTGGCTGACTGCAAATGCATTCTCCCTTAAGTTCATTTCACAGCCACCACAACTAGGCTGGTTGTTGCAGAAACTGCGTGTTGCATCGCCTTCGTCTCCCGTGTGGCGCACTTTCACTGGCTTATTTTTATAAGAGTTGCTTTACTTTCACCTCTTTCGAGCCTTTTAAAAGATTGCAAAAAAAGCGTAAATCCAGACTTGTCTGGACCTGCTGTTGCATCATATGATGCAAGAGATTTTTGGCGGTTGGTATGGTGTACGTGGGTTTGGAGCAGAAATAACATGCAAATAAATTACGTAACAATACCAGTTTCGCTAAAAATGGTATCTTGGTTGACCTGGTTTCTCATTTTCATCTCTCCTTTTTTCCAGATCGCATAATCTTCCTGTGGAGCACGAAAGAGTTTGCCAGCACCAAGGATCGGCGCTCGTTTCGGATCAACGTTGATTATGACCATGCTGTTCGGGTCCGTTGGAGTCCGGATGGGCGCGCTCTGGTGGCCTACAAGTACAACGGCGGATGCATCGAAGTGTACAAGGTGGACAAAGTGGACGGATGGTTTCAGAACCCAACGAAGGGAAGCACCTTCCCACGGGCCCACATGGATGACATCATCGGATTTGGAATCGCCCCCGACGGGAAGTACCTGATGAGTTGCTCGAACCGCACAGAACTCACTGTCTGGGACGTCCGGGGCAATGTGCTAGAAAAGGTGGACACGTTCCTCATAAGCACGTACAGTGCCAAGATCTCTCCGTGCGGCAAGTTCATCGCAGCCTGTGGATTCGCGACTGATGTTCCGCTGTGGGAGGTGAAATTCAACAAGTCTGGCGAGTTTCAGGGGGTGCAAAAGGCGTTTGAACTGTCCGGGCACAAGTCGGGTGTGTACGATGTGGCGTTCGACCAGGACACCTCCAAAACGGTCACCGTGTGCAAGGATGGTAGCTGGAAGATTTTCAACACCAAGAGTAAGTAATTGAGTACCATTTTTTTCACAATTCAATAGAAACTGTTTTGTTTTACAATGTTTTTAATTAGGTATCCCTCATCTTGGTCTAAAGATTTTTTAAGTTTTGACTTTTTTTTCAGACATTAATTTTTGAGACAAATACTAACTACTTTCATAACCTGATTGTAAATGGTTGTTTAACAGCAACCATTTACTACACAGCAAAAAATCCGATGGTAAAATCGCATGCAAAAGCATGCACATTACCTTCGTCAAAAAAGACACTTATTATTACACGCTGCATGTACAATTTTTGTATACACAAAAAAAGTTGCAACCGACGGGACTCAAACCCAGCACCTACAGTAAGGACTGGCGTCTTAGCCCGCTCGGCCATCAGATCGATGAAAAATGGAAAGGTATGGTATATGGTATACGTGAGCTGGACATTTTGGTCAAGTAGGTTTCCTATACTGATGGGCGACATATTTTAGGGTGTAATATTACACAGAATTTCATAAAATAATGCAAAATTTATTTTACACCCAGGCCTTTTACACGCAGCTGGATTACTACTTTATTTGCTGTGTATCAGGTTATGAAAGCAGTTAAGGGCGATTTTCCTAGAGTTTTAACATACTTAATCAGATTGGTAAAAAGTAAAAGTTATATGTGGGCTACAAGCCCATGCTGTTAACATTTGACAATTGAAGTTTTTTACATACAAAGGCGATTTTTTCTGACACAAACTTTCTTTTTTTTTGTCATGTAGACTAACCTAACGTTAGTTTTTGATCTTGGGGTTTTCTCATGCAGATTCCTGCATTTGTTTTTTTTATATATAACACACATGTTTTACAATACCATCTACATTTCCAGTTGATTACCAGAAAGGTGAAATACCACGTTGCCTCATGACGGGAACCTACGAACTGAACAGCGCTGCCCCACTCGTAGCCCTCAGCCCATCTGGAGAGGTAGTGGCCATTGCTACCGGTACATCGATTCAATTCTTCTCAGCCATCTCCGGAAACAACGAAGGGACCATCAATCAACTTTGCTCAGGTAAATATCTCAACTTTGAATTGTTCCAAAGTACACTATTTCCACGTTCAATATCCTGCATTTTAGGTCAAATCACCACGCTCCAGTTCGACTCAACCGGGAAGTATCTGTTGGTTTGTGCCGATCGCTACGTTCGCATCTTCCACAACGTTCCCGGGTACAAAGTGGCCTTAGAGGTTGCCCAGGAGAAGCTCCGACAGCCGAAGATTTCCGCTGCTACGCGTGAGCGGATTGAGTTCCAGATTACGGAGAATGATGCGTTTCTCAAGAAGTTTGAATAATATACAGGCCCATCGATAAGAACTAAACAATTGACTGAGCTTTTGCTAGGAAAACAGTGTAATTTTAAATAAAATCGTAAATTTCTTTGTGTAAGTGTAGCATTTCAGATCATAACAAACTTTGAATTATCCCTGAAGATCCATAATTATAAAATAGTGCATTTGAATGTCCAATTAAAACTGCCATATGTTTAAAATACAAAATACAGCATTTGAATAAAAACAACTACTTTTCTTACATCGACTATTGTATGTTTTGAAATGATTTGCTGATTCAGGGTTATTTTAACGACATGGGTTGAATAAAAACCGTGTTATACACTGAAAGAAACCAGCATAGTAATCTCGAGTGATTTTTCACGTGAGAGTCTCCAAAAATCAACACGATAAATTCACGTGCTTTTCCCATGGCCCTCACATGTTTTACATTTCAAATGGATGTGAAAATAATTTAAAGCCAGCTTAGATCGTTAGCGAGAAAACTTCCACTCTTTTTTCGCATGATCTTCACTTCAGGTTCAAATGAATTTCACATCGATTGGCCCCATTCGACATTTCGACGTCGTCGTGCTATCTTGTCGCACCCGCCATTTTGACGTTCCGAGAAAAACGCGTTTTAATGTTTGACCTTGAATATTCAAAAACGAGAGCACGCAATGTAAACAATAACAAACACGTTTTGTTTGGCTCACCATTCTGTGCATTGTCCCAAAGTTTGGTTGAAGTTGGTTGCTGGAGTCCCGAGTTATAATTACAAATGTTTACGGTAGTCTAGCTTGTACGTGCGACAAACGCATCCTGACTTTCCTGGCCTGAAATCCCTTTGGCCTTTTGTCGCACTTGCATCAATTTTCATGGAGTGACAAGATAGCACGACAAGATTGAAACTACTTTCATATGTAAAGTGACAAAAATGCACGGAGTTTTTTCGGTTTTTGTTGAATATCTCAGGATTGAAATCGAATTTTGGGGATGCTGTGAAGGTCAAAAGGTGAGGCATTGTGAGCTGCACAAAATGGCGTTCTTAACTCAATTTGGAAGAGCAATGCAAGTTATTTTGGATGATGCTTTCAATTCAATCCTCAATGTTAGATTGAAATCTGATTTGCCATCCTTGTGTTTACTTGAAATAGTGGGTAATGACGAACAAATGTTGGAGAGCATAATGAATTAAAAATTGAATATTTTAATATTGGTTAGCACTGATAGAAAATTGAAAAACTGGACCGTTCTAAACAGTTTCTTTTCATGTACTTTGAAGAGATACATCAATGGAAATGAATGTATAACCTGATCATATTCATTTCTTTCATTTTTAAAAAACCAAGTACTTTTAGTAATTTTCATTACATCGTGTATGGACATAAACAATTGTAATTATGTTTTTGAATCATAAAAATTTGCAGCCAATTTTTTTTGCTAAAAATCCATAACATTTTTTGTTTTTCAATATGTTGCATCCCCCTTTCACATTTTTATATGTAGTAATTTTCAGTCAATCCGATTATAGTGGACCCGGGTCCATCCTGTGGACCCGGGAAAACAGATATTTTTATACCAAATTTAACCGATATTTGGTGTTTTGAGGCATGTTGGAGGTCTTATGATACATACAATGAATAAAAGATGGATTTTCCATCATAAACAAATATGTTTTGTTAACAAATTTGGCTTAAAACAACAAAAAAAACCTAACAGACATTTGAACACATTTAAGCATAAGCATAAGCATAAGCATAGGTGCCCACCCGCAGTTGCTACTCCGTTATTGACCAGGACCTCCAGAAGTTACATCCACGAGCCGTGGAAGATGAGTGGGTGCTATCTTTCCTCGCTTCGCAACTTCTCAAAGGCCCCTATCATGCTGATCAATACCGGCGCCGGCCACGACCAGTGGTAGAGTCACGGGAAGTGGATGGGAATGTTAGTCCGATACTTGAGTGATAGAGACCGCCCAATCGACTGCTTCTCCGACAAAGTATCACATGAGTTTTGAGGGGGTTAGTAGATGGGTATGAGGTCAGGATTCACGAGTGGCAGTGATGTGACCATGAGCATTTTGTTTATCGGTTGAAAATTTTAAATCTTAAGCAGCCGGCTGCGGAAAGATAGTTAATTGATTATTTAAAAGTTTTTTAATCGAACGCGTGCCAACCGAGCAGTAGTGCTATGGGCTGGACTTGTCAGTATATTTTTACTGTTTATACAATTTAGATAACGCGAGCAAATTTCAAAAATAGTAAATAAAAGACGCTGTACTCTTAATAAAATCGATAGTTTGATGAGTTAATACTAAAACTGTCAGATGGAATAAATTATTACGATCAACGAATATAAACGAAAAGAGAACAGGTCATCACGTAACCGATTGTAATGAAATTAAAACAATAACTTAAACGAACTAAACCGGCGGCGTGCCTTCCAATCACCAATGATAAAAGAAGGACTTGAAAAATAAAATATCAAATAAAAGGCTCCGATAAACACGTTGCAGAGTAACCACGAGGTCCCACTGCTCACAATCGCATCAAAAACGCGCGCTAATGGTCTATCCTAAATGTCAGCTGGTTTTTCGATAAACGATTCTAAAGAAATGAGTTTTCCACCGTGAAAATTTAACACATTATTTGGATTGTATCAATGTACAGGTACAGTTGACAAACTAACGAAGCGACTGCAAAATGATCAAGAACGCGTATAATTAACTATTTAATGATGACCCTATAACGATTATTTTCAATGATATATGATTTGGATTTATCGACCGATTCTGGAGATTTTACGCGGTTTTGAATATTTATTGGGCTAAAAAAAAAAATAACTCATTCACACTCTCATACACACATAAGCTAATTTACAACAATTTTCAATTTTATTTTCAACATTATAGTGAGAAAGATTTTTATATTAGACTTGAAATTATTTTTGAAAGGCATCAATATAATGAAAACAGGCTGTACTGCAAAAATAAAAAATAACAAAGTACCCTAGATTGGGTAGAATTTCGTGCCAAGGAGAAAATTCACTCGCGAAAAATAAAATTCTCACTCGCAAATGGTTTTCACTCTCACACTCATGATTCATTCTTCAACACACACAAAAACACAAACACACACACACACACACACACACACACACACACACACACAGTATTATTGTATTACACACACATGCTTGACATGTCATCAAGGAACGAACTCACCGGGGTATTGAAGACTGGAGACTGCTCCGCCGCCGCAGCATCGAAATCAGGTGCAACCCGACCACACCGCCCGATGACTGCAGCACCGCACAAATCCGTTTGTCGTCGGACTTACTGCTCCGTGTATTCAACATCCGACCCGATCCTCCCTCCGTTCGACTATAGTCCGTACAGCATACAGCAGTCTGTCGCCGCCTACACAACCCGGTGCACCGCGGCCTCTCCAGTGCCTCCCAAACGCCGACTGTTCTGTGGAGCACGAATCCTTTGCCCAGCATGCAGCGGAAAGGAAATGAAAAAAAAAATACACTGACAGCAAATCTTTCCCACCGCTGGCGCTGCAGTGGGTGCTGCAAACCCCACCACCCCCGAACCACGGTGACACCACAAACAGCAGCAGCAAATACACAGGCACATCACATCAATAGAGATCTCCACGGATTCTCTCACGCACACCATGTTTCTGTGTTAGTATTTGTATTTAAAGTATTGTTTTGGTTTTGATCGATTGTGATTGGCTGAATTCCAAGCAGCTGATTTTGTTTACACCATTTTCACGCAGACATAGGCAAATCGAGTAAACATCCCGCCTGTAAAATCCAGCTGTTTTCCACGTGCTCGTGTTATAACAAAGGACACAGCTGATTTTGACAGACGAATCATTCTACTCGATTTGCCTATGTCTGCGTGTAACTAAATTCCAAACTAACCCACTCTCGCGCGTGGATATCTCTATTATCACATCAGGCTGATGTTTCTTAATACCCACACACATTTACAATTCGCGACCATCAACCTATCATCACTCTCTCCCACCGCAAAGCATACACAAGCACAGTGCACACATCTGGTGTCTGAGAGCTGAACACTAATACCACTGTATCGGTTGGTCATCTTCACACCAAAGAGAGTACCACACGCACACTTCCCTCTCTCAATTCTGAGAGAAGAAAAAAAAACACCGTAGGAATAGGCAGCTCCGCAGAACTAAATCACAGAAAAACCACTAAAAAACCGGAATATTTGATAAAACTGCACTTTCCCCGAGTAGCTTATCACTTATTCTGCCGATTGCACTTATTTTCAGTTTACGAAAACGACAAATTCAGCGAAAATTTCTTCAAATTATACGCGACGAAAGACAACACGACCGAAGCCAAGATGGCTGCTCACACCCTTCCTAACAGACATTTGAACACATTTTCCCAAAAAAAAAAAAGATCAAAGAAAACGTTTCAAAAATAACTGTAAATTTTTTAAAAAAGGTAATTTTGATGCACATTTTCATATTCATTACATAAATAGTTGACCAAAACAAGTCAATAGATTTGTTTACAAGTGCTGATAAAACTACGCATGTTAATTTTCAAAAAAATATTTTGTTATTGATTTATACTTATGAAATATTATTTCAAACTTTAATTATGATGCTTCAGTTAAGTAAAATTAAGTATAGTATTTGATCAATGATGAATTCTTATGGCTTCAGTATTTTTGATATTTTTAACATGAAAACAGGTATATTTATACTCATAATTGAAAAAAATATGCAATAAGTTGATTACAACATGCATTTATTGTATGTTTAAGAGAAACTTTTGCTTAATTACACAGTTTTCTTCAATTTTGAAGGTTAAATTAACAGGGGTCCACTTTTGGAATAATTAGGATTTTCGTTGTCTTATATTGGACCCCCTACTTTTACATGAAAATGAGCAGTTCTTCGCTTTATTTAAGCATAGTTTCTTAAACTTACATTATTTCGACGAACTGAAGTTAAATAACCAGTCAAAAAATGATTGGACAGTTAATTTAATCATAAAATAGAAATGCTGTTTTGTTGTGAAAATGTTTTCAGATGTCGAACTCATAACACTTATTTTGGCGAAAAGGACAATTCAATGTCAGTCAACATTGTTTTAAATTATGCTGAACATGCCAAATAAAAGATTTGCAGACAAAAACACGCTTGAAATTGGGATTTTATTGATTTTTTTTTTATCAAAAACCCTTCAGAGGGTCCACTATAGGAAAGGGGTCCACTAATGGATAACGTACCCTACACTTGCCCCACTTAAACAAGATTTTTTAAAAACTCTCTACAAAAATAACCACAACATAAATCATTATTTATAATACGTGCAAGTCATTGGTAAGGACACTACTGATCTAGGAAAAATAGCATTTTGATAAAATGAGCCTTAAAACGAACCCTAAGCCTTATTTTGTACTTTCCAAATATTATCCAGGTTTTTAAGCGAAGATGGTGTTCGAATGGTGAACGCCCGAAATGTCAAAATCGCGCAGTAGCACCAACATTAGAAAAAAATGTGGCTGTCATGCCATGGCACACTTTTTCCGTAATGTTGGTACCACTGCGTGATTTTGACATTTCGGGCGTTCACCATTCGAACGCCATCTTCGCTTAAAAACCTCGATAAGGAAACAAAGGTTTTGAAAAAAAAACTTAATTCAATATTATGCCCCGTGGCGTTTACGTCGTTTTGGTGGTTATGTGGTAGTAGAATCAGCTAATTGCATTGCTAGCAACAATTCCTCATACTGGAAATAATCAAAATTTTAAAAATTACGGCCTTAATAGCGATTGTTCCTCTTGCCCCATATGGTCGTCTTGCCTCACCTTCCCCTAACGTGTTTTTCATTTGAATTTACCATGTGTTGCTATGAAAATTTTGTATGTGATTTACACATGACATTCACATGCGAAGTCGAATGGGGTGGATTCATGTGGAAAACATGTGATGTTACTATGTGCCTTTCTTTCAGTGTAGGCTCTTTTGAAAGAGCATACGATTTCTAACCAAACTGCATCAATAACTCGAATTCGATGCATATGGGATTTTATGGGCAGTGTAGGTCATAGAAGTAATTTTTTAAGAGGGCTTTTGATAGCAAGCTGTTATATTCGAACTCAAAACTATTATACCAGTGTAATGCAAACTTCTATGCAATATTGCGTTCATTTTTCTTGAATGCAATGTTGCAAGAAAACTACCGTTATCTGAGGCGAATCGGGATACATGCGCCGAATTGAGACCGGTTTAATCATATTTATGCAAAATATTGTCAATATTTCTGGAGCAACACGAGAAAAGGACGGATAAGCGCTTGGACAGTTTGAACTATTTTGCTAATTCTTAAGCTTCAGGAAACATTTTCACAAAATTCGAAGTGTAAAACAATAGCTTGCCTCCCAAACTACCTCTCAATAAGTTTGTTTGGATGTGTGAATTAGTTACTTGTTGTCTCAGAACTTGCAAAATAATTACATCTGTACAAATGCTTCTGCGCCCTTTTCAAATATTTCTCCAGATTTTTGATTGTATTTGGTAAGCACAGATAAACTGCAGATCTACTCATAATTGTCCTATGTATTTTTTTGACGATTCTGACTTTTTGCCATTTGTAAGTTTGATGTATACTTGTGCGCCAACCGAACCAGACAATCAATCCGGTAAAGTTGGTGTTCAATTCAGAGCCGGTTGGAACGTGGCGGAAGGGGGGGAGTGTGTGATTGAACCAAGTGGAGGAAGATCTGGGAAGTGTGGTGGTTCCGAGTCGGAATTGGAGAGAAGCAGCCCAGCACCGAGTTAGATGGCAACGCATCTGGAGACAGCAGGTTGTCCGAGCAGTGATAGTAAAGTAAAAGTAAAGTATGTTGATGTATACTTATCGAAAAACCAATAAAATCTAGTACAGAGCGGATTTGTTATTTCGAATGAAACTGCATTCGGATTAGCGAATCCGAAATCGCTAACAGCTGTCAAAAGTCAAAAACAAGAGCTCGAACAATGCATAGCATAGCATAGCATTGGTGTCTACCCGTAGCTGCTACTTCGTTATTGACCAGGACCCCCAAACATTGCTCCGTGGACCACAGATGAAAAGTAGGAACCAATCATCACCCCTTCGCAATTTTCAAAGGTCCCTATCGTGCTGATCAATACCGACGCCGGCCACGACCAGAGGTAAGACACGGGGAAGTGGATGGGAATGTTAGCCGATACTTGAGTGATGGGACCGCTAAATCGGCTGCGTTAGTAAGATGGGTATGAGGTCAGGATTCACTGTGGTAGGTGATGCGACCATAAGCAATTTGTTTATCGGTTGAAATTTTAAAAACCTTAGGCAGCCAGCTGCGGAAAGATAGCTATCTACACTGAAATAAAAAAATAGTACCAAATTCCTTTATCCTAGGAATTTTGCCCCTTTTCCTTATAGTAATCGGGTTTTTTGGATTACTTATTGAGGAAAGGAACCAAAATTCCTAGAATTTAGGAATTTGGTACTTTTATTTTTTCAGTGTAGGGATTTAAATATAGTATTAATTTGACCGCGATTCTCCAGAAATTCTCCGTCGGCGTGCCTTCCGATCAACGGTGTTGCAGGAAGGGCTTCATTCATAAAAATTATTTTATATCATGAGCCTTAAAACATATTCGTCGACGTGCCTTCCAATCCTCGATGATATGGAAAGGACTTAATCCAGCAATACGACTTGCTTGTCTCAAAAAACAAAAATCGGATCGTTTCTATCGAAAACTATATAAAGAGAACAAAAACTCATCGGCCAACGAACGCGCGAACTAAAAAAAATGAAAAAAAAGAAGAAGAAGAAAAATCCAAACACCCCATGTACACAAATAGCGACACAAAAGAGACGAAAATAGCAAGAAAAAGCAGGACTGCGCGTCCCCACAAGCACCGCACTACTGATGCCATTGTTTAATTATAATGACTCAGTCAAAACCACGAGCTCGAAAAATGATAAACAAAGGGGTCGAAATGTATACATTAGTTCGACAACCTTATTTCGACGTTTGAGTAATTTTTAATTCAAATTCAGTCGAATTAGCGAGCAAACGAATTAGCGATCGTTCAAACTATCAAAATTGGAATCAACGAATCCGCTTTGTACTTTAATCAGCAACTCATTCTAAACAACACCAATTCTGTTTGATTTTTCTATCACGGAATAAATAGTAACTTTTTACCTGTTGTACCTATAGCATGGGGATGTTAAGGAAGAGTGATAAACTGCTAACTGGAGCGATAATAGACATATAGGGCGAACAGGAACCTCCGGGACAATCATGCGTAGAGACACAAAATTCATTATTTCTCTAAGTTTAACTTTTTTGAACATGGGACAATTATGTGTAGAACTGCAGCTCTACTCTACTCTACTCTAACAACAACATTCGATTTCCAAATTTGAAGCTTTTAGCTGCTCTAAAAAATTGCTGTCACTCAGAGGCGCCGACTCTGGGGGTCACGGTGCTTTTTTCCCCAACCTAAATATGCTTTTATGGTCTACTAAAACCCAAGGGAATTGTGGAACGAGAGGAATCACAAATCCGTATAAATAATTTCAAGATTATTCAGGTGTAAACCAAAAACGCGATCAAAAATTAAAATGAAAGAATAAGGCTTTTAACTGCTTATTTAATTGTCGGTGTACAGGACGCCGCACTGTTTAATCATTTTCTGACGTCCATTCAATTTTGCAGTCCAATCCCAGTCATTGAATTGGAAAAATAAAATTCTTTTTCAAATTTTCTTTTCTTGATTTGTGTGCACCTATGTCGAAGACCAAGATTGTTTACTTTTTGCTCTTTGGTCTGACAGTCTTGGTCTGACAGATTTGGTCTGTCAGCTTTATCATGGATTTTGGTCTGGTCTAGGCGAGGGATAGGACACAGCACCTTCCTGCTAAAAACCCTAAAAAGTTACTACTACGACCCTCCTACTCTCCCGCCCCCCTCAAGTGTCCACGTGGTTTATGGATGGTCCGAAAATTTGCAAAATATCAATGAATTTATATTTTTTTCGAAACTTTAACGTCTTTTACCGATTAATGGTCCAAAACACTCAAAATTGGTAAAATTATTCTAAAAACAGTCTTTAGGTGATTAAAAAAGCGTTGTACAATGTATTCTGAATAGTTTATAATTGATGTAATAACTTAAAATAAAATTGGCAATGACCTTATCATCAATCAAGTTTCTAACATTTACCCGTAATTGCCATAATTAAAACTTCATCTTGTGAAACCCATCCTTCCAGTACAGCTGATTACGAGAATTTTTCCCGCGCACTCACCCCCTTTCTCACTCAATATCATCAAATGGATAAGCTTTTGCGTGGCAGTCAGAATCGAAGTTGGATGAGAGATGTTCGCGTACCACATTTTGGCATAAGGAAGATTCAAACGCAAATACGACAAGTTATTGATTTTCTGTCATACATAGAAATTTCAACTCAATTTACATACATACATGTACATGTGCTCGACGACGGCGACGTTTTCCCTCTGAGTTGATATTATATGTGAGTCAGTTCACATTCTCAATCTAAACTGTCGCGCGCACACACTCACGCAAGATAGAGCATTTGTCATTTAAATTGATTAATTAATTTAAAATCTAGCCCCAGTCAGTGTGTGTGTGTAGCAGCCCCGCGCGCGAATTTAGCAGCAATCTCACGAGCAAAACACACCATAAGAACGGATGAAATGGGTTCCGATGAAAAAAAAAAGGATGAAAGGCAGCATCAGATTCTTCAAAAGATGATGAGTGAGTTTCCCCCTATTCTGTCACGTGATGGGAAGGAAAACGAAAGTGGGAAAAGCATTTCACTCAGTTGTGTTTGAGATGGAAATGATCGATGCCGGCGCGATAAGAACCCTCTCGTTGGGGTAGAGTGGGACGAAGTAAATGAAATCTATCAATTAGTGGAAATTTAAGTTTAATGCTTGAAACTTAAAGTGATACAAAAAAAACTGTATGCTGCCCGAAATATAACGTTTTACCATAGCACTAGTTTTTAGTTTTTAGCTTTTAGTTTTTAGCTTTTAGCTTTTAGCTTTTAGCTTTTAGCTTTTAGTTTTTAGTTTTTAGTTTTTAGTTTTTAGTTTTTAGTTTTTAGTTTTTAGTTTTTAGTTTTTAGTTTTTAGTTTTTAGTTTTTAGTTTTTAGTTTTTAGTTTTTAGTTTTTAGTTTTTAGTTTTTAGTTTTTAGTTTTTAGTTTTTAGTTTTTAGTTTTTAGTTTTTAGTTTTTAGTTTTTAGTTTTTAGTTTTTAGTTTTTAGTTTTTAGTTTTTAGTTTTTAGTTTTTAGTTTTTAGTTTTTAGTTTTTAGTTTTTAGTTTTTAGTTTTTAGTTTTTAGTTTTTAGTTTTTAGTTTTTAGTTTTTAGTTTTTAGTTTTTAGTTTTTAGTTTTTAGTTTTTAGTTTTTAGTTTTTAGTTTTTAGTTTTTAGTTTTTAGTTTTTAGTTTTTAGTTTTTAGTTTTTAGTTTTTAGTTTTTAGTTTTTAGTTTTTAGTTTTTAGTTTTTAGTTTTTAGTTTTTAGTTTTTAGTTTTTAGTTTTTAGTTTTTAGTTTTTAGTTTTTAGTTTTTAGTTTTTAGTTTTTAGTTTTTAGTTTTTAGTTTTTAGTTTTTAGTTTTTAGTTTTTAGTTTTTAGTTTTTAGTTTTTAGTTTTTAGTTTTTAGTTTTTAGTTTTTAGTTTTTAGTTTTTAGTTTTTAGTTTTTAGTTTTTAGTTTTTAGTTTTTAGTTTCTTAGCATAAAAAATGGGTACCCTGAACCTTTGCCCCATGCTTTCATACAGCACAGTCCTTGTAGATAAAAGGAAAGGCACTATCCTCTATGAAATGCAACGCTCGATCAGTTTGATGGTTGAAAAAAATCGGGCTGATGGAGGCCGATCGAGGCTTTAAATTTCTCAGTGGGTTGGTACAAGCAATAGTGGCTGACAGCTATAAAGTCAACATGTTTGATTGCTGGTAATCTTGTTGGTTTGAGTAATAGGATTTTTAATTTTTAAACTATTGCTATTAGGCATTTCAGCCAAATATTTCAAAAGCGGATTTGTAAAGCATGGTCCCACTCTAAAAATTTCTCAGAGCTTTAACTTTAAGTCATCAAAGGTTTCCTTAACAACACTTTAATCAACTTCTCTTCTGTATTTGATTACTTCCTTATCAGCGGATTTTCTTTAAATACTTCCCTCCCTCCGATTCACCTCTTTCCCAATAGCGTTAGTTTCCTAGCTGTTGTGAAATAAATTTGTTGCTCGTTTATTTACATCCAGCCGAACATGTGTTCAACTCGAGCTAAATTTGTGGTGAGAGCATCTCAGCAGCCTAGATTTTGTTAGTTTTCTCACTCTCTCTCTCTATCTATCTCTCTGAGTAAATACTGTAACTTGAAGAAGTTGTTTGGTGGCTCCAGAAGGGAAAGGGCAGTTATACTAAAGAGGAGAAACATACTTTTACATAAAGATGATAGTAGACCACACTCAAACAGTTTTATACGATGACGATGATGAAAGGTTTGGCGATGATGATGATGATGATGACGATTAATTTAACTTTAGCATGAAATGGAATATGCAATAAAATTGAGCAAGACTTTTGTCGATTTGTTCATTGGAAGTCGGAGAGTCTTTTGACCTGTTTAAATTTTAACAAAGTTTACATTGAAAGATACATTTTTTGTAGCTTCTTCATTAATTTCTTATTTAGCAATTTGAAATACCTAATGAAAAAATTAAAACAGTGACTGGTTTAGATTGAATTATTAACGCCATATCAAGTAAAAATAACAGCACAATTTTGCAACGTACTCGACGAGAAACGTGCCTAATTTGATTCGTGACAATTAGTGCATTCAAGTAAACGTATCTCCTCGGAATTCGGGCAGCATAAATGTGTTCGTGTTGACCAAATCAAGTCAACGAGGAAAGAAGATGTGGAGCAAAGACGAGCGAAGGAAATTATTATTATTACAGCTCAATTTAGCTTAATTAATATAATTATCATTATCAAACACGATTCATTATTCATGCCTTGCTAGCGAGCCTACAAAGCCTTCATACAACAATGAAACAATATCGAACACACAGACACATAATACAAATACAAGAGCAGAAGTATAAAGTATACACATGCAGAATGGAACAAATCGACCGAAATTAGGAACAAGAGCAAATACAATGAAAGTGCGCCAGTTTCCAGCCATGGATTGACAAGATGCTTACAGGTTTTGGGATAGTTTGAATCTGAAATTATATCATGTGTAATAAACTTATGTTCTGGTTTAATAGTGTTGTTGTATCAAAATAATGATATCAGGTAAATTTATTAATGATCCAAATCATTATTTGGCATATTTGAGTTGTTCAAAAAATCAATCTAAGAATAAACTTCAAGGCAAGGATGAAATTTAACGAAGCAAATACCAGAGAATAGGAATATCCTTGTGGATGACGAAGGCAAAAGGTACAAAGAAAAACACATCTTTTATAAGAATCTCACTGGTGAAACAGTCCCATCGCGTTTTTTCTCAAGTTGTTTTAGCCGTTGAAACAATGTTCTAAGCGCTACGCTAAAATTCTTCGCGCGCGTCGTTCTTCGCGTAGGAGTGAATAATAAAATTTGCATTAAATACACTTTTCCTACAACTCACACACTCAGCAGCTGAGTTGAAAAGTAAATTCTTTCGCAAATCTCCGGATCCGTCGTTTGTTTCTGCTGGAGAAGCTGGCGAAGCTTGTTGTTGTTGTCTGTTGAGCTGTATAATAGTGCCGTTTGAAGGCCACAACAAAAACAAAGTACAAGGTGATTCGGTTGATTGGTATTTTACAGTCGACTCTATTTTCAAAACGGCAGCACAGAGCCTGCTTCGATCTTGTGGTACCTTTTGATTGCAGCAGCAGCAACAACAGCATTAAAAACACATGCCATGCGGTACTAAATTGGAAACCGTTTAGTAGGCCATGAATCATTCCGTGATCTCTTCTTCACTAGCCCGCATTTTAATTCAAAGTCACCCTGTAGGTACTACACGCCAAATAAATTATATTCATATTTTATTGGTTAATTATTTTGTCAAGTCAGATAGCGCAGCACGGCGTCAAATTTTGATAAATTGATTTATGTTTCCTCCATTAAGATTTATTATTCGTTTTGAATGTGTGCTAAAGCAGAGCACTCACGACGAAAGAGAAATAATAGATAGAGCTCAGCACAATATGATAGTGGCTGATACGAGTGAAATTATCTCTGCCACTAGTGCGTCCATCCCGAGATTTTGTCAAAACCGTGAATTTCCGAATACCGAGATTTTTCATATTTTGTCCCGAGAATTCCCGAAATTGAGAAAAAAACAAATTGTGATCTGGAAATTCTGATTGGGATGTACAGTATGTAAAAAAAATATTTACACCCCTTGCACATTTTGTGATGAAACCTGTAAACAATTTAAAGTTTGACAGAATCCTAGTACTACGTTTTGTTCAGAAACTCATGCCAAACATTTTGCTATTAAAAGCTTATGAAAAGATGATTTCCATAAAACGTTTTAACAAATACTATTACAAAAATCAAAAAAGTGCAAAAAAAGTTTGTACACCTTTTGAAAAATTAACATAAATGATGTTATTTGTTGACAAATCACCATAAATCCAGTTTCGCAACTCCAAATAGGCATCCTTGACTGATTAAAAAATTAATTTGGATTAAATATAAAGTTTACTAACTACCTAGTATAAAAGTTTAAATAACTCTGGAAATGCTATATAAAACTTATCTTAACTTAGTTTTGCAAACTTTTAATTCAACCAAATGTCAATATATTACCATAGAGTTGCTAAATAAACATTTGGGAGTGGGTATTTGAATCGATAGAATAAATTTTTCGTTGGAATTTCGTACCAACCCTGAATTACGTCGTCGGAAAATCCGCCGGCATCCGAACCGGTCCACAATTCACAAGTCAACCTATGTGACATCGGAAAGGGCATAAAATTTCCGATCTTTTGATACCCATACATCTAGGTTTTCTAAAAAACCGCGTTTTTAAATACCTAGGCAAAAACGTTGTTATGGTTTCATTTGAGCAACCTACCAAAAATGTATGAACTTTCGTAATTTTTGTTCTCGTGGATCAAACAAAAAAAAATAAAAAAATAAATAAACAACAACAAAAAAAAACAAAAATAGAGAGCATTTAGCCATACCACTTAGAATATAAACAAAATGTAATTATTATAAAAAAGTTCAAAAAAGACATATATTAATTTAAAAAAAAAAAACATCAATTTTCCTGCTTTTTAAACCTTTGCATGGCAATATCAACTAAACTAAATCAACTAAAGGTCGTATCAACAAAGTTCAAAAAAGCAAAATAAAGAGAGTTTTCTCAGCTTTTCAAAAATATTTTTTTCAAAAGTGGGCAAACATGTGCACTAATTTAAAAAAATGGAAAACTGCGACTATCTTAAAAAAAAATCCTAAATATGACTATATCTTGAAAACTATGCACTTTACGAAAATTTCACTGTAGTACTTTTTGATTGCAAATTTGATTTTACATCGAAAAATGAAGTTGAAAAATTTTCGCGACCAATATTTCGATTTTTTGAAAAAAAATTGTGTTGATTCGAAAATTCATAACTCGGTCAGAGATTTTTTGCACAACCTGGAAATTTCTGAAAAGTTGGCATTTTATGTCCCCTAAATCATATCAAAAAATAAAAAATATAAAATAGTGTTTTTTTTTGCAAATCAAGTTTTAGTGACAAAAAGTAAAATTAAAAATCAACAATATTTTTTACCGTGTATCAATTTCGGGTCTTCTCGGATGTACTGCAATTATTAATATTGACAAGAAAAGTGCTTGGGGCGTAATCTTAGCACAAGACTTTCTAGCATGCTTTCATCGGACTGGTTGCGTTTGTGTTAGATTAGATTAGAGATTAATTTTTTTTTTTAAATGAGTGTTTTTGGATGATATCAATAATGTTATCAACTTGTGTGACCCAACCGTACCAATGAAATATTCGTTAAAAGTTATTCCACCTCTTTACAACATTTCAACCAAACTTGAACCCATTGAAACTGGTTTTCTACAGAATAATAAATTTTGTATGTTGATATGATGGGAAATCGTTTTCTGTGTTTATACAAGCTGAGTCATCATCCAAACAAACACATACTAATGCTTGTGCAACACACAAACCTTGAAAATATTTTTCATATCCCTCAACAGAAAACACTGTCGAAAGCAAATGGATCCAAAAGAATCGGAGCCAAGTGATGAAATTGAGTGCAGTGAAAAAAAAAACAACAAAAATGACATGTTTTCATTTACGATCCATTCTGTCGTCCATCTCTCCCTAACCCCCTCCCATCCAGTGTGCAGTGCCTTCTCAAAAGCCACTACGAAAACGAAGGGAAAAATCGTGCTAAGCAAACAAGTAAACAAATCAGATTAACACCAACAACAACCTGTAAAGTTTAGTTATCGTGTACTTTTTTTACCCCATTCCAGCGCACATTTTTTCATCGTGCTGTTGCTTTAACATGACTTCTTCTTCTTCCTACGATCGCGCGCGTTCGGAATGAGAGTATCGCTTGACCTCTGTCTTTTTCCGAAGGCAACCCAATTTCCGCCAGTTGCAACAATTTAATGGACCACTTTACTACCCTTTCTCTCATGAAACTCACTGTGCTTCTCCCTTCTTCCACCCACCCCACTCTCTCACTCTTTGCTCAAACATTTTACTTTAATTGGAAATCCTTTTCCATTATAAAGTTTATTGAATTATATCATACACATAGCAAATAATTCAATTCATTTTTTAAGGAATTTATGATTACTTTATTTTTATTAAATTATGTTTGAATACATATGTATCAAACACATGCAAGTTGCTATGTAGATTTCCTCAAACACACACACACACACGCACGCACAATTTGTCTGTGGATTGGTGAGCTGCCGATGCTCCGAATTTATGTTTTCCTTCGCCATGCTCTTCCGTAACGAAGCCTCATCGTTGTATTGACGAATTCCTCAGAGGAACGTACACTTGCGTCGAAACGTTAATAGTCTGAGTTTTTTGCAGGTTGGTTCAAATTTCGGTAAACATTTCTAAAACATTTGTATAAACATGTTCAAAGTAGTTTTTTTGTCGCTTTTCAGTATTGAGGAGATTTTAAAGATCAAAATCTTTTTCAATGAAATCCAAACTTTTACCCTCCAAATTAGACCGTTGCAAAAAATAAAAAAACATAATAATATTGAAATAACAAGCCATGGTCTCAACATGTGAAGGAAAAAAGTGTTTTAAAGTGCATTTTAATAGTGCAAAAATTGAAAATATTTTTGATCGATCCTAGACATGCTAAATATGATTTTTAACGCAGGAAATGCATTTCTAATTGTTTTCAGTTGGTTAGACTATTTCCTTCAAAATTTTGAAGTTTTTTGAGAAAAAAAAATGCCCTCTGATTTTTCGAACTAATTTTGAAGAGGGCGACATAAACTTTGAAAAATATTTGCAACGGCCTTATGAAAAATCCACCAAAAGTCATTGTTTGACCTATTTATGATGGTCAAAATAAATTTACATAAATATAACAACTCGACATTTTTGAAGTTAACGTCAGTAAACGCTTCAGTTTTGTCAAGGTATGATGGATTTGGGCTCCTTGAACACGCTCCAATCGACCGAATTGATTTTCAGTAAATTTCTTGCGAAAGAATAAAGTTGTAATTTTCGGGTACAAATGATACGAATCCGTGCTAAGAAACCGAACGCCTTCATAGTTTCATTTTGAAAAGGAAACTTCAATGGAGGCGCTTGTATCTAAGAATGATATCATAGCATTTATTCCCTTATAACCGAAATTTACAACTTTTTCTTCCCTGTGAATCCCTGTGCAACTCGAAATTTGAGCTAGCCTATTGTGGATTTCCTTCCTTCTATGACTTCGTCACGAGATGAAGATGACGTTAGTGTTAGTCTGTTGTTTACATTGAATCTTGGCCTTAAACGGAGAGATCGGCACATACAGACACACCCTCTCTCTCTCTCTCTCCCTATCTCTTCTTTTCTGGTTTGGAGAGCATGATATCGTTCTCTCTTGTACATTTCAAAATTTAAAATAAACATTGGTTACCGTCTTTAGGATTTTAAATGTGTGATAGTGGAAAACGATTGAAGCTGATTGAGCTGAATTCAGAAATTCATAGTTTTAAAACTATTTAAGCAAAAACACACACAGTGTTCTATATTTAAGACATTCTTATTCATCAACAACGCCCAAGTGTCCATCAATTTGTTTTTTACTTTTTTTAAGAGTTGGAAAGCAGCAAAAGTTACTATGCTATCAAGAGCCACTATGCTATCAAGAGCCAATGAACTCATATTTCCCCTAAAAATACGCTATTTTAAAGTAGTTTCAGAAATGCTCGTTGTTGACTGATTCAGTCTTCTTTCGACATCGCTGTTTGTCTCGCATATCTTTAACGCGTATATATATATACATTCCACAATACCACTTGCTTCCTAAAACATTACAAACACCAAGAAGAGAGTGATACACATAAATTCTCAAAAACAAAGATACATAAAATACACCCATAGCATTAAAAACAACATAAATCTCGCGATTTTATTGATGTGTGGGAATAAGAGAGGGCTAAATGGGTGAAGTTAATGGTCGATATTGTTTATTCTGGCATTTGAAAACAAAGTCAAAACAAGTCCAATTAACCGTGTATATGAGGTTTTCCCAGATAATCCACAATTGTAACAATTGCACCTCTCGAGATCCGTTGAACCCTGATGCCCCGTAATGGTCAATTTACGGAAATCTCTCGTATTACATGTATTTTATCTGATTCCATTTGGCCATAAAGTCAAACCTTGTACTTGTTGAAATAATCTGCTTATTACGTGCTATATCTGTTCTGTTTTCCTGTTACGAATGATAAGCTTTGAGTTCACACAAATTAATACTTTATTACTCGACTCGATTCGATTTAAATTAAACGTTGTAGACTTGTTATCAAAAATCAAATAATTCACCTTGGCGTTCTCGATTGCGAGATTTCTACTCGAAACTAGGTGTCCGAAGGCTTGATTGTTCAGGCAATTGCAAACCTTTTTTTACACCTTAGCTTCCATCCATCCCGGGATTCGAACTGACGACCTTTGGATTGTTAGTCCAACTGCCTACCAGCGACTCCACCGAGGCAGGATCCAGGGAGACGACTCTTACACCTGGACTGAGCTAACGACCTAACCCTCTAGGTTAGACCGGGGCCAACATTTACTTTCCCGTCCGACGGAAGGCGTGGTCAGACAAATCTCGTCTCGAAAAATGCCACACGGGACCGTCTGGGATCGAACCCAAGCCGACTGGGTGAGAGGCAACCACGCTTACCCCTACACCATAGTCCCGGACTGTAGACTTGTTATCTTAGGCTTATATAAGCCATTGTTGTGTATATGTAGCCAGTTGCACTCGAGAATGACAATTGGAAGCACGTTAGACAATTAACATATCAATACTTTTAAACCTTCAATCAAAAATTCGCATAGAAATAGCGTGTATTTTTATTTAAGTGTAGTGTCATCAAGGGTAACATTGAAGCTTGGGGAAAAAGGGTCATACAAAAATGTATATTTACTGCAAGATCCTACAAAACATTCCTTCAATTCAGGCCATTTCTGTTAATTAGCATGTGCATAACAATCGTTAAACCAATTCCATTTAGAGAGGTTGCCGTGTCATCGTCAGGTGGGTTATTCCCCTTCTCGTATCGAGTTCATTATTTGATATTTCTGCTCCCATCATGCTTGCTTAGTGTCTGTACTGAGAGCATACCTTGTCTTCTGTGTGTATGGATGGATCTTAACCTTGTATGTACTACACATTCGTTTATGTATTACATTTCAAATTCGACATGCCGTGATGAAACAAATTTAAACGGTTTGTTTCCGCGCAGCCCGTTTTAATGATGTACTAAACTACTTTCTAAAATTGAATGTAAATCCTATGAATATATCCCTGTAATGGTAATTGGAAAGAGGTTGATGGATTGAGATGAGAAAGAAGAAAAAACAAGATAACAATCAGATAACCTGTTTCCTGGAGCTAGAATATTTAACTCAAACTCAAGTGAAGCACTGGTTCATGACGTTCTTTAAATATTTTATACACGCTGTAATAAAAGTTATAGTGTCATTTAAATTGAACGATTCTTGAAATGACTATAACCTAGTTTGCGGAAGCATTGCTCCTTGTCAACAAATTGCGCCAGGAGATGGTCCGGCCATGCGCGGGCCTGGCCAGGCAAACTTGGGCAACTTGGTTTTAAAGATGGCCGCGAGTTTTCAATTTACGGAACCGAGTACAAGAGTCTCAATTTCCAAAAAAAACAAGCTAAAAGAAGCACGATGAGGAGGCAATACATCAAACTTCCTTCCAAGCTCCAATTTTACGCTTTTGAACCCGCTCCGGGTTCGTCCGTCATTCATTCGTTCAGTGACAGTGAGGTGATGCTCTTGTATGGATGCTTTTGAAACAGCTTTTTTAAGAATCACGTTGGATATTTTTGCTCAGAGTTTTGTACAGCAGAGGCCCAAAGGTAGATCTGCTACTATCCAATAAGCTGAACCAGTCGGTTTATGTTTATTCATCTGTTCCCATTTATCGTATATTCAGCAGCAAAATCAGTGTTCGAAGCCAGAATAACGCCAAATTATATTTTTCCCCTTTGTTTCTTCTATCTCGTTTCACAGTTTTGCTTGAATATAAAATTCAATAATATATAGACATATTTAATAAATATTCTTTGTAGTTATGGTAATTCTCCAAAATTTTGCTAAATCTATTGAAATTTTTAATTTTTTTTTTTTGATTGAATGAAACTTTGTCCATGAATTCCCTGTGTCAAAAGAAGCCATTTTGCATCTTTAGTTTTTCCTAACAAATTTCCATACAATGTTGAGAGCATGGCAAAAAGGGCATTAAATGTTCGAAAATCTGTATCTAGTGAAGGATTTGTTGATGTCTTCGGCAAATTTGTAGGAGTTGTATTTTGCCTGAGAAACCAACTCAATCAGAAAATCTCTCCTGAAGATGCAGAGTACCGAAGATGTACATACCCATTGTGTATGACCAGTCCTCAAAATTGCTCTAAGGCGTCATCCATAAAGTATGTCACCCTAAAATCGGCCAAAATTGCGACAATCCCCCCTCCCCCTAGAGCGTGACTTACTTTATGGATGACGATTAAAAGTCCTTGACCATCAAAAAACCACGTGGACACTGTCAATAATTTTTGTATTTTTTCATTATCATTGAGCTTTTTCTTGCATTTTCTTTCTATTAAAATGTTCTAACATTGACAAAAATATGAGATTGGTCAGACCTCTTCAGCCAGAGTTACACAGCAAAAAATCCGATGGTAAAATCGCATGCAAAAGCACGCACATCACCTTCGTCAAAATAAACACTTAATATTACACACTGCATGTACAATTTTTGCAAAAACAAAATACAAGTTGCAACCGACGGGAATCAAACCCAGCACCAACAGTAAGGACTGGCGCATTAGCCCTTTTGAATAAACGCATATATGAGCTTGACATTTCGGTCAAGTAGGTTTCCCATACTGACGGGCTACATATTTCAGGGTGTAAAATTAAATACAATTGCATAAAATAATGCAATATTTATTTTACACCCAGGACATTTACACGCAGCTGGATTACTACTTTTTTAGCTGTGTATTCAACTGTCTCATTGTAGACGCATTTGGCAGGCACAATTAGACAGGTGGGGAACAATGAGACACTCTACGAAAATCAATACTTTTCGAGCTTAACATCATGTATTTGTGTTGTATCATTGCAGGTGACTTGCCTTGGACATTCAAAAGTAATTCTGACAACTTGAAATTTCAATTAACAAAAATTAAACTAAAAGGTATTTAAATAATAGAAAAACCTTATATTTATACCCAATAACGTTATATCTTTGGTCAAATAGATTTAAAAATGGATAGATGTGCCAAACATAGTTCCAATGCATGTTTTGGAAGATTGCCATGGATTTTGAATAGTTTTATGAAGAAAAAACCAAGTTTCTTATTGTTAGTCCTGGGCTGAAAAGAGAGGGGAACAATGAGACAGCTCTGGATTCTGGGTGTAGTGTAAAATTTGGTCAAATCTAATGAAAGGACATTATAGCTCAACTGACGAAAGAAATTTGGAGAATTATTATTTTTTGTGTTAATGGCAGCCTATATGCGAAAATGAACATGTGCGAGAGTGATTCAATATTGAGCAAGGTAGGTTCAAAAAATCAAAATATTCGCTCTACAGCATTGCCTTGGCGTTCTCGATTGCGAGATTCCTACTCAAAACTAGGTGTCCGAAGGTTTGATTGGTGCAAACCTCTTTTTACACCTAAGCTTCCATCTATCCCGGGATTCGAACTGATGACCTTTGGATTGTTAGTCCAACTGCCTACCAGCGACTCCACCGAGGCAGGACCCAGGGAGACGACTCCAACCCCTGGATTGAGCTAACGACCTAACCCTTTAGGTTAGACCGGATCTAACATTTACTTCCCCGTCCGACGGAAGGCGTAGTCAGACAAATCTCGTCTCGAAAAATGCCACCGGGACCGTCTGGGATCGATATTTTGCCTTCCTCACTGAGGTAAGGCTATAATCCTGCTCGAAAAATGAACTTTTGAAAAACAGCTCGTAGGCCTATATTCATGTATACCTATCGACTCAGAATCGAAAACTGAACAAATGTCTGTGTGTGTGTGTGTATGTGTGTGCGTATTCCCCTTGGTGCTCAAAATTCTTGCCAAGTTTTCTCGGCATTGGTTGATCCGATTTGAGTCAAACAAGTTGCATTCGATTTGTTTTGGTGCCCCATACTGCACTATTGAATTGTTTGAAGATCCGATAAGTAGTTCAAAAGTTACGTATAAAAAAGTGTCAAAGTTGCGAATCAGGTGCTGGAATTTTGATGCCGGATCTCACTTATCTATATGAAAACTATGTCCGGATCCATCATCCGACCCATCGTTGGTTAGGTAATTAAAAGACCATTCCAATGAGTCCAAAACATTGAAGATCTGGCAACCCTGTCTTGAGATAAGACCACTTAAGTAATATTGATGTACTTTTTTAAAGCCGGATCTCACTTAAATGTATGTAAACTGTGTCCGGATCCATCATCCGACTCATCGTTGGTTAGGTAATCAAAAGACCATTCCAATGAGTCCAAAACATTGAAGATCTGGCAACCCTGTCTCGAGATATGACCACTTAAGTGATATTTATGTACTTTTTTGAAGCCGGATCTCACTTAAATGTATGTAAACTATGTCCGGATCCATCATCCGACTCATCGTTGGTTAGGTAATCAAAAGACCATTCCAATGAGTCCAAAACATTGAAGATCTGGCAACCCTGTCTCGAGATATGACCACTTAAATGATATTTATGTACTTTTTTGAAGCCGGATCTCACTTAAATGTATGTAAACTATGTCCGGATCCATCATCCGACCCATCGTTAGTTAGGTTATCAAAAGACCATTCCAATGAGTCCAAAACATTGAAGATCTGGCAACCCTGTCTTGAGATAAGACCACTTAAGTAATATTGATGTACTTTTTTAAAGCCGGATCTCACTTAAATGTATGTAAACTGTGTCCGGATCCATCATCCGACTCATCGTTGGTTAGGTAATCAAAAGACCATTCCAATGAGTCCAAAACATTGAAGATCTGGCAACCCTGTCTCGAGATATGACCACTTAAGTGATATTTATGTACTTTTTTGAAGCCGGATCTCACTTAAATGTATGTAAACTATGTCCGGATCCATCATCCGACCCATCGTTAGTTAGGTAATCAAAAGACCTTTCCAATGAGTCCAAAACATTGAAGATCTGGCAACCCTGTCTCGAGATAAGACCACTTAAGTGATATTGATGTACTTTTTAAAGCCGGATCTCACTTAAATGTATGTAAACTGTGTCCGGATCCATCATCCGACTCATCGTTGGTTAGGTAATCAAAAGACCATTCCAATGAGTCCAAAACATTGAAGATCTGGCAACCCTGTCTTGAGATATGACCACTTAAGTGATATTTATGTACTTTTTTGAAGCCGGATCTCACTTAAATGTATGTAAATTATGTCCGGATCCATCATCCGACCCATCGTTAGTTAGGTTATCAAAAGACCTTTCCAATGAGTCCAAAACATTGAAGATCTGGCAACCCTGTCTCGAGATAAGACCACTTAAGTGATATTGATGTACTTTTTAAAGCCGGATCTCACTTAAATGTATGTAAACTGTGTCCGGATCCATCATCCGACTCATCGTTGGTTAGGTAATCAAAAGACCATTCCAATGAGTCCAAAACATTGAAGATCTGGCAACCCTGTCTCGAGATAAGACCACTTAAGTGATATTGATGTACTTTTTTAAAGCCGGATCTCACTTAAATGTATGTAAACTGTGTCCGGATCCATCATCCGACTCATCGTTGGTTAGGTAATCAAAAGACCATTCCAATGAGTCCAAAACATTGAAGATCTGGCAACCCTGTCTCGAGATAAGACCACTTAAGTAATATTGATGTACTTTTTTAAAGCCGGATCTCACTTAAATGTATGTAAACTATGTCTGGATCCATCATCCGACCCATCGTTGGTTAGGTTTGAAGATCTGGCAACGTTCAGTCTCAAGTTATGACCGCTTTAGTGACATTTGTGTATTTTTTATTGAGAAATAGATGGAATTGGTGTCCAAACCCATCATATCACCAAATGTTGGTAAAAAGTGAGGAAGGCGCCAACCACATAGGTGGATTAAGTTAGTTTTTTTTAATAAAATAACAATGTCTGGGCTGCACATTTTCTCCGAAATTCACATACATCATATAATTTTTAAATGAGGTCATTAATTAAGTTAGATGAACAACCTTTTAAACTCGTAGGAAAGGTTTTTTGATTACGCATCAAACGACGGGTCACAGGATTTTTGCGAACATCATTCGCATCAAACACAACTCGACATTAGTGTATTTTAGTGAATCTACGGAAGAGTCAAGTTGTAAATCGTCGCTTGTGTGCTATCTTGTAACACGTCTGTTGTGAAAGGACGTGTCACAAGATAGCACACAGGTGACAAAATTTCGAGCACAAATGATATGATTCCGACCTAAGAAACCAGGCGCCTCCATAATATCATTCTGAAAAAGATAAATTCAATAGAGGCGCTTGGTTTCATAGAACGATTTCATCGCATTTATTTATGTTTTAAGTTTCTTCGCAATATAATTACAATGTTGTTCCTTCGCATGAAATTAATTGCAATTTAAGTCTATCGACTGGAGAGTGTTCTGGGAGCCCACGTCTATCATACCTCGAGGGAAGTATATCTAGGAAATCGAATGTAGAACTCCTGATTTTCTTTTTTTTAAAGGTCCTATAAGCTATTGTGTTTCATACTCTAGAACTTAATTTTTTGAATGATTTTTTATAGCCTTTCCATAATAAGGTGAGGAAAGCAAAAATATATTAAATGGCTTTAAAAATATCATAATATTGGCCAAATCCATAGCCTTACTAGTTGTCTTCTAATAGTAAGCTATATATTTATGTTCCTCGTTAAGTTACACCTGATTGCGTGTATTTCTCCGTACAAAACATAACAATGAGATTCAAATTCGAATTGCGTTATCGGCTGCAGCCTCTAACACACATTTAAAGTAAACGCAATCCATTCCACATTCTCTCTTTCGTTTCATATTATTGCCTCCTCTCTGTCGCTGACGAAGAGCGCGCGCGATGACGAACGAGAGAAACATTATGCTACAATCTCATCCAAGTTTTCTAGGTTAGGTTATGTTTCGAGCCCGCGCTTCTTATTCATCATCAAACTTTCGATACTTAGCCTGCTGTGATGGTGTGCGATGCTCTGTTGCGTTGCCAGCACCACCCGCCTCCCTCAACTCTTCTACGACTAGGCCTGCGTTGGTGGTGGTGTGCCCGTGCGTGTGTATTTGTGTTTGCATAATCACTTGTGGGTTATGTTGCCTTGAAACTATGTGCTGATGGTTTTTTTTTTGAATTAAATATATTTTTTTGAACTGTCTTATAATAATGCCATTTCTTTTTCATTTCATTTACATGTCGAAGTCTCATTCAATCTTCGGATAATCGAAACTTCGGATAATCGAGTCTGGACTGTATCAGTATTATACGATGAATCCTCCAAAGGTTTTTACTTGTTACTCGTGAATTTAGCAACCACGCAGTGATTCAACCACCCGAACAGATACCGCTCCTGATGATGCCAAAGCGGGAAAATCCATCATGAATGCTGGTGGTGTTTTATGACGATTTCGTTGGTTAGTCGTCGTCACTTGCTGTCGAACATCCGTTTGGTGAGGGCCGTCTCTTTTCCTTGCCTTTTGGAATTTTTGGAAGTTTTTTGCACTTATTTGTTGTTTTCAGTTTTCACATTTGATTCGCTGCAAAATGCAGACCCTACATGCTGGTGGTGTCTTCTATGTTTCTATGTTTCAGTGAGTTCCACGAACGTAAACACGTTTCCTTACCCTCCACAACGAGAGCTGCTGCCAGAGAAATACAGATACAGCTTAGCAATTCTCAACGTTTGTGTGATGCTCGAGGTTGAGCGTGTGAGTTTGGATTGCACTATGGTCAATGTCAATTTACATCTAACTGAAATAGTATTTCGCTTTGTAATTGATTTCATATTTGAATTAGTATGATATCTTAAATTAAGGTAATAAATAGGGTCTTTTGATTTTAGTCAAAATCATGTAAATGCAATCCAACATAATTTTTACGCAGCCGAAAACGAGTTTTGCTCATTTTATACCACCGTGCACGGGTTTCACAACGAACGACTGGTTTGCCTTCGTTGACACGACGACCAAGACCACGTTGCCTCTCGAATCTCTCGTCGATCCGACTTCGTTGTCAGATAGCTATACACAGCACACTTGGTTCCTTTCGTAGTACAAGTTCTGCTTCTCTGTATTTTTGGTCGTCGGCGGAGAGAGAACCTGGATTTCGCGTCGTCTTTCTTCGCTTCTCGCTAACACCACTTTTTAAAATGGGGGTGCTTAAGCACTTTGATTCGAAGATAAATGATTTTTTTTGATTTCGCCATTTTCAATCAAACAAATTCATTATATAAATAACTTGCAAACTTTTCATTAATAATTTAACATTATTGAAATGAATTTTATACAATATTGAAACATTTGAGCATTTCAATTATGTTGTTGTTAGTTTATTTATTCCAGGCAGTATGAACTTTCTTGCTCATTCGCTGACCTAAAGTATTTTAATATACTTTATTTTTAGATCGTGGACGAACGTGTCATACGCCGACAAAATTTAAGTTGAGTTGAGTTTTATGTTGAGATATGGACTACCTTTTCATCAGCCGATTAATTCAGAGTTAGGGACAAAGTTTGCGGGCGCCTTTTGGATCAATAAAATCGATACAGTCCGGACTCGATTATAGGTCTCGGAATTGAATAACGAAAACAATATTTTTTCGTTGTTTTATTTTTTATTTTTGAGCTTAAACTACGCCTAAACTACGCTTAAGTGATTAAGAATTTTTAAATGCGAGATGGTGACGGAATATTGAAAAAAATGCATGTTGTTATTTGATAGGGAATCAACTATCCAAAAAAACTGACATGGGATCGCAGAACTCGAATTTGATGTATAAAACAATAAAAAGAAAAAAAAAACGTTTTTTTGTCGTGATTCGATTATCCGAAGTTCTATACAAACCTTCACATTTCAAAAATAAATTTAAATACTGTTCAATATTTCTGACCATGCGTCTCCATTAAACACTGTGAACACATGAACGTGTTTCATGGAGTTGCAGGGTACTTTAGGTGCACTCGTTTTTCACGTTCATTAAATTAATTTTTAACATCCATATGTGTCTCGACCTGAAGACTGCTACCTATTATGATGCTGAATCGTACAATATTGAGCACCCCTTGATGCGCGTTCCGCGCTTTTCTGCTGGCTCATGGCTTGCTGGCTGGCTGGCTGACTGGTTCTTCGAGCTCACAGCGACGACGACACAGCACTTCACTTTCCATTTTCTCTGTGTGCGAGACGGTGTGTGTAGGTAGGCCATGGCTGGCAGTCTTTTAACGGTGTGTTCGTTTTATTTTGTTTAATATTTGTACAGATATATTTTTTCTTCATTCGGTCAGCGACCGTTCGTGTAGTAACATAGTAGACCGCGCGCGTACGTGCTCTTGCGGGGGAAGCATTTTCCTTCCTTTTTCCGACGCGAGCGAAAGAGGGTGGCGGTCTGTAAGTGTGTGAAGCACCGTGTTTTGTTCCGCGCGCGTTATTCCAGTATCGGTGCAAGTGAGTTTCGCCGTTCCTGACCGGTTCCTGTTCAACTTCCGGAATTCCGATGCTCTTTCTGGAAATGTGCATCGTGAAGATAGCTATCCTTGGGTGAAAAGTTTAATCAAAGCAAACCGAGATCCGTGTATCCTGCCGAATCTGTCAGTGCAGCAACGTGGTGCATTCTCGTCGAGATCCTAACCTTTTGGATTGCGTTTGTTTTGGCTTTCTTAGCCTCCCAAAATCAAAAGAGAGCTAACCAAAGTGATTACGGACGTGTGTGCGAAGCGAAGAGAGTGAAAGTGACATAACAAAAAAAAACGCAAAAAAAGTATTTTGTATCAACAACCAAAGTGATAAGAGAAACAACGCCGACTTTACTCAACAACAAAAGCAACAAGAGTAGGTGACGTTCACAAGCCATTGATGGATTTTTACTTGTGATCAAACACACATCCTGGGATTAAATCTGTAAAGCAATGTGTGTTTGCGTGTGCGTGTGTGCGCGCGCAATGATGTGTGTATAAATACATGTACATGAATAAATAAATGAATGTAGTGTAAACAACAGAGCAAAGTGTGGTGCAATCACAAGATAAATCGTTGAATAACAAATGAGGAAGAAAATATAATGATTGATGGAATGAGATTAGAGTGAATCATTTGTGTAACAGTGCATTGCGGGAGGAACGGAGAAGAAACTCTCCGGCAAACTATAGAAACAGCAACAACAACAAAACGAAAAGGTGATTATGGAAGATGAAAAAGTACAGTTAGTTTCCAATTCTAGGGAAATGGTTAAAAGATGAATGAATAATGTGGGTGGAAAGCTCTGAAATCTTCATATTAAAACGAGGAAAATGTTTCAAAAACCTTTTGAATACAAATTTACTGAAAATATTCAAATGCTATCCAATACTTTTGTAATTGTAATTTTATTTGACAACGATATCCTGTTAGTCAGACTTTTTATCAGGGCAAAGAGGTGTACAAACCGGAACTCTGCGACCTCATTTTAGTCAAATTTTAATGGTTGATTGCCTATAAAATTAAAAAAATATTTTTTCAATATATCATCACCGTTATTTTGGCCGCCATCTTGGATTTAAACAACTCGAGGGGAAGCATAAAGTTTGTGGTCCCCAGAATCACGTGCATTTTGAATTGTTCAAAAATAGTTTGTCTGGGCTGAATGGTTTTTTCTCCAAATTTTGTATGGAGAATTAGGCCGGTTCGTTGCTCTTGCATACAACCCAAAAATTGCATGCAATATGTAGAAGAACCGAACCGCACTAATTCTCCATGCAAACTTTGGAGAAAAACCATTCGGTCCAGACAAACTATTTTTGAAAAATTCAAAATGCACGTGATTTTGGGGACCCCAAAGTTCCTGCTTCCCCTCGAGTTAAGTCTGCGCAGAAATTTTGGCGGTCGGTGTTATCCGATTTTTCGATTATTCGAAGCAAAATTTGGCCAAGACCTTCGGATAATCGAGTCTGGACTGTAATGGTTAAAAATTGACCCTTGATTGCCAATGAGATGGCTAAAAATTGACCCTTTTATGCCTCCAAGCTCATTTCTGGAAAAAAAAATCTCGGATCTAAAAAACTTATTATATAACATTAGGATGTAACAATAATAACTTTTTTGGCATTCATGGGCCTGTTCCGGTGGGCGTGCAAATCCCATAACATAACTGGAGCTGGCGTTCCGCAATTGAATTTTTAATAAGATTTTAGCCGTGAAACATTTTTTCAAAAAATGCCAACTATTTTTTCAAAAAATTACCATTTTTGAGGCACTTTAGCCACTGAACGACTACGTTCTACATCACCGACGTGTAGACCAGATCCTTGCGCAGATTTTGGTAAAACATTGTAGTTTGAGCACTGTAGAGCTCTGTATAGGCCAACAAAGTTTGACATTTTTTGGTATCATCACCACTGCTCCAAAACCAAAACGGCTGCTATCAAGGGTGATGTAAAGAGAAAATTATATATCGTGAGAGCATCTACTCAAAATTTCAGCCAAAATGGTTCATTCAATCTTGAAGTAAATTAACTTCATGCTTCCAGAAAAAAGAATTGCGAGTTTGACAGTTTACATTAGGCGTGTCAAATTGTCTGGTCTTCGATAATTGAAAAAAAAAATAATAATTAGGTGAGGGCATTCTGAGCTACTTGTCCCTGATATTCTAATTTTTTTTATCCTGTTCAATAAAAAAAAATAGCGTTAATGGTTCCTTTCCCGAGGTTTTCGGTGGACCACCAGTTCACCTTTTTGTTCAATTTGTCCCTGATAAGCTACATTTTCATTCTATTCAATCAAAAATGCGATAAAATGGATCTTTTACCAAGATTTTCGGTGCACTACCCGTTAAATTTTCGTTCGGATCAAAGTAAATCATAAATATTAAAATAATAAAATATTTATTTAGGGACAAATAAGTAAACAAAATTACCGTTTCAGCAGGTTTCCGATGGATATGGCTATCGCCAATCGTTTTTTTGAGAATGTTCACATAATTTTTTAGTAGAAAACACATATTTTTTGAGTAGAAAAATTCGCGGTCTTTTTCATTAGATTACACAGGAAAAAAATCATGGTAATATTACATCTGGGAAGGGGTACATCTTTTATGTCAGAAAAAGGTGTAAATGTCACTTTTTCAGTCTAAATTGAGGTAAAATTACATCATAAAAGAGGTAATATTCAACCTTCCAAAATTACAGCTTCCAAATTTACATTATTTTTTACTGTGTAGCAGTGGTCTGGGCCCCACTGTGCAATGAGCATTTTTGGAATAACCTTTGAAATATTTATTGTAATTGACCATAATTTAAAAAAAACGTTACGTAATCCACCTTAAGGTGGTTGGTGCCTTCCTCGCATTCATGTTGTATTTAAGGTGGTATTTATAAATTAATTTAAGAGTTTGTTTAATTGGTTTGTTTTTTTTTTTATTTTTTTTTTATTATTGATTTTAAACGTGCATCCGTGGTTCTCGCATTCGTGAATTTATTTTACGATTTCGAGAATGATTTTTTTTCGTGTATTAACTAAATAAATTTGACATTTGACATTTAAAATGCATTTTAAAACACTTTTTTATCAAAATGTTGATACCACCGTGTGTTTTATTTTATTTTATTTGTTTTTTCTCGACTTTGGTCAGAGTCGAGGAACATAAACTTCAAAAAAAATATTTGCAGCGGCCTAACCCTTTCAATTAATTAAGTCAGGATCAGTTAATAGTTGGGTAAAAGTAATTTTAAATAACATATATTCTCAAATTTTAATCTCTATTATTATGGGCATTTACTATCAAATCAGACGGTATTCATTGTATGTAGAAACTGCAATTTTTCAGGTAGGCATTTTTTCCTTTTAAACAAATGTTATGTATTTTTCAACCCAATGGAATAAAAATTTTAAGAATATTAAAATGTCATCCAAAGTTGCAGTGTAAGCACATACACATTTTTTATATGTATACAAAAGGGTTTTGGTTGCTTTTTTTATAAGAAAATGCGATTTAACTGACAAATAAAATTAAAGGTGATATGGTTCCTTTTAAAAGCATTTTTAGTGAAAAGTTCTCTAAAAAAAGGAACGAAAATTTTGTTTATTTTATCTCTTACTGCTTTTCTAAATCCTCTCATTCTTGCTATAAATGAGACGACATGACCCTAATTTTATTTAATTTCTTTTTTTCAGACAAACTATCAAACATTTTGGCATTGAAAAGCTGCATCCTATAAAGTTTCTAACCCGGAATAAAAACAACCCCTTCATTCGCAGTATAGTGCAGTGCAATCCGTGTCTCTTTCATCAACTCCCACAAAACATCAGCTGCGGAAAGTAGTTCACGAAAACAGCTGAAAATAAAAGAAATCAAAATTAACCTAGAATAATTAAGTGACGTGCAAAACACGCTCGTGATCACAAGTGAGAGTGAGAAAAAAAGTAAGCCAGAGCGAGAGAGGGAGGAAAAAAGTTAGTGAATAAAAAAAGAGGAAAAAATCTCTCTTCTTCCTGGTTTGTGCAACCGGCCAGAAGAAGAAACAACAACAACAGCAGCAAAAGTGAAGCAACTCATCTGCGAGCTATTGTGCTTTTGTGTGTGGTGACTTCAACGCCAGTGTTGAAAGTTAATCGTGCATAAAAAGAAAATAAGTAATTATCCTTTTAAATAAGAAAATTGAGGCAGAAAGAAGGAGGCGAAAAAAAGATGCTCAACCAAGTTGAAAATTGGGAAAAAGAGAAGAAGAAAATAATCGATGTGCTACAATTATAAGTGAGATAATTCCGTTGTTTTCTTTCTCTCGTCTTCCTATCTGTCTTTACCACCTCTCTTTTCCCTGCTGCTAAATTGGAACTGCCACCCGGCCCCACCCACACCCACAATCGATCAACGATCCGGTTTTCTTCCGTGTGCCGTCCCTTCACGTGTGTTGGTTGAACAACACGCGGACGATACCCCACCGGTTACGATGGAAACTAGTTACAACGGTGGCACAGGAGAATTTGACGTAAACATGTTCGATCAGTACATTTACAAGGTATGGTTCTTTGTTGTTTCCGGATTTTTTAAATGTTTGTGCAACTCAAAACGTTAACAAACCTTAAGGTAGCTACTATAATTACTAAAAAATAATCATTTTTTAAACAAATTTTTGATAAATCGACTAAATCATCACCAAAAATTTTTTATTAAGGTTTAGTTTGTCTTCAAATAAAAGGTTTGTATCCAAGGATCAAGATTATCTATCAATATTTGACCAAAATTCAGGGATTTGGTTTCTCCCAAGCGGATTTATGTCGAAAAAATCGCATTTTTACGAAACTTTTTTTTTCAGAAATGCTCACTTAATTGAGGCTATTCCATTCCCAGTAAAACCAATTCAGATGGCTCGATCGGCAATTGTCGAAAGTTCACGCTCCATACAATTAAGTTTTTTATCTACTGATGTTGGAATAAATCAAGTAAAACAATGTAATTGGGCCAATGCCTCTCCTGCTCGCTAATAATATAAACATCAACTGACGTGAGCATGATAGACTCTTTATTTACACTTCGACATAGGCTCAATTACATTGGTTTGCTTGAAATATTGAATTGAATCTCAAAAATATTTTTGAAATAGATTATTGGTAACAAAAGGCACTTAGGACCTTATGCAAATCGACCCGAGAGTTTTGAAAAACACGTTAACATATCGTCAGTTGTGTGCTATCTTGTGACAACGACCATTTAGTACATTTCGAGAAAATCGATTTTTAAAGTTTGTTGGTAAATAATTTCAAAACTATGAATGATAGAGCCAAACTTTTTGAAGCAATCGGTTCGTATACTATCGCTTAACAAACGCTCCAAGTTTCAACTAATTTGGTTACACCAGTTAAAAAATACAGTAGATAATGTAAACAAAAATCTGAAAAGCACGTGTCACAAGTGTGTTTTGAAAGTAAAATTGTACTACGTGTCACAAGTGTGCACAGAATTCCCATACAAACTAAAATAAGCTCAAATCAATGGTTCAATCGACTTAATTAGTATATTTTTACAAACAAAAGGTTACATTGCCTTTAGAAAGTATGTGTACACATAAATTTGTGAAAAACAAGTAATTTTTTCCACATTTTCCAACAACATGTATGACGTGTCACAAGTGTGCACAATCATTTTGATGATAAATTGGTCTATGTCACAAGTGTGTATTGCGATATCCGGGAAACGGAAGCAAGTTTCCAAAATCGGGTCAAAGCATCTTGTAGTGTTTGTTAAGTATAGCAAAACGTCATCATTAACTCATTATCGACCAAACTGGTCTATGTCACAAGATAGCACACAGTTGACGATATTGTAACATTTTAATAGATCTGCAATTATTTTCACCTTTTTTCAAAAACAAAAAATCATCTTTGCCAAAAACACCGGAATTCAGGGGATTGGCATTTTTTGTTTTTTTTTTTTTTTTGTGGTTCAATCCAATACCCGGTAACAGGTACACGCCATGGCGGAAGGCAATTATTATTGAAATTGAATGTACCTAAAATGTTTTTTCGTAGAAAGATAGCTAAGGAGGTCCCTTTTCGATATCTGTGACCTAGAAAATGCCGGACTTTTCAAGGGGCGGGGGGTAGCTAGCGTGACAATGTGTGGCATAGGGTGGAGGGGGTTAATTTTTGCAGATTTTAGTGTGCCATACTTTATGGACGCCTCATACTAAAAATAATGTTATTATCTTTGTTAAATAAATTAGGGTGATGAGGGGGGGGGTTGTAAGGGTGGGTGGGGCCTTAAATAATCTAATCTAATCTAATCGAACACAAGCGCAGCCAGTCCGAAGAAAGCATCCGGGAAGAACTTATGGTTAGATTACGCTTTCTAAGTCTTTCGAGAACCCCCGAAGTGTATTACACTCACTAAAGTGGCCCGGCCTACTGCGTTGCATTAACCGCAAGAGACAGATTCTATGAACGGAACCCACATTTCATGGAATCATCAGGGGAAGAAGTGGGGACATACCGTACCAACCACTTCGAGTTATTTATGGAATATGGTGTGTGTAGGGGAATCGTTGGGAGAGGGATTGTTGTATTATTTAGTAAATGACCTTGTGACATTATTTCACTACTACGGATTAATTCACTCAGGCCGAGTGGCTAGAGCATCTGATTACCAAACCAAAGGTGTGAGTTCGAATCCCACCTGATTCCATGCGTTTTTTGTTCATATTCAAAGTTCAATTATAGTCGAATAATTTCAAGGAGACCGGTCGGGAATCGAACCCGGTACCTTCCGCTTATGAGGCGGGTGCCGTAGTCATTAAGCCACGGGCCGGTCCGTGGGTGGGGCCTTAAATATTGTGAAATATTTCATGGACGACCCCTTTGATCAGTATCCATTGCAATCAAAAGCATTTGCGAGGTGCTGTGCAACCGCAAAGTAACCAAAAGTACCGTGCGCCTCCATTTATACAGTTAGAAAACTGAAAATGACAAAAAATCGAAAATCCCTAGGTGAAATATTTTCTAGGTCACAGATATCGAAAAGGGCTAGCTACCTTTCCACGAAAAAACTTTTTAGGTACATTCAATTTCAATAATAATTGCCTTCCGCCATGGCGTGCGGTAGCGATATTATGGGAAAGTATAATTTGTATCAGACTCTGTATATGCCGAATTTCCAAAAAAAAATGTCCACATGGTTTATGGATGGTTCCATAGTGTTCCATAACTTTGCTAAAAAGCATTGAAAGATAATCATTACCAAATAAATTTTGAAGCATATATTAGGTTAGTTTGTCCATCTTCCCATGACCGACTTTACCAGTTTAAATGGAAATTTTTTGGATCTCTCATAGCCAGACAATTTCGGGCTAATCGCACATTTGCAGTTAGTAAATTGCTTCCAAATGCAGTAAACACCACTAACCGCTAAGACCCATTTACATTTCGTCCTACTTCTTTTCCTCCTCATCATCTTTCTTCTATGTGAGCTTTTCTACAATATTTCACCGCATTTATTTGAGCAAAACAGCCCCCAAACACAGTTAAGCATTACGGTTATCATTCTTCTTCGACCTTTTCTTCTTCTTTTTCACTAGTTTTCAACAAGAATGCAGTTAAACAGGTTGTGTGTGTATGTGAATGTGTGACTGTGTGTACACAAGGCTCGTTTTTCTTCCATTCGTCGTTTTGGACTTTTTGTTGTGTATTTTATCGTTTTGTTTAGCATAAAAAGCTTCCCCATAAAAGAAAGCTATAACCAACTACGTTAACATTGAGCAACTGCCGAGGAAAACGACGAAAGAGGATGATTGTGTGAGAAAATGGCAGCCAGTGCAATGATGCACTTTAGCACTACATGAATTTGAACCTAGAAAACTAGAAAAGGAGAGACAAGGAAAGCTTTTTGGTTGTTGCGAACGAGAACGAAACGAAAGATAAATCAATTATTTCCCCTTGATAAATATGCTAATTGTACGATCGTGACTGTAAACTATAATGAAAATAAATACCGTGTCAATAGTGCAAGTTGGTGCAGCAGCACGAAAGAGACCAAACATAGAAAGAGCAACTTGAACAGACGAAACAGAAACAGAAAAATAAATAAAATAAAACTGCATATAATTCAATGGAATTCATAATCACCATGTAGCAGCCACATCGTAAACGCTATTTTACGTTGGAAGAGATAAAGGGTGAAACACAACGTAAGCTAACTTCACGGAATTCATCCGATTTCTCCCACTATCGGGGATGTTTGTCGTGTGTCTGTCTCGTTTTATTTCATCGATATCTGTGTCACTTTGTTTGGGATCGTTCGTTGTTGTTGACTTTTTACAAACTGTGTTACAAACGGCTCACTAAGGTGGAAAAGAGGTTTAGTTTAAAAGGAAGAATTCAGCAACGGAACGATTTTTTAAGCCATTTTGAAATAAATAAATAAGATTACTTATAAAGATTGGGTGCTTCATTAACCATGCAAATAGTAAAACAATAAAACCACTGGTTAACAAAACCTTCTACAATGGTTTTCATTTAGTTACGAACAAACAATTTTGAAAAACTTGCATAGTAACAAGTCATGACCAAGTCCTGCTAAGACGGAGGTCTTAATACATACATGCATACATACTAGGATGTAACAAAAATGACTTTTTGGCGGGCATTCAAGGGTTTGTTCCGGTGGACATACTAAGCCCAAATCCAAAATATAAGCTTGATTGGACGTAACAGGAGCTGGCGCTCCGCCCTTCAATTTTAAATGGGATTTAACCCGTAAAAAAAGATTTTTTCAAAAATGACACTTTTTGAGGCATTTTGGCCACCAATGTGTTTACCAAAAACATCACTGGCGTGTAGGCCAGATCCTTGCGCATCTTTTGGTATATATAACATTGACATTTGGAGCACCCTGGAGCTCGGTACAGGCCTTCAAAGTTTGGTATTTTTTTTTTCGAAAAATCGGCCCCGGCATAATCAAATGGCGTTTTTGCCGGGACCGATTTTTCGAAAAAAATGCCAAACTTTGAAGGCCTGTACCGAGCTCCAGGGTGCTCCAAATGTCAATGTTATATATACCAATAGATGCGCAAGGATCTGGACCACACGCCAATGATGTTGAAAATAAACGCTTTAGTGGCCAAAATGCCTCAAAAAGTGACATTTTTGAAAAAATCTTTTTTTACGGGTTAAATCCCATTTAAAATTGAAGGGTGGAGCGCCAGCTCCAGTTACGTCCAATCAAGCTCATATTTTGATTTGGGCTTAGTATGCCCACCGGAACAAACCTTGAATGCCCCCAAAAGTCATTTTGTTACACTCTAATAAATACATCCCTTTGTTCTACTGCTTGCATATTAAAATCTTTTTCATTATACAATATATTTTTAATAGAAAAGAAGATAACTAAATTAAATTTTCAAAAAGTCCTTTCTGCATAGGAAACTCATGACGGATAGGTTGTTAAAACAATATTTGTGTGAAACAAATCTCATTATCTGTTCCAACTTCATCAGAATAACAGTATCAGTTAACTACTATGCATTCCACTATTACGTAACCCAACCACTAAAACGTGATCACTATTATTGCAAAGTGGATTACTATTATTAGAGCCACGGTAACGGAACCACTTAAGGTGAGCAACTGCACCGTTCGTCCCACATCTCACAGTGCCGTGCCTCATTTCCTTCCTCAGCAACTGGGCTAGTCGCGCGATCGTCATCAGCTGACCTTGCAGCAGCTCCCTCCCCACTTACTGAGGCTGCTGCAACAGCTGCTACTTGCTAAGTATTAGCAAGCCAACTAAGCTATGGCAGACTGGCTGGCTACCAGCTGAGCCGAGCCGAGCGAGAGCGCGATAGTTGGGTTTTGTCTAGTATCAATCACCCAGAAGTGAAGCTGAGCGTGTTAACGAGTTTATGCTGTTTGTGTGTGTGTACTAAATGTATGCACTAATTAGTTTCGCAACTCGTTTTACTGCTTAAGTTGATTGTTTTGACCATAATTAGCACTTATCATTTGCAGAAATTGTAGCTTACTGAGAAAATTACTGGTTATAACATTTGAGTTATAGGAATTTTAAACTGATTTAAAAAAAAATCAACTCATGGGTTTTCGTAACATTTTTTCAGGTAATGCAAATAAAGCTCGAGACAACCTCGTAAAATTATGATAACGGAACATGGTTAACATGCATGTTGAACGTCGATCGTTTTGATTTCCGTACTTGTACCTCAAACAAGTTTTCCGCTGACCGCAAACATTTGTTAGTTCTTTTTTTGTCGCTGACTATTCAATGCTTCTCGCAGAGTCTTAACGTGTGTACGTACTCGTACACGTATCGGTACTCGTTACTTTTTCTACATTTTGACTCTCACAGCAGAAAGGCAAGCAAAACAGGCATTGAGCAATAGAGTCGAGGGGTACTAAAACTAACTGCAACGAGGTGCAACAATAAACACACAATTCAGATGGGCCACATCTAGGGATGCCATAACCGGTCATGACGGTGGTGAAGATGATGCTGTTTTATTTTAAACATTTTGAATTTGTATGCAACAATGTATGGAACTTCGTATTAGTTCGAACGGTAGAAAAGCAAATCGATTGTGCTGTTGTTTTTGTGCAGCGAAACCTTTTTTTATGACCGATTCGGAGCTTCTACACAAAAATGTAACTTTTTTAAATATTCAATGTGATTTTTTTTAATGAAAGATTTCATTTTTGTTCACACCCAATAATTGTAATGTACTTTAAATGGGGTTTCTTACCTCAAAAGCTGAAAATATTGACCAAATTTTTAGCCATAGAATGGGAGAGGAGTTTTTCCATAGTTCTGCTCCTTTCGTTGTCCCGTCACGCAAAAAAATGCCAAATTTCAACCGGATTGTTCAGTTCAAGGAGTAAAAGATTCGTTTTTCAAATTGTGATAATGTGTAGAAGAGCAAAAGTTTTAAAAAACAAATTGGCAAATCTCTAGCGATTGTTGCAGTGTGCCTTTTAAAAGTCCAGTTTTACGATGTTGTCCCGTAACAAAACACTTTCATTTCAGGGGGAGCGCATGATATTCTGTGTAGGAAAATTAATTATCTTTCCAAATATGTAATAATGTTATTACATGGGGTTTCTTAAAAAAAAACGCTGAAAAAAACATGAGAATATTATGAAAAATTGCCGAAGAATCGGTCTTATCTATTGTGCTTCAATTGTTTTAGAATATTTTCAGACAAGTACCATTAACTGAAAACTAGGCAGCAAAAAAGTAGCAGCCTAGCTGCCGTTAACGGACTGGGCTTAAAATATGTTTTTATTGTGGAATTTTATATGATTCGCCTAGACATAACTTCTATCATTGAGAATTGTTTCCTCCCACGTATTCATTAAGATTGATTTGATTAAAAACAGGGATGATATTGGATCTGGGAGGGGGACCCAATTCACCCCAATCTCACCCCAGACCCAACGTCACCCCAGATGACGGTCCCTAAAAATATACCTTAACCCTTAAAGACCCGGGACGTTTTGTGTTTAGTAAAATCGATGTAACTTGGTCAGTTTTCAACCGATTTGAGTGCTTCATGTTGCAAAATCAAGAGGATTAGTTGCGCCATAAAATGGGTTGGGACCCATCCATCCTGACCCCTCCCCCCTTTCAGCAGAAGCAAAACAAGCTTTCGCTAAAATCAATAATCGAGAAAAATCGTTGGGAAACATTAAAAAACTAATAAATTATGATCCTTTTTTGCTCTTTAGCCATTTTCGAGTCACTTCAATCAACTTCTGGTCATACAGAACCGATACCGGATGTTCCGAATACCGGTTCTGTTGATACTGGAACATGTCCAGTTTTTTGTCATAAACAATATTATTATGGTTGGTATTCACTGCAAAATGCAATCACAATGTTTTATTATGCCCACAATCTGTAACCGCCTCCAGTATGGCCACATCGGATGTTCCGGATAACGGTTCCAATGCGGCCATTTCTCAGAATCACTCAAGATGGTCATGCGATACCTCAAACATCATGGAATCAGCTAGGTATTTACTTTGCAATTTATTTCAAGTGTCTTTGACAAAATTATTTCCTTACATGGCCACACCGGATGTTCCGGATACCGGTTCCAATGCGGCCATTTCTCAAAAGCACTCAAGATGGTCATGCGACTCTTCAAACATCATGGAATCAGCTAGATATTTACTTTGCAATTTATTTCAAGTGTCTTTGGCAAAATTATTTCCAAATATGGCCACACCGGATGTTCCAGATAACAGTTCCAATGCGGCCATTTCTCAAAATCACTCAAGATGATCATGCGACATCTCAAACATCATGGAATCAGCTAGGTATTTACTTTGCAATTTATTTCAAGTGTTTTTGACAAAATTATTTCCAAATATGGCCACACCGGATGTTCCGGATACCGGTTCCAATGCGGCCATTTCTCAAAATCACTCAAGATGGTCATGCGACTCTTCAAACATCATGGAATCAGCTAGATATTTACTTTGCAATTTATTTCAAGTGTCTTTGACAAAATTATTTCCAAATATGGCCACACCGGATGTTCCAGATAACAGTTCCAATGCGGCCATTTCTCAAAATCACTCAAGATGGTCATGCGACTCTTCAAACATCATGGAATCAGCTAGATATTTACTTTGCAATTTATTTCAAGTGTCTTTGACAAAATTATTTCCAAATATGGCCACACCGGATGTTCCAGATAACAGTTCCAATGCGGCCATTTCTCAAAATCACTCAAGATGGTCATGCGACTCTTCAAACATCATGGAATCAGCCAGATATTTACTTTGCAATTTATTTCAAGTGTCTTTGACAAAATTATTTCCAAATATGGCCACACCGGATGTTCCGGATACCGGTTCCAATGCGGCCATTTCTCAAAATCACTCAAGATGGTCATGCGACTCTTCAAACATCATGGAATCAGCTAGATATTTACTTTGCAATTTATTTCAAGTGTCTTTGACAAAATTATTTCCAAATATGGCCACACCGGATGTTCCAGATAACAGTTCCAATGCGGCCATTTCTCAAAATCACTCAAGATGGTCATGCGACATCTCAAACATCATGGAATCAGCAAGGTATTTACTTTGCAATTTATTTCAAGTGTCTTTGACAAAATTATTTCCAAATATGGCCACACCGGATGTTCCGGATACCGGTTCCAATGCGGCCATTTCTCAAAATCACTCAAGATGGTCATGCGACTCTTCAAACATCATGGAATCAGCTAGATATTTACTTTGCAATTTATTTCAAGTGTCTTTGACAAAATTATTTCCAAATATGGCCACACCGGATGTTCCAGATAACAGTTCCAATGCGGCCATTTCTCAAAATCACTCAAGATGGTCATGCGACTCTTCAAACATCATGGAATCAGCTAGATATTTACTTTGCAATTTATTTCAAGTGTCTTTGACAAAATTATTTCCAAATATGGCCACACCGGATGTTCCGGATACCGGTTCCAATGCGGCCATTTCTCAAAATCACTCAAGATGGTCATGCGACTCTTCAAACATCATGGAATCAGCTAGATATTTACTTTGCAATTTATTTCAAGTATCTTTGACAAAATTATTTCCAAATATGGCCACACCGGATGTTCCAGATAACAGTTCCAATGCGGCCATTTCTCAGAATCACTCAAGATGGTCATGCGACATCTCAAACATCATGGAATCAGCTAGGTATTTACTTTGCAATTTATTTCAAGTGTCTTTGACAAAATTCCTTCCAAATACAGCCACACCGGATGTTCCGGATACCGGTTTGTAAGATTCTGTCAAAATATAGCTAATCCTTTTTTATAGAAAATTTTTATCTTTGTTTTTAGAGATAAACACATTATTTAGAGTCAATTCATTCATTTTATTTGATTTGTTGCTGATGGTATGTGATAGTGACCGTACGGAATCATCTAAATCGTGGGAATATTCGACGCACATTCCTCGCAGAACTTGAAACTTCGATCGAAGGTGTCACAACGTTGATTGGTGCGCGACACTTTTCGCTTTGAGAACTTGTCACAACGGCAGCTCTTGGTTTTCTCGTAGGTCTGAAGTGGTGCGGCTTCCAACTCGGCACAAAATTCTTCACTTGGAAGTGCTTAGCGCACATCACCGAGCAAACTTCTTTGGCGATCTTCACACAAATCGGCCACAAAAGATTGCATCTCGTTTTTCAGTTCTTCGGGGAGATGTCCAGCACATAACCGATCTCGGATGTGGTCAACCGCTAGCTCTTCAGAGAGGATTCGCAAAACCTCGCTCCTTCCTCCAACAAAGCCAGTATATCCAGGCAATGGGAGAGGAGTTTTTCCATAGTTCTGCTCCTTTCGTTGTCCCGTCACGCAAAAAAATGCCAAATTTCAACCGGATTGTTCAGTTCAAGGAGTGAAAGATTCGTTTTTCAAATTGTGATAATGTGTAGAAGAGCAAAAGTTTTAAAAAACAAATTGGCAAATCTCTAGCGATTGTTGCAGTGTGCCTTTTAAAAGTCCAGTTTTACGATGTTGTCCTGTAACAAAACACTTTCATTTCAGGGGGAGCGCATGATATTCTGTGTAGGAAAATTAATTATCTTTCCAAATATGTAATAATGTTATTACATGGGGTTTCTTAAAAAAAAACGCTGAAAAAAACATGAGAATATTATGAAAAATTGCCGAAGAATCGGTCTTATCTATTGTGCTTCAATTGTTTTAGAATATTTTCAGACAAGTACCATTAACTGAAAACTAGGCAGCAAAAAAGTAGCAGCCTAGCTGCCGTTAACGGACTGGGCTTAAAATATGTTTTTATTGTGGAATTTTATATGATTCGCCTAGACATAACTTCTATCATTGAGAATTGTTTCCTCCCACGTATTCATTAAGATTGATTTGATTAAAAACAGGGATGATATTGGATCTGGGAGGGGGACCCAATTCACCCCAATCTCACCCCCAGACCCAACGTCACCCCAGATGACGGTCCCTAAAAATATACCTTAACCCTTAAAGACCCGGGACGTTTTGTGTTTAGTAAAATCGATGTAACTTGGTCAGTTTTCAACCGATTTGAGTGCTTCATGTTGCAAAATCAAGAGGATTAGTTGCGCCATAAAATGGGTTGGGACCCATCCATCCTGACCCTCCCCTTTCAGCAGAAGCAAAACAAGCTTTCGCTAAAATCAATAATCGAGAAAATCGTTGGGAAACATTAAAAACTAATAAATTATGATCCTTTTTTGCTCTTTAGCCATTTTCGAGTCACTTCAATCAACTTCTGGTCATACAGAACCGATACCGGATGTTCCGAATACCGGTTCTGTTGATACTGGAACATGTCCAGTTTTTTGTCATAAACAATATTATTATGGTTGGTATTCACTGCAAAATGCAATCACAATGTTTTATTATGCCCACAATCTGTAACCGCCTCCAGTATGGCCACATCGGATGTTCCGGATAACGGTTCCAATGCGGCCATTTCTCAGAATCACTCAAGATGGTCATGCGATACCTCAAACATCATGGAATCAGCTAGGTATTTACTTTGCAATTTATTTCAAGTGTCTTTGACAAAATTATTTCCTTACATGGCCACACCGGATGTTCCGGATACCGGTTCCAATGCGGCCATTTCTCAAAAGCACTCAAGATGGTCATGCGACTCTTCAAACATCATGGAATCAGCTAGATATTTACTTTGCAATTTATTTCAAGTGTCTTTGGCAAAATTATTTCCAAATATGGCCACACCGGATGTTCCAGATAACAGTTCCAATGCGGCCATTTCTCAAAATCACTCAAGATGATCATGCGACATCTCAAACATCATGGAATCAGCTAGGTATTTACTTTGCAATTTATTTCAAGTGTTTTTGACAAAATTATTTCCAAATATGGCCACACCGGATGTTCCGGATACCGGTTCCAATGCGGCCATTTCTCAAAATCACTCAAGATGGTCATGCGACTCTTCAAACATCATGGAATCAGCTAGATATTTACTTTGCAATTTATTTCAAGTGTCTTTGACAAAATTATTTCCAAATATGGCCACACCGGATGTTCCAGATAACAGTTCCAATGCGGCCATTTCTCAAAATCACTCAAGATGGTCATGCGACTCTTCAAACATCATGGAATCAGCTAGATATTTACTTTGCAATTTATTTCAAGTGTCTTTGACAAAATTATTTCCAAATATGGCCACACCGGATGTTCCAGATAACAGTTCCAATGCGGCCATTTCTCAGAATCACTCAAGATGGTCATGCGACATCTCAAACATCATGGAATCAGCTAGGTATTTACTTTGCAATTTATTTCAAGTGTCTTTGACAAAATTATTTCCAAATATGGCCACACCGGATGTTCCGGATACCGGTTCCAATGCGGCCATTTCTCAAAATCACTCAAGATGGTCATGCGACTCTTCAAACATCATGGAATCAGCTAGATATTTACTTTGCAATTTATTTCAAGTGTCTTTGACAAAATTATTTCCAAATATGGCCACACCGGATGTTCCAGATAACAGTTCCAATGCGGCCATTTCTCAAAATCACTCAAGATGGTCATGCGACTCTTCAAACATCATGGAATCAGCTAGATATTTACTTTGCAATTTATTTCAAGTGTCTTTGACAAAATTATTTCCAAATATGGCCACACCGGATGTTCCGGATAACGGTTCCAATGCGGCCATTTCTCAAAATCACTCAAGATGGTCATGCGACTCTTCAAACATCATGGAATCAGCTAGATATTTACTTTGCAATTTATTTCAAGTGTCTTTGACAAAATTATTTCCAAATATGGCCACACCGGATGTTCCAGATAACAGTTCCAATGCGGCCATTTCTCAGAATCACTCAAGATGGTCATGCGACATCTCAAACATCATGGAATCAGCTAGGTATTTACTTTGCAATTTATTTCAAGTGTCTTTGACAAAATTATTTCCAAATATGGCCACACCGGATGTTCCGGATACCGGTTCCAATGCGGCCATTTCTCAAAATCACTCAAGATGGTCATGCGACTCTTCAAACATCATGGAATCAGCTAGATATTTACTTTGCAATTTATTTCAAGTGTCTTTGACAAAATTATTTCCAAATATGGCCACACCGGATGTTCCAGATAACAGTTCCAATGCGGCCATTTCTCAAAATCACTCAAGATGGTCATGCGACTCTTCAAACATCATGGAATCAGCTAGATATTTACTTTGCAATTTATTTCAAGTGTCTTTGACAAAATTATTTCAAATATGGCCACACCGGATGTTCCGGATACCGGTTCCAATGCGGCCATTTCTCAAAATCACTCAAGATGGTCATGCGACTCTTCAAACATCATGGAATCAGCTAGATATTTACTTTGCAATTTATTTCAAGTATCTTTGACAAAATTATTTCCAAATATGGCCACACCGGATGTTCCAGATAACAGTTCCAATGCGGCCATTTCTCAGAATCACTCAAGATGGTCATGCGACATCTCAAACATCATGGAATCAGCTAGGTATTTACTTTGCAATTTATTTCAAGTGTCTTTGACAAAATTCCTTCCAAATACAGCCACACCGGATGTTCCGGATACCGGTTTGTAAGATTCTGTCAAAATATAGCTAATCCTTTTTTATAGAAAATTTTTATCTTTGTTTTTAGAGATAAACACATTATTTAGAGTCAATTCATTCATTTTATTTGATTTGTTGCTGATGGTATGTGATAGTGACCGTACGGAATCATCTAAATCGTGGGAATATTCGACGCACATTCCTCGCAGAACTTGAAACTTCGATCGAAGGTGTCACAACGTTGATTGGTGCGCGACACTTTTCGCTTTGAGAACTTGTCACAACGGCAGCTCTTGGTTTTCTCGTAGGTCTGAAGTGGTGCGGCTTCCAACTCGGCACAAAATTCTTCACTTGGAAGTGCTTAGCGCACATCACCGAGCAAACTTCTTTGGCGATCTTCACACAAATCGGCCACAAAAGATTGCATCTCGTTTTTCAGTTCTTCGGGGAGATGTCCAGCACATAACCGATCTCGGATGTGGTCAACCGCTAGCTCTTCAGAGAGGATTCGCAAAACCTCGCTCCTTCCTCCAACAAAGCCTGGATATACTTCCTGGAAAATGATGTTCGTGTCAATCGTTCGATGTCGTCTCTAACTAATTAATATGGAATAATATAATAAAAATCAAACCTCTATTCATTTTAAATTTGTTTGAAAGGATCACCCCAGGAGTTCCTTCAGTGTTTTCTTAAAAAATAAAATAATTTTCATTACAATTTGCTATTAGAAATGAACTAGTTATCGTGTTATCTTGCCCAACAAAATACGTTATCATAATCACGACCCACACCTGAATAGTAAGAACAACAACAACAACAATCCGTATCGTTTATTCCACAAAAACCACCTAAGCTCGTTCGCGACGTGGTGCAACCGCAAAAACCCTTCGTTTATCTTATCGTTTAATCTTAATTGACATAATTTGATTACACACGGCGATTGTATGTAAATATTTTTCAAAATGACAGCAACAGCAGCATACGATCAACCCCCTTCTCGTGGGGGCTCAGTGAGTTTTAACGAGTGCACCAGAATATGGGAAACAAACTTTCACTTTTAGTTGAAATCCGAATAAATATAAAAATAAATTGTGATAATTTGAAATTCATGATCAAATTGATGATAATAAATAAACCAACACACACGCTAGCCCCTCTCGGCAAAATGTGAGAGGCAATGTTTGTACAATTGAACGTTTGTGTGTTTCACTATAGTAAACAAAGTACCCACACACCAGAGCAGAGGAGTATACAGAAGAACGGAAAAAACTATGTTGAAACGCAAAACGAACAAACACACTTGCGCAACACCACCCAGTTAAGTAGTATGGTATTGGATGGGTAGGTAGGGTCTAGGAGTGGGAGTAGGAGGAGATCGGAGGCGGGAAGTGGGAGTGGGAGGTGGGACCTCGTGTGAACGGTGCGAAGGTTGCACTAACTGCTAATTGACTTTATTTTTCCTTATGATTAACAACAAAGTGAAATGAAACACGAAACGTTCACTTGCTCGCTCGCTCGCTCGCACTGTGCGATGTGGATAAAAACAAGCTATATGCAGTCGTCGTACACTTATTGTGAGCGAGCGAGGTTTGGAGTGTGTAAAGTGTACTTAGCTTCAGATTTAAAGAGGTGGGAGGTGGGTTGTGTACTACATATGTGCACCACCAACTGGTGCTACACAGATATCCGATGCAAATCGAGAAGAGATGTTATCGGAGAGGCGGAAGAGGCAATGTTTATAGGGCAGTGATTGATCCTTGGTTTAGTAATAACAAAATGTTGTATCTTTGCTGAATTAAAAAAAAAAACTTTAATTTACATTCGTTTTATCAGCTAAATTTCCGCCAAATAGTGTTTTAATCAAAAGCTTCACACAGCTGTGATTTTTCTTGTAACCTTGTAGACTGTTCCCTGCAAGCCTTGTGGATTGTTCCACGTGGGCACTTTTTTCGAAATCTCAACCCCTCCCCCACTAGAGATCCTAAATAGGGTCTCTATCCTATTTAGGGTCTCTATCCCCCACCCCCCAAAACAATAAACTTTTTTGTATGGAGCGTGGACAATCGCCGACAAAAAAAAATTATGAGACCTTTTTTTAAAAAAAAAATCTAAAAATCTTTAAATACTAAAATAGGAACACAAAATAAATATGTTGGAGTGAATATGGAATTAATTTGGACTAACAGTGCCATTTCTGCACAAATGTATTTTAACTAGATAATTTAGTTTAGAAAATGTAAAATAAAATCTGCATGTAAACAATTTATTATTTCAAAATGGTAACACTGTTGATTCCGGCCTTCCGGCTCAAAAAAAAGTCAAGGGGACAACGGAGCTCGGGCAAGCAACAAAATGTAATGTTTGTACCAGGTGTGTTTCCAGTTTTCCTTTCTTGCCAAACACATGTATGTAGCAGCAATAACCGTAATAAAATGACATTGAATTGTTCCAACTTACCCTCTTGCCTTGCCTCATCTTGCCAGCCTCTCCCACACTCAATCCCTCCTCTATACTCACTTGTTCACGCTTTTGATGGTTTCCCTGTTGAAATTATACCAGCGGTTAATGTTTTGTTTTTACTTTTGTCGATTTGCTACAGAGTATATTTTAATAAACAAAATTTTAAATGAGATAAGATGCCCAGTTCTGGGTGTTTAAACCCTCAATCATTAGTTATTTTCAAACATTATGAAATGTGTAAATTGCAGTAGATTATCTTCAAATCACAACTCTCTGCTCGGGTACTTTTCAAATAGCATTGCATTGTTGAATGGATACATAATAACAGCAGCATAAGGCACATACTTTCCGGTTCACAGCTATTTAACTGTTGCGACGTAGTTGCCCAATACTGCCATTGTTTGCGATCATAATTTTCATAGGATGTTGCAAAAAGATACATTGTGATTATCGTATGTGCAGCATATGCAAATGATTCGGAGGGTCTTGTTGCAAGAAAAAATGCCGATTATATTTTTTGATGTTTAGTGAAAATATCGTAATAATCATGTGAAACAAAATCACCTGGTTTTAATTCCATTATCCTTTTAAGTAAAACTGTGATCATATTTAACTCTTCTGTTGGATTTGTGCAACTGCCCAGAAAAAAGGAAAAAAGGTAGCATAATCAAACCAAAACGATGACGAAGAGCAATAAAATAACAAAACAACCAAGTAGAAACCGACAAGATTGTTTGGTGGTGGAAGGTAGCGAGAAATGATGAGAATTTTGAAAGAACGGCAGGTGCAGATGCATTTAAAGTTGCTTCTTGTTTTCTTGTTTGCCGCCTTGGGCACTAGCACCACCACCACCTTCCATCCTTCCAACCTCTAAATAATCTTTGTGATGCATCACGGTTTGTGATGGTCGGTTTTTCGTTTTTCGATTCCTTGCTTTCGAAAATATGAAGCCCAACCCATGCTCTCTAACCCTCCTCTACAGTTCAAGCGACGACGGAGGAGAATGAGCCCAAAAGCAACCAGACAAGCAATAACAATAAAATTACCTTATGTTCGATTTGAAGTTCTGAAGAGTGTTGTTATGCCAAGAGCTCTTCATTTTTCAGGTGGTTTTGGTGCCTACGAGAAAATGTTGGAAAACGAATAAGTTGGAGCATTTAGTAATGATGCAAAAAATGAAATCCAACTGTTGATTGTGAACTTGATCTATTTGATTAATTTACAATCACTTAGTACTCCAATCTCTAAGATAAGTTTTCTGAATGTAAATAAACATTTTTTTCATCTTTCGAAGTGTTTTCAAATTTCAGAACTCGGACCATAGAAAAATAATTGTGCTCTACTGATTCTGGCCATTCTGCGCTTTGTCCAGATTGCCGAGTTACAACACTACTCGACAAAACAAAACTTGTGTCAAGGGATTGACGATATCTCATCCGTTCCTGAGAGAAAAGGCATCCCCGAATCCGATGCAATCGACAGAATTTGATTTTATGTCCACGCGGACTGATGCGAATCTGGTAAATTTTTTAACATAAAAATCGAACAATTTAAAAAACCATGCGTCTCCTCCCAATTATATGAGCCATCTACAAGAATATGGAAGCGCCTGTTGCATAACCATTTTGCACAACGGAAACAACCAATACAAATGTATAAAGTTGTCAAGTCTGTCCACAGCTAGCATTTTTGTACGATTATAAAAATAAATATTAAAAGTTTAAAATTAATTTATTTAAAAACATATTTGTTGATTTATTTGTTTACTAAAATTTAATGTATCTCAAAGGTCTATGGGTACTTCGGGATGTCCATGGTCATCCAAGGACTGCCTGGAGTTAAGATCTACGAGTCTACCGCCGTAACAAGCAAGAGGTCGTCGGATTTTGACCCCGGATCTTGTGCGTATAGCATCAGTGCATATGGTAGACTACTTTATGATTGTGTTGGGATGTCCATGGTCATCCAAGGACTGCCTGAGTTAAGATCTACGAGTCTACCGCCGTAACAAGCAAGAGGTCGTCGGATTTTGACCCCGGATCATGGTATAGCATCAGTGCATATGGTAGACTACTATATGAATGTGTTGGGATGTTCATGGTCATCCGAGGACTCTCTGGAGTTAAGATCTACGAGTCGTAACAAGCAAGAGGTCGTCGGATTTTGACCCCGATCATGTGCGTATAGCATCAGTGCATATGGTAGACTACTATATGAATGTGTTGGGATGTCCATTGTCATCCAAGGACTCCTGATCTACCGCCGTAAGCAAGAGGTCGTCGGGACCCGGATCATGTGCATAGCATCAGTGCATATGGTAGACTACTATATGAATGTGTTGGGATGTTCATGGTCATCCGAGGACTCTGATTCTACGATCGCCGTCAAGCAGGTCGTCGGACCCGGATCATGTGCGTATAGCATCAGTGCATATGGTAGACTACTATATGAATGTGTTGTGATGTTCATGGTCATCCGAGGACTCTCTGAGTTAAGATTCTACCGCCGTAACAAGCAGGTCGTCGGATTGACCGGATCATGTGCGTATAGCATCAGTGCATATGGTAGACTACTATATGAATGTGTTGTGATGTTCATGGTCATCCGAGGACTCTCGAGTTAAGATCTACCGCCGTCAACAGCAGTTGACCCCGGATCATGCGTATAGCATCAGTGCATATGGTAGACTACTATATGAATGTGTTGGGATGTCCATGGTCATCCGAGACTCCCTGAGTTAAGATCTACGAGTCTACCGCCGTAAGCAAGAGGTTGTCGGATTTTGTCCCAAAATCTTGTGTGTTTAGAATCAGTGCATATGGTAGACTACTATATGAATATAGTAGTCTACCATTACATTCATATAGTAGTCTACCATATCCACTGATGCTATACGCACATGATCCGGGGTCAAAATCCGACGACCTCTTGCTTGTTACGGCGGTAGACTCGTAGATCTTAACTCCAGAGAGTCCTCGGATGACCATGAACATCACAACACATTCATATAGTAGTCTACCATATGCACTGATGCTATACGCACATGATCCGGGGTCAAAATCCGACGACCTCTTGCTTGTTACGGCGGTAGACTCGTAGATCTTAACTCCAGAGAGTCCTCGGATGACCATGAACATCACAACACATTCATATAGTAGTCTACCATATGCACTGATGCTATACGCACATGATCCGGGGTCAAAATCCGACGACCTCTTGCTTGTTACGGCGGTAGACTCGTAGATCTTAACTCCAGAGAGTCCTCGGATGACCATGAACATCCCAACACATTCATATAGTAGTCTACCATATGCACTGATGCTATACGCACATGATCCGGGGTCAAAATCCGACGACCTCTTGCTTGTTACGGCGGTAGACTCGTAGATCTTAACTCCAGGGAGTCCTTGGATGACAATGGACATCCCAACACATTCATATAGTAGTCTACCATATGCACTGATGCTATACGCACATGATCCGGGGTCAAAATCCGACGACCTCTTGCTTGTTACGGCGGTAGACTCGTAGATCTTAACTCCAGAGAGTCCTCGGATGACCATGAACATCCCAACACATTCATATAGTAGTCTACCATATGCACTGATGCTATACGCACATGATCCGGGGTCAAAATCCGACGACCTCTTGCTTGTTACGGCGGTAGACTCGTAGATCTTAACTCCAGGCAGTCCTTGGATGACCATGGACATCCCAACACAATCATAAAGTAGTCTACCATATGCACTGATGCTATACGCACAAGATCCGGGGTCAAAATCCGACGACCTCTTGCTTGTTACGGCGGTAGACTCGTAGATCTTAACTCCAGGCAGTCCTTGGATGACCATGGACATCCCGAAGTACCCATAGACCTTTGAGATACATTAAATTTTAGTAAACAAATAAATCAACAAATATGTTTTTTAAATAAATTAATTTTAAACTTTTAATATTTATTTTTTATAATCGTACAAAAAATGCTAGCTGTGGACCCCTCGAGAACTTGACAACTTTTTTATACATTTGTATTGGTTGTTTCCGTTGTGCTTAAAGGAAATGGCTATGCACCAGGCGCTTGCATATTCTTGTAGATGGCTCATATAATTGGGAGGAGACGCAAGTTTTTTTTTTTAAATTGTTCGATTTTTTATGTTAAAAAATTTACCAGATTCGCATCAGTCCGCGTGGACATAAAATCAAATTCTGTCGATTGCATCGGATTCGGGGATGCCTTTTCTCTCAGGAACGGATGAGATATCGTCAATCCCTTGACACAAGTTTTGTTTTGTCGAGTAGTGCAATCAATAATGTAGTTGGACATTTACATGTGATAAAAAGGTGTTCTGACTAAATTCCCTTTGGCTAGCTGTCACACATGCAGGGTGCAGGGATTCCTTTCTATGTAGAGCGATTGCACAGTAGCCCAGGCATGCCAGATTTTGCAGATTTTCGGGCACATCACAAAAACGCGAATGAGTTTAACTTGATGGCAAAATAATATATTTAAAATCTTTTTTTGGCAAAAGAAGCAAAACAATCTTATCTTTTTCGTGAGTAATTAATTTAATTGAATATTACCGAATAACATGGCAAAACAATATGTTTGAGCATTGAGCCTGTGCTCGAAAATCTTCAAATGTGGCATCCCTGCAGTAACCTGTCCCATTTTGAGGTCATGTCGAGGAATTTCAGGTGCTCACTTCTTAAATGATAGATTATGATGTAAGTAACAATGTTTTCTTAGAAAAAAAATACTTTCGATTCGATTCACTGAAAAAAGTCACTTTTTTGAACAAATGTTCTAAAATCACTTGAAATTAATACAAAAACTGTTTCAATCTGGTATGTTTTTTGCTTAAACGATAGGTTTTTGTCCATAGATTAAGATGCAATATCAATACTAGACCAAAATTTAAGTTGTTGGCTGTGAGAGGCTGATTGATGTCGAAAAAATCGCTCTTTTTCGAAACTTTTTTCAGAATTGCTCATTTAATTTAGGGTAGCCCATTTTTCCTAGCAAAACCAATTGATGCAGGAAATTTCACAACGAATATTTTCCCTCTGAGAAAATGCAATTTTGACACTTCAGTGCCGAGATATTTGAGTTTTAGTGAGAAAAAAGTGCCAATTACACGACGTTGCAAGCATATGTCTTAAAGGTCAGGATATACTTTCTTATAGTAATGTTGGCCGCTGAATCCGAATCTGGAATCTTATTCAGTGTAAGGGAGCGTCCTTTTATTACGTAATGCAACATAAAAACCACCACCACACCACACCAACTTTTTTTGCTGAAATTCAGTAAAGTTTTACTGAATTTTCATCTACTGAAATTTCAGTAAACGATTCAGTAATTTAGATTTTACTGAATTCTCAGTTAACTGTAAAAGTGACATTTGACGGAAGAATTACTGAAATTTCCGTAAAATGGTTGTCAAAACAACTGAAATTTCAGCAAAAGAAACGTCAAATTATTTTGCTGAAAATTCAGTAATTTTCTTGTGGCAGTTTGACAGATCATTTGCTGAAGATTCAGCAATCGTTGATGGTATTTCAGTTATTAAAATTTGATTTTGCTTGTCAATGAAAATGTTTCCAGTACATTTATATCCAGGTTTTTAAGCGAAGATAGCGTTCGAATTGTGAACGCCCGAATTGTCAAAATCGCACAGTAGCACCAACATTAGAAAAAAAAGTATGGCTGTCATGCCATGGCACACTTTTTTCGTAATGTTGGTACCACTGCGTGATTTTGACATTTCGGGCGTTCACCATTCGAACGCCATCTTCGCTTAAAAATCTGGATACATTTATTTCATCAATCGTCCAAACCATGGAGGCATTTGTTATTAACATTGTTCTTACCTTTGTTTCTAAAGATCACAAAACAAAATAAAAAAAAAAAACATAACATTTGGAAGAGGATTTTCTCTCGGCAGCATCCAAACAATAAGTCATAAGAGACATTTCAGTTTGACAGATATGCAGTTACTGATTTTTCAGCAATGTTTTTGTTCATTACCGAATTGCAGCAAAAGTGATGATTACTGAATCGCATTCAGTTAATTATTTTACTGAAATGGCAATCCAAAATTTGCTGTGTACATAGCAAAAATTTACAAAACATTATTTCCACAAGTAGTAAAACGTCGATTTCAACCAAAATTCACAAATTGATTAGTACGTTGAAGTTTGCTTCCGCCAGTGCGTTTCATTTCCTACTTCACCGCACTTCCGTTTACAACAGAAGCAATAACGTAATGCATATCGGTCTATCCATCGAAAACTGCGTGCCAAATGAGTGCCCAGCTAAGGCAGATTTGCATCTCAACTGTGTGGGTAGTTCAGTGTTTCTCAACCTTTTGCGATCCATTCCCCCCCTTGACTGATTTGCAAGAGCTTCATTCTCCCCCCTTATTTTTAATTTACTGGTATCAATGCACAAACATAATAATTTTTTTTAAGGTTTGCAAAAAGATTACAATTTTCATAACAAATTTATGTGTAGTTTACGCAACAAACTATAGTAGGTATTTGAAAACGTTTTATTTTAATTAAAAAAAAAACTTACAGACTACGCAGGTTTGATTTTGATTGATTGATTGTTTGTTTATTAGATCAATTTTTCTTGAACAAGAAAAGCCACTATTCTGAGCTTCTTTTCGTTTAAATTACAATAAAAAAATACACATTCTTATTAAAAAAGTGTAAAAAATCTCACTGAAACCAGCAAAAAAATCTGTCACAAAAAAAATCTTTGACAAAAAAAAAACTGATTGTGTCCAAAAAATACCTTAGAAATATTTAAAAAAAAATCATTTTATTGTTTCAAGAAATGTTCACAGAAATTGAAACTTTAATTACTATATTTTGGGAAAAAAAAAGTCAAAGAAACTGAAAGTTGCTAAGAATGATTCAGATAATGATTCAAGACATTGAATTTCTATTGAACCCTCATTCCCCCCCTAGAATGACCAAATTCCCCCCCAGGGGGGAATTCCTCACCGGTTGAGAAACACTGGGGTAGTTTGCCCAATGTAAGCGGCCTAGTGTGCGTTCAATTCGGCACAAGTAAAGTGAGAACAAATGTTATTATTTTTAATTTATTTAATTGATACTTTGCTCACTTTCTCATGCTCTCGGCTGTGGCTATGAGAAGATAAGTTTTCCTCCTAAGATCTTTCCCTGCTCACTCGCCGACTTTAGCTGCACTTTAGCTGAAACTGGCAATTATCCGCACCGAGGTCGACAATTAAAGCCACAGCGTGGAGGAAGCCTTAAACCAAAAGTGTGCCTTTTGTGGAAACTCCAAAGAGCTCGGGGAAAGGGAATTGAGCTGTGTTTGAGCAAAAGGTTAAACGTGATGTAATTTAGTAGGAAGCGATTGTTATACAACGTTCTGTGCACTCATTGGCACATTCTCTAACGAATTATCATTTGATCTCAGATTGAGACGGTATTACTTTGTCAACAAAACCCTTCAAACCGACCTAAACAAGTGCACCTGTTTCCATGTTGATTGGAGACACCAAATCTTCCCGAAAACCTCTTTAACCACATATGCTCGGTTTGACACCACCACGCTGCTGGTGGTCCGGATTACTTTTTGTCTCAAGCTGCTCAAAAGTCCCCACATGTCACAGTTTTGTTTTGCTTTGAACTGCAAGAAGACGAAAAAAAGATATTCTTTAAGCACTTTTTTAGCGTGTCATATCAAGCCTTCCAAATTATGAACTCGACACTGGAGAAGATTGGACCTGTTGGACCGATCGCGAGCCGCGTTTTACCCCATTTTTAAACGTGATGTAGGCAGTTGGTGGAAATTTGATCCGACGTCACACGACATAAAAGGATAGCATTTTTTGAAAACTGAGTTAAACTAGGGTCCTCCCTTTCAAGGGCATACTGTTACGTTATTGATAGTTTTTACGGAAACTTTACACCATGCTGAGTGTTATTCGCCTATTTAGAACATATTTTTTTGTTATATCAAAACGATAAAAATAAAGCTGTTATATACATTAGAATTATCCATATTTATTCATTTTTTCATTATTATTGTCCATTTTTGTTAAAATAGATATTTTCAATCCGACTGTTTACATTCCCGAGCATGGGAAAACACGGGAATACTAAATATGGCATTAAACTCAATCGATTATCCGTGGCAGGCTTATTGAATTTTCTGAAAAATTTTGACTTTATAATTTTGATTGTTTGAAGTTAATTTTATTTTTGTAGATTTTTCTATAATGATTTTTTTTCGAAATTGTTATTGCATATTTTTGTCATCAAAAGAACTTCCCTTGCAGGGCAGTGCATTACTTTTCTCAACGGTTTTAAAGCTGATTTCGATTGTAGTTTGCGGCGATAAAAATAGCATTTCCTCTACTTTTCCCCTACTCACCTCACACACTCACAAAGACGTGCACGTGTGGATAACGCCGCTTGAATGCGTTCGTGCCCCGCGAGGTATGTTTACTTTCTAAATTATGTTGTTTATTTTGTTTAATTAAATCGAAGTGCAGTTCAAATGCGTTTGCAAGCGGCAAGTCATTGTTGCAGCCTCCCCTTAATCTTTTCCCGCCCTGCCCGTGTAGTGTTGCAGTGTGCAACAAACTAGAATGAGCAAACATTAGTGATTTTTTTTTCTTTTCTGTTTCAAAGTGGCGTATGCAGATGAATACACGCTTGTAAATGTACGATAATCGCAGGTGTAGAGATAAATAACTGCAACTTGCAGTGCTTGTTGCGTGGTTTTGTTGAATCAAACAAATAAGGAAATGCACCAATAAAATGGTATAACTCTACGTTCACGATATAATGACAGGAAGTGACAAATTATAATTACCATATGTTTTTAAGGGTCCTTGCTTTCAGGTATTTATGAACTAAATTTCCTGCACCGGTAAACTGTTTTATCTCAGCACTTATGGTAGTTAGTCTTATTGTTAATTTGGATTAAACACACTTATATTACACTTATACTTTGAAGGATAACAATTGCCTGCTTTATTGAATTATTTATTTACGTTCAGAGACACGTTACATACTTTTTTTCGATTTCAAATCTTTTCTCTCACTTGTTGTTATTTTTTAAATGATATCGTTTATGTCAATGACTGTTTTCTTAAATTTTGAGTTACACAAAAGTTCCAGTCAGCATTCCCACCACAATGCTCAATTTAGCTGAGACAAACACAGCTAATCGCACTGTTCGAGAACGGCCTAGAGCGAGCGCCTCAGAAAATTCTCAATAAATTTACTTGATTAAGCACGCTTCGCCGAGCATCAATGAAAGCAATCTATTATCATTACGGATGGGGTTTAATTTTGCACGCATCGCATTTATCCAATCGATAAATTTCTTATCTCACTGATGCTCTTCCTCGCTATCTCTTTCTATCTAATCCTCTTCATACCCTTTTCGGGGAGCACTTCCCGACCGAATTTCTCCACCCCGCCGCTTGGCTATAAGTTTTAATGTGCTGAATTGGAAAAGATGTAATCTTCAAAACTAATTAGGCTAATCTTGCTCTGCATAATCCTACGCTGCAGAGCGAGTGAGCTGTAGAAACTGGAGGGGGGAGGTGACTTTTCTTAATACGCAATTTTCCATAGCAACAACTTTGGGTTAGCATAACTATCTCAGTTGAGTGATTTCCACGAGTCATTTTTGAACAAAATAAACCTTAAATAATAAGATTATCAAATAATTTATTTTTTTACCCCGCACACAGAATTTTCTTTGAACTACATGAGATAGGAACGACATAAGTGTTAATTATCTGAATAGCACTCAAGACCAACTTTTTCAAATGGTTCTTCAATTTCACAACTTGACATTGTTTAAAGTTGGAGTTAGTAAACGCTTCAGTTTCGGCAGAATTATCCACATATCTGGAGTTTTTTTTTTTTTGAAAAGGTCCTATGAACCAAATTTTCATTTTTTGCTTTTTGGGTGTTTTTGAATACCCCTGACTCAAGGCGGTTCTACACCCAAAACTGGCAGCGCTACACCCAAAACTGGCAGCGCTAGTCCGAGAGAATGATGGTCTCGAGTCGAGAGAATAGTGGTACCATTCACGGACGCAGAGAACACAGCTCGAGATGGGCGATAGAACTATTCTCTCGAGGTTCATTTGCAAAAAAAGTTCATCCGTCAAACAAAAAACCAAAAGTGTCGACAACGGGAATCGAACCAGAGACCTTTGATAAACCAATCCAATGTATTAGCTGCCTCGGCCACCACAGCTTGGTAACCAAGGAGAAGTCAGAAGTCGATGTATGACACTTGTTGGAGAATTATTGATTCAACTAACGAATGAACTCATTTGTTATGATGGTGTGAGTTGGTACCATTATTCTATCGATTTTGGCACTAAGCCCTCAATAAATTTTGAGAGAACGATTATCTCGACTCTGAATTTTGGGTGTAAAAACACCCAAAAAGCAAAAATTGAAAATTTGGTTTATAGGACCTTTTCAAAAAAACTCTAGATATTTAAATTTTAGTGAATTCCCGGCTAATAAATAAAATTGTAAATTTGTGTGATCCCAACCAGTCGTTTGCCTTATTCGTGTGTTTACATTAGACTTTATATAACAAACATACATATCGTATCATATTTACTGCTATATCATTTATATTGTCTCAGAAGATTGTATTAGATAATAAAATAACATACAATCCTGTTTCCACCTTGTTATATTCGTTTTAAATTGTATTCCACCGGGCCAACGTGGTCCAACGATTGCACGCCGTGTCCAACAAATGCAGAAAAGTAACATAAATGGCTGATGTAGAGAACAGTGTGAAAACAAAGTGAGATATTGAAATTTAACAGGAAAAAGATGGAACGGATTTTAAATTGGAAACGATGTATGAAATGTAAAGTTTAAAAACTGAGAAAGAGCTGAAATGATTTTATAAATTTCAAATAGGCAATGAACATTAAAAGTTATTTAAAGTTTACAGTTAAATAAGATAAGAATACCACTGTATTGAACAGATCATATAGAATATGAAAACTGTGAACTTCATAATTGATAAGGGAAGTGTCAATAAGAGTGTTGAAACTTCATCAAGTTTTATTCAAACAACTTTTGAGACTTGATCCAATCAACTTGCAGATAATCAAAAAGCTCAGCAAAAACAAAAATATATTGATATTTTTGTAGAATATATACGCGTCATGGATACAATCGTGAATTTTTTATCTATAATTGAAAATCACAACCTTTTTTTACACTTCCTCTTGTTCACAAAAAATAATACAAGAAAAAAAAGAATAATAGAGCAAAACAACAACAAAATAAAAAGATCGAGCGATCAACATTAAACAACAAAATGTGGAACATTGCCTTGCGATTAAAAGGCCATGAAGACGATATCCCATAAATCATCGTCATACATAGAAAGAGACAAAAATAACTTGGTTTTGTTCACAATTCAGCTCACGGCAGCCAATCCGTCATACGGCTTGCGATCAAACTGCGTATACGTGCAAGTATTTACTCCAACTACCCCTTGTTCCCCTTATTTTCCTGTGATTTTACATGCGGTGAAGGACCACTGGAAAAGGGGGAGTAGGGGCTTTCGTGCTGCAAAATGAGTTAAATCTTTTGTTTGAGTTATTGAAAACAGCAGAATTATGTAAAAATGCGAAAGTCTCTTTTGCCTTCTCTCAGCTTAATTCTTCTTTTTCTTTCCCTTCTGTTTGAAAGTTTTCGTTTCACTTTGAAATTTATTGCTTTATGATTTATTAGAGTTTAGGTTTTCTTTGCCACTTTCATTTCTTATCATTAGCTATTCATCTCTTTCACTCTGAACGGCAGGGCTGCTAAGTTGTGCTCTATCTGTGTTTTCGGCTTCAAGGACAGCTCTACCAAAACTGCTGGCAGCTGCCATTAGCATTACTATGAACTTGTGTCAGCAAAATCAACAAGCCAGGATTTTTTTAACTTGTTTGAATCATGATTCCATAATTCAATCTGAGCCAATGTAGCCAAAATCAAAGAACTGACGTTCTACTTCTAACGAGAAAATTTCCAAGAATCAGCTCAGCTACATTGTTTCATGATTTTCCTCGAACATAATATTTTTTTATGGACAAAATAATCTCAATACATGATTCAATGAGAAGTTTAAATTTTAATGATATGTTTAGTTTAGAATTTGAAATACAAGATAACTTAAATTTAATTCGCGAAACAGCAACAAGGGACAACAAACAATCATAACATCAATGCATAATAGCAATATAATCAGCAAACAAAGACCTCTCATCAGGTCTCTGCGCCTCGTCCATCCAATTGTATTCAGTTTGCCATTCATTCATTCTTCAGCAGCACTCAACTCTTCGGGAAACGACTGATTCATTCGTGATGTTTGCCATCCATCCAGCCAGTCAGAGTCTGTTCTATGCTGTTAGGTAGTTCCGTCCGTCAAGCAAAGTAAAGGAAGAAATTAAATGAAAACTCTTCTCGATTGCAATTTTCTCTCGCTCCCTTCTATGCACTTGATATGATAGTGTACTTCTTATGAATTCTACTTCCTTTTCGCTAACATCATTATCTTCTGAATAACTGATTTTTCTCTTTTTACTTTAAGATATTACAATTCACTTTCAATCCATATTATTCGCTCTGCAGCATTGCCTTGGCGTTCTCGATTGCGAGATTCCTACTCGAACCTAGGTGTCCGAAGGTTTGATTGTTGAGGCAATTGCAAACCTCTTTTTACACCTAAGCCTCCATCCACCTCGGGATTTGAACTGACGACCTTCTGATTGTTAGTCCAACTGCCTACCAGCGACTCCACCGAGACAGGACTCCTACACCTGGACTGAGCTAACGACCTAACCTCTAGGTTAGACCAGGGCCAACATTTACTTCCCCGTCCGACGGAAGGTGATCAGACAAATCTCGTCTCGAAAATATGTCACCGGATCGAACCGAGGGTGAGAGGCAATCACGCTTATCCCTACACCACGGTTCCCGGCCACAATACACTTCAAAATGTTATTAAAATCCCATTTTAATATTATTCCAAATATAATAATCGGGTTTTGATAAAAACACAATATTAAAAAACTGATCTTTCTATTAAATTTTATTCCAATCTAAGGAATCTATAAAATACAGAAGGCTACTTGGCATTTGTGCATTTACATTTATGAGATTTAAAGTTACGTTTCAAGTCAAACACCTAACATGATTTTGTTTTTCGCTCAACTTCATCTCTTTGATATCAATGCAAAAATATGAATAATTAAGCCCAGAGGTCCAAGGCCTGCAGGAAACCTACCAAAGAGTCCTGACGGAGCTCCAAAAAATGATGCAAAACTGCTCAACGACGAGACAGAGAAAGAAAATTAAATTAGAATACATGAACAGATAGCAAAAGACACATCACACAGAGCCGAGCAGAAATAGTAGCCGAAACGAGACGACGAGACTCCATCAGATATGACGACAAGATCTACCTTCCAGAGTCACCAGCCCAGGACCGGGTCTTGCTTTCCGGAATCTGCAAAACCAAAGTACGCTACTGCCCCATGTATGGGTTCTCAAATTTGGCAAAGCCTACTTGGAAGAGGGGAAAAGCAGCAGTGAAAGGGCACACGAAAGTCCCACAAGTGGCACAAAACAGAAATTTTAATGAAGTGAAATTTAAATTCAAATTTAGTTGTTTAATTCGATTTCTTACAGTTCAGTCATTTGGAAAATTGGATGCACTTGGGGAGAAAAGTTTTGAAATTGGAATTCTGTGTTTTTATCAAATTGAGATGTTTTTTTGAGAAAGTATTTCAACTGAATAGTTATTGCTTTACCAAATCTTTTGGCGACAAATTTTGAATGAATGGTCAAATTATGTACGATTACGTTGCATCGGTGCTTTACGCCAAGAATGAACGCCAGTACACGAGGAAGTGGCGGCAAGCTGCGTAGCACACATATGACATGAGAGATTGCCAACGGCGTAAGCAAAATTAAAACGAAAATCACAAAATAAATGAGAAAAGTTTTTAATTTTAATTCTATTCCTGCCTTAATAGGCTCTCCTCCACAACACAGCACGAATCTTCCCATCATTCGCCCAGGCTCACTTGCATCTCGATTGCGACGCTGTGACGACGACCATCTTAATTTATAAAATTTGAAACTTTTAGCACCACAATTCTTCACTTCTTACAACTGTGTGGTTGATATTACGTCGCCAACTCTCGCGACAAGCGTAAAACCATCAAACTTTTTTGTGTGTCGTCCTTTTTATTCTTTTTTGTTTGCGGATTTCGCCGTTCCACTCATTTTGTCGTTAAACTGTTTACCATAATTTTACATAAATCTGATAATGCATAATTTTTAATTACATTTTCCCAATTAATAACTCTCACGCGGGCGCGTAGCAAAGTTTATTCAATTTCGCGCCACTTGCACGCGAGCGTGACGTCAAAGGTATTGTGAACAATGAATATCAACTTGTTGGTGTGAGTGGTGCAAAGAATGGACAATCAGCCCAATCTGAGAAAAAAGTTGTGTAAAATATTTGGTATCCTCAGACCCGTTTCACAATTCATTATTTAAAAAAAAAGTTCTATTCTTCATCATATCGAATGAACGTAATTTCTTATGTTAGCAACTTTTAATTCATTTATTTGATAAAACATATTGTTCTGTATTTCTGATAAAAGTTCACGTTTGAGACTAATCGTAAAATACCCTCTCTCTTCTTTCCAGCGCAACGAGTCCAATCTGGACGTGTCGCTATCGGTTCCCCACTACAACGGACAGCACGGCCACCATTACAACATGAATGATCACGTAAGTAAACTCATCAATCCTCACCTCGTTTGTCCATCTCACCTTCTTTCCATGAATACATCATTATTCCATTATTCCCCCGCCCCCTTCACGATTGGACAGCCTTCAAACCTAGACGAGACATTCTTTGTTTTGGATTCACCATCGTCATCAAACTCGTCCCGAGTGTCCAGTTTTAAGTTTGAAGATTCGAGCCCTAGCTGCAGTAGTCGGAGCAGCAGCGTTGAGAGGGCAAGCTCTGAGGGTTCATTTTTTGAATTTTCATCTAAGAGTGACACGACTAGCGATGTGGCGAGCATTTTTGATGTCGAAAGTGATCGTGAATCTGTGGAGAGCATTTTCCCCGATGTCCATGAAGATCTTGCTCAAACGTTGAACCGGTCTTTTGAAGATTCTGGATTTGATCACACCTTCGTGCCGACAAGGGATATGATGGAAGATACGTTTGATGACGTATCAATGCGAAGTATTACACCTTTAGAAGGTGGAGTTGAGTCGAGTTTTGGTAGTATGTTCGACACTAGTATCGAGTACTGGGATACATTACTGCAGAAAGTAAATCTACATGAAAAGTTCTACACGTCCATTGCAGACACTGAGGAAACCCGTATGGAAGTCACAATCGAGAACAAAAATCTTTGTTTGAATTCGGAAACCGATCCCATAGGCGTTGAAACGATGAAATCTCTTCGAGATGTCCCTGCCCATGACAATGATTCGAATGCAACTGAAAAAGAAATCGTTGTGGAACAATTCGTCAACATCAATATCAGTCCATGTCGCAAGGAGCATGACGATGCTCCTTACCTTCAAGATTTTGGTAATCTCTTACCAACGCAATCTCAAGATCGTCTGAGACCCAACTCAAGCCCCGTTGAAGATCCCCAAGCTTCCGTAACACCTCCACCAGCTCTACGACTTGACCAATCCCTTCAACCCTCGATTATCCCTCGCTTGAACTCTGGACCCATCGCTAACCTTCCCGTTCGGCAGAAAGAACTGGTTGCAAAAATTTTGCAAATTTTCAAACGGTTGACCCAAATGGAACTCCAGGAGAATAACTTGGAAGTGAAGGTTAAGCCAAAACCAACCTGGGACTTGTGCCGCATGGAAAACGACATGTAATGTTAGATTTTTTCGTGTTTCCTGCTCTAATTTCCCCTTATTTTTCAGTCTTACTCAAAAAGTCTCCACCAAAAGCCGGCGAGTTGTGTACCATCACAAAAATGGTAGACATCAGTTCCTTTGATAATATTCCTCATGTCGGAAATTTTCAAACTACTAACGCTGCGAACATCCTGCTCGAAGCGGGAACTCTACTATCGTGATCCACAGCTGACCCATAGCCAAAGAACCGTTGACAAAGGTCTCCAAGACGTCTGCTTCCTGCTCGAAGCAAACCTGTGGGAGTTGAACGTGTTCTCGTCATCCAAAGGGCTCGTCGCTGGACCGCTAAAGTTCCGGTCTAAGCATCAGGAAATGGTCGATTGCCATAACAGTCTCGGCACGCTAATCCCCGCCGATGTGCTCGGGTTGATGGAAATCTCTGTCGATGCCGAGATGGTTCTGATTGTCGAGAAGGATACCGTATTTCGAAGACTGCTGGAAGATCGGATACTAGACCGAATGTCGCGAAAGCTACTCCTGGTCACGGTATATTTTTTGGAAAACTCCTTACTTGTTCTCATCTTAACCTCCCCTTCCTCAGAGCAAAGGCTATCCGGACGTTGGGACGCGCCTTCTCCTCCAGAAAATCTGGACCACCTACCGGATCCCCATGTTCGCCCTCGTTGACGCCGATCCGTTCGGCATCGAAATCTACTGCGTTTACAAGTTCGGTTCGCTTGCCCTGTCGCACCAATCCCAGTACCTGGCGGTTCCAGCCATCCGCTGGATCGAGTCCGCCCGTCCCACATTCCCTGCTAGGACTCAAGCCCCTTCCACTCAACGGCAGGGATCGAGCCCGGATCGACGAGCTTCTCAAGCGACCCTACATTGGCAAAGCAGGCTGTGAGCTGGCGCGCGAACTGCGGCTCATGAGCGAACTGGACGTCAAGGCCGAGATCGAAAGTCTGGTGGACATTTCCACGGACTACTTGATCAACGACTATCTGCCGGCTCAGCTGAAGCTTGCGTTCATTGATGGGTTTCAGGTGACAAATGGTTCGAATTACTAGTTCATTTGACTACGCTCGAATCAAGCAAATTTATACCTTAGCAACATATGATCGGTTTCAGAATGGCTTTTTTTGTATACCTCATGAAAACAATTTTTAACAATCATTATTAAATCATAATTTAAGATGTACATATATATGTATACAGCAATTCCATTTGAAAAAAGCCTAAACCGAAAAACAAAGTTCTCCGATCGGGCTCAAAATTTTTCTGGGGGTTCCTTGGCCAAAATAATTAGACCCGTATTTTTTTGTTTGGCCATTAGGGTGGTTCGAAAAATGGCAATTTTCGTCACTTTTCGCAAAAAAACACTTTTTTCAAAATATCAAATCTCCGCGCCATTTCATCCGATTTTAGCTGTCTTAGACGCTAAAGATAGGTGATTAGTTTGGCTATTTGAGAAAAATAATAAGAAGTTTCAAAAATCTAGCTAAACTTTGAAAAAGTCGTACGAAAACTTAAAATGGCGTTTTGACCGTGTCTGGACCAAAGAGCCTATGTCTGAAAATATTTTTATCAAATTCCTCGGAAAATTTCACATAATTTATCAAAAATTGGCGATGTCGAACCGTACGTTTCCGAGTTATGATTTTTCGAAAATAAAAACTTAGTTTTTCGACGCGCCACGCGCAACAGGAAAATTACGAAATCAGCAAAAAAATAACTTTTTTCACTAAAACTACGATAACTTAAAAAAAATCAGCGATGACCTATACATGTTAGGGTACCAAAAGTTGCGTATATTAATTACGAAAATTTTAGTACGCTAACATGTAGAAGTCATCAATTTAATTTTTAAGTCATCGCAGTTTTAGTGAAAAACGTTGATTTTTTTTGCCAATTTCGTCATTTCTATGTTTTTTGCGCGTGGCGCGTCGAAAATCTTATATAAATAAAAATATTTTCAAACAGATGCTCATTGGTCCACACACGGCCAAAACGCCATTTTAAGTTTTCATACGACTTTTTCAAAGTTTAGCTAGATTTTTGAAACTTCTTACTATTTTTTTTCGTCTAAGACAGCTAAAATCGGATGAAATGACGCGGAGATATGATTTTTTTGGAAAAAAGTGTCTTTTGCAAAAAATGACGAAAATTGCCATTTTTCGAACCACCCTAGCAAGATGCAGGTCACCCTAATGGCCAAACAAAAAATATAGGTCTAATTATTTTGGTCAAGAAACCCCCAGAAAAATTTTGAGCTCGATCGGAGAACTTTTTTTTCGGTTAGACTCTTTTCAAATGGAATTGCTGTATATGAAAGCATTAAAAATATATTATTTTTCCTTTAATCCTAAAATACACAACATTATTGTTTTTAAGATGATTATTTACTCTTCAACTCTGAAACCACTAGTGGGACTTTATTCTCCGGTGCTGCTGCTCTAAACGGATTGTGTTACAAACTATATTTAAGCAGATTTCAGTTTTCCTAACGGCATTGCTTTGAAAATCTTAAATTTAGAGAAGTGATCATTATCTTTATACCATTAATGTTTTAATTCAATATAAACTTTCTTTAAACAAGAATTATAATTGCAAATACCACACTAAACTTTAAAAATGCGTATTTTTATTTAAAAAAGGTTGAAAAATAGTTTTTAACCACTCTTAATTTCGTTACTCACAAAAAAACAATGGATAGACATGTCATTTATTGAAAAATATAATATCCTTTTCAATCTGAAATATTCCAGCGAGGTAATTTTTCATTAAGGACCAAATGTGTCAGATGAAAATTTTGTGTTTCTATTTCTTTGAAATATGTATTTTTTACAGTGACACCGTGACACGTCCTATCTTTTTACAGCAGACGTGTCACAAGATAGCACACAAGCGGCGATATGTAGTTAAATGATTGATCAACTTTACTCAACATTCATAATTTAAATTCAGGCCTTCGTCCTAAATTCAACCTCATTGCGTTATTCCGACATCAGCAAAGTATTGTATGTTATTTGTTATGTTCATGTATTATGGCTTGAGTGAGCTGACCTAAATTGGATTGGATTTTTGTGATTAAGAAACAGTTGGAAAGAAAATGCTGATTGACAGTGGGATTATTTCGCAAAAGGAAATACTCAGCTTAGCCACTCTGTGTCTCTCTCTCTCATCCCCCCCCCCCCCCCAAGTCCCTTCTCACTCTCTCTTTCACTACCACCCCATTGCATTTTCTCTTTCCATCTGACGACGACAACCACTTTGGAGTTTGCTCTTCTCTTTCACAGTTTTCTCTGCTGCTCCACTCTCTCTCTCTCTCTCTCTCTCTTGCACTGTCATCCCCAGCTCAACTGGGGCACTTTTCCACCCCGTCCCCGTCATCTTCTCAGCTCAGCTGCTGATGTCCTCAGTCACCAACAGAACAAACGCGTATTGAAATTGAATTCACGAAACGAACAGTGTTTGAACTCGGCGTGCCTCAAAACCTTGTCGCCTCTCTTTGGCCCTTTTGAGTATCGAGTACAAGCATACATACAACCTACGTACACACTAATGCACTCTTTGGCTTTAGTGTGAACGATGTACACGTGAATTAAAGTGTGTGTGTGTGTGTGAGAGAGAGAGAGAGTGCGAGTATGGATAGATTGATGGATTGGATAGACACACATAAGAAGAGCTAAAGTGATGACTTATTGTGCTTGCTAATGAACTCATTCAATTAGCAATGTCGCTATCGGTGATGTAGATTTTAAATGATACATTTGATTCGATTGAATAAGCTATTCACTCTTTTCCCCTTCCTGTTCACGAAGCTTTTGAGCTGCTTTCAGGCAGGAATGTTAGGGTATTTCACCATTTTTTTAAATAATTTATTAGAACATATCGTCTGACATATGTCATTGAAAATATTTTGAAAAAAACGACCACAAACTCGCTCAATTATTAGCTCATAAAAGCCTGTTTATAAACAATAACAACTATATGCGTACATCGAGTGTTGAGCCGGGGCTCTTTAGATATAAGACTAACTCTTATCCACTGCACTAAGAGAACTTGTTGGCAGCAGAGAGCCAGAACGCAACCATGCTCTTCTCTGTTGCACTTTTCCTTATGTATCTCTTTGGCAGTAATACAGTTGAACTAACGTGTGTCATTTATATGGCTCAGCAGCAACTTTAAACCTTAAATTTATTTATTTTTAAATCGTTGCAATATTAACATAACAAATCACTTTGTGCTTTTTTTAGAAAGAAAAACCTACTAAAACTTTTTATCCATTACTGATAAAATTCAACAAGTCATCAAATTATTCTGAGGGTTAAATATCTTAACGTCATCTTAACATTAACGCGTTAACGCTTTAGTGGCCAAACATATAACATATATTCAATGCAATAAGTCAGATCCTGTTACGTCCAATCAAGCTCATATTTAAGATTTGAGCTCAGCCCACCGGAAAAAGCCTCTGAATGTAATTTTTGTTACATTTTAATACAATATACTACAATGAGTTATGGAAACTACTATGGCCCGAAATCTGGCAGCCCTACTTTTCATTAGAGATATGTGGTAAATCTATTCATTTTTATCGATAATTTATTTAAGTTTAAAATTTACTTCAGTCATATTTATATACTTCGTGTTACTCGGATCTAATAAAATATGAAAATTATGCCTGCGTTCATTATGTGCCCACAGCGCTAGTACTATTACTTCACTTGAGTTTTATATCATTGGAACTTTTTGCTAAACAATGAAACAAGGAACCACCCTAAACCACACCAGGTCTTAAGCATGTTTGAATAGGAGCGGCCATGCGCTGGCGTCGACTCTCTCAATCAACATGAAATCTGGATTAATTTTATTGTGCTGATCGATTTGATTTGGCGTATTCCGGAGATTACCATTCGATAAGGCTTGTACCATGGTAAAGCCATCACGTGCAGAAGGTAGGTGAGGGGCTTCACCTGCACACACACGCACACACACTTAAACTTGCTCACATACAGGGCATTCAAACGCAGCTAAACTGAAGCTTTTCAATATTCGCCACTCAATTTGTTGACGTAATTCATCATCCTTTGTGAAGTCGATAAGTGGTTTAAATCAATTTATGAATATTGGAACAGTTTCGATTGATGTGGCAGCTTTTTTGGAAAACATGTTTATTGCTTCCAATGGAGTGAAAATTGGTTGGAAATTGATTAAAATAAATTTTAGATTATTTTGACGGGATCAACATGAAAAAACAATAGTATAATAATAATAAGACCATTGCAAATTTGTTATGTTCCCCCCTCACGGATAGAAATCCTGTCGGAAAAACCGTCAACAAATTGTTTTAAAATCGATAACATCGATTGTTTTCGGTTTCGTTTACAATGTTTTCAAAAATGAAAACATTTTCATCGATTTCGAAAACTTTTGTGTTCGAAAACGCGACTTTTTCCGTCATCCTTTGCGACGCGTAACTACTGTCAAAACGCAGCCCAATTCAAAACGTCAACTCTGCTCTCGTGACAGTTTGTTTATATTTTCAAAGTTTTTTTATGTTTTCGGGAGAAGTAACCGGAGGACCGGAAAAGTTCACGGTGTTCCCGAGAGTGTTGGTGAAATAAAGTGTACTTTGTGCTAAATGAAAGCACCAACATGTGCTGCCGAAGTGTCCAGTTGCAAACACCGCCAAGAAAGTCGTTCCGGACCGGGTCGAAGTTAAAAAGTGCTTTCGGAAGTGGCAAAATCACCTGCCCGGGAGAAGTGAAAGGTCGATCCGCACCGCCAGCCGCGATTCTCAACAGTGATCGAAAGGGCCAGTACGGTTCAGTTCTGAAATTAAAAACGGAACCGTTGCTAATGGCCGCACTCGAGAAGGCGGACAGCGGAATAAGTGCATCGCCGGAACCTCTTCCTCATCCTTCTGCCCCACGGCCGATGCGGAAGAAGATGTTGTTTAGCGAGAAGAAATCATCAGCCGCCGCTGCTGGTGCGGAACGACCGTTGACTTCTCCCGGACAGATGATTTTGCCACTTCCGAAAGCACTTGTGAATTTCGACTCGGTCCGAACGACTTTGTTGGCGGTGTTTTCAGTTGGACACTTGGGTAGCAATTCCTCCTCCTCCTCCTCCTCCTCCTCCTCCTCCTCCTCCTCCTCCTCCTCCTCCTCCTCCTCCTCCTCCTCCTCCTCCTCCTTTTTCAGGGAAAAATCTTCAACGAGCCGTTGAAACCCTCAGAAAGTTGGTAAGATTGATAAACAAATTCTCCCCAAAACTCGTAATCGATCGATCTAATCGACCTTCTTCCCTCCACAGGCTGCGACGCCGTCCTCTTCCACCAGATCTCCAGCCACCTCAGATTGCACCACGACGGCAAGAAAAGCTGTCCGGGACAAGACGCATCAACCCAACTCGAACTCCGTCGAGCATCCTGGAGCCGATGGCGGTCAAGCTTCGGTCCTGCAGAAAGCGCTGAACACCCACAAACACACACCACATTACACTCTACCACCTAAAATTTTAAAATTCTAAAATTCTAAAATTCTAAAATTCTAAAATTCTAAAATTCTAAAATTCTAAAATTCTAAAATTCTAAAATTCTAAAATTCTAAAATTCTAAAATTCTAAAATTCTAAAATTCTAAAATTCTAAAATTCTAAAATTCTAAAATTCTAAAATTCTAAAATTCTAAAATTCTAAAATTCTAAAATTCTAAAATTCTAAAATACTAAAATTCTAAAATTCTAAAATTCTAAAATTCTAAAACTCTAAAACTCTAAAATTTTAAAATTTTAAAATTTTAAAATTCTAAAATTCTAAAATTCTAAAATTCTAAAATTTTAAAATTCTAAAATTCTAAAATTCTAAAATTCTGAAATTCTAAAATTCTAAAATTCTAATATTCTAATATTATAAAATTCTAAAAATCTAAGACTCTAAAACTCTAAAATTCTAAAATTATAAAATTAAAAAATTATAAAATTACAAAATTATAAAATTATAAAATTATAAAATTATAAAATAATAAAATTATAAAATTATAAAATTATAAAATTATAAAATTATAAAATTATAAAATTATAAAATTATAAAATTATAAAATTATAAAATTATAAAATTATAAAATTATAAAATTATAAAATTATAAAATTATAAAATTATAAAATTATAAAATTATAAAATTATAAAATTATAAAATTATAAAATTATAAAATTATAAAATTATAAAATTATAAAATTATAAAATTATAAAATTATAAAATTATAAAATTATAAAATTATAAAATTTTTAATTTAAAAAATTATAAAATTCCAAAATTCCAAAATTCTAAAATTCTAAAATTCTAAAATTCTAAAATTCTAAAATTCTAAAATTCTAAAATTCTAAAATTTAAAATTCTAAATTTAAAATTAAATTCAAATTTAAAATTTAAAATTTAAAATTCTAAAATTTAAAATTCTAAAATTCTAAAATTTAAAATTCTAAAATTTCTAAATTCTAAAATTCTAAAATTCTAAAATTCTAAAATTTAAAATTTAAAATTCTAAATTTAAAATTCTAAAATTCTAAAATTTAAAATTTAAATTTAAAATTCTAAAATTTAAAATTCTAAAATCTAAAATTCTAAAATTTAAAATTTAAAATTCTAAAATTCAAAAATTTAAAATTCCAAAATTCTAAAATTCTAAAATTTAAAAATTTAAAATTTAAAATTTAAAAATTTAAAATTTAAAATTTAAAATTTAAAATTCTAAATTTAAAATTCTAAAATTCTAATTTAAAATTCTAAATTTAAAATTCTAAATTTAAAATTTAAAATTTAAAATTCTAAAATTCTAAAATTTAAAATTTAAAATTCTAAAATTTAAAATTCTAAAATTTAAAATTCTAAAATTCTAAAATTCTAAAATTAAAATTCTAAATTTAAAATTTAAAATTTAAAATTCTAAAATTTAAAATTCTAAAATTTAAAATTTAAAATTTAAAATTTAAAATTCTAAAATTCTAAAATTTAAAATTTAAAATTTGTAATTCTAAAATTCTAAAATTTAAAATTTAAAATTCTAAAATTCTAAAATTTAAATTCTAAAATTTAAAATTTAAAATTCTAAAATTTAAAATTCTAAAATTTAAAATTCTAAAATTTAAAATTTAAAATTTAAAATTCTAAAATTGTACTCTAAAATTCTAAAATTTAAAATTTAAAATTTAAAATTCTAAAATTTAAAATTCTAAAAGTTCTAAAATTTAAAATTCTAAAATTTAAAATTCTAAATTTAAAATTCTAAAATTTAAAATTTAAAATTCTAAAATTTAAAATTCTAAAATTTAAAATTTAAATTTAAAATTTAAAATTCTAAAATTTAAAATTTAAAATTCTAAAATTCTAAAATTCTAAATTTAAAATTCTAAAATTCTAAAATTCTAAAATTTAAAATTTAAAATTTAAAATTCTAAAATTTAAAATTCAAAATTCTAAAATTCTAAAATTCTAAAATTCTAAAATTCTAAAATTTAAAATTTAAAATTTAAAAATTCTAAAATTTAAAATTCTAAAATTTAAAATTCTAAAATTCTAAAATTTAAAATTTAAAATTCTAAAATTCTAAAATTTAAAATTTAAAATTTAAAATTTAAAATTTAAAATTTAAAATTTAAAAATTAAAATTTAAAATTTAAAATTTAAAATTTAAAATTCTAAAATTCTAAAATTCTAAAATTTAAAATTTAAAATTTAAAATTGTGAAATTTAAAATTTAAAATTCTAAAATTTAAAATTTTAAAATTTAAAATTTAAAATTTAAAATTTAAAATTCTAAAATTTAAAATTTAAAATTCAAATTTAAAATTCTAAAATTTAAAATTTAAAAATTTAAAATTAAAATTTAAATTTAAAATTCTAAAATTCTAAAATTTAAAATTCTAAAATTTAAAATTTAAAATTCTAAAATTCTAAAATTCTAAAAATTTAAAATTTAAAATTTAAAATTCTAAAATTCTAAATTCTAAAAATTCTAAAATTTAAAATTTAAATTTAAAATTTAAAATTTAAAATTTAAAATTCTAAAATTCTAAAATTTAAAATTCTAAAATTTAAAATTCTAAATTTCTAAATTTCTAAAATTTAAAATTCTAAAATTCTAAAATTCTAAAATTTAAAATTCTAAAATTCTAAAATTCTAAAATTCTAAAATTCTAAAATTTAAAATTTAAAATTTAAAATTTAAAATTTAAAATTTAAAATTCTAAAATTTAAAATTCTAAAATTCTAAAATTAAAATTCTAAAATTTAAAATTCTAAAATTTAAAATTCTAAAATTCTAAAATTTGAAATTTAAAATTTAAAATTCTAAAATTCTAAAATTCTAAAATTTAAAATTTAAATTTAAAATTCTAAAATTTAAAATTCTAAAATTCTAAAATTTAAAATTCTAAAATTCTAAAATTTAAAATTCTAAAATTTAAAATTCTAAAATTCTAAAATTCTAAAATTTAAAATTCAAATTGTAAATTGTAAAATTTAAAATTTAAAATTTAAAATTTAAAATTTAAATTTAAAATTTTAAAATTTAAAATTTAAAATTCTAAAATTTAAAATTCTAAAATTTAAAATTCTAAAATTCTAAAATTCTAAAATTTAAAATTTAAAATTTAAAATTCTAAATTTCTAAAATTTAAAATTTAAATTCTAAAATTTAAATTTAAAATTCTAAAATTTAAAATTTAAAATTTAAAATTTAAAATTTAAAATTCTAAAATTTAAAATTTAAAATTCTAAAATCATAAAATTCTAAAATTTAAAATTCTAAAATTCTAAAATTTAAAATTTAAAATTCTAAAATTCTAAAATTCTAAATTTAAAATTTAAAATTCTAAAATTCTAAAATTCTAAAATTCTAAAATTCTAAAATTTAAAATTTAAAATTTAAAATTTAAAATTTAAAATTCTAAAATCTAAAATTCTAAAATTCTAAAATTTAAAATTCTAAATTCTAAAATTTAAAATTCTAAAATTTAAAATTTAAAATTTAAAATTCTAAAATTTAAAATTTAAAATTTAAAATTTAAAATTTAAAATTTAAAATTTAAAATTCTAAAATTCTAAAATTTAAAATTTAAAATTTAAAATTCTAAAATTCTAAAATTTAAAATTTAAATTCTAAAAATTCTAAAATTTAAAATTTAAAATTCTAAATTTAAAATTTAAAATTTAAAATTTAAAATCTAAAATTCTAAAATTTAAAATTCTAAAATTTAAATTCTAAATTCTAAAATTCTAAAATTCTAAAATTCTAAAATTCTAAAATTTAAAATTCTAAAATTTAAATTCTAAAATTCTAAAATTTAAAATTCTAAAATTTAAAATTCTAAAATTTAAAATTAAAATTTAAAATTCTAAAATTTAAATTTAAATTCTAAAATTTAAAATTCTAAAATTTAAAATTTAAAATTCTAAAATTCTAAAATTCTAAAATTCTAAAATTCTAAAATTCTAAAATTCTTTAATTCTTTAATTCTTTAATTCTTAAATTCTTAAATTCTAAAATTCTAAAATTCTGAAATTCTAAAATTAAAAATACCCAAATTCCCAAATTCCCAAATTCCTAAATTCCTAAATTCCTAAATTCCTAAGTTCCTAAATTCCTAAATTCCTAAATTCCCAAATTCTTAAATTCCAAAATTCTTAAATTCCCAAATTCTTAAATTCCCAAATTCCCATGTTCCCAAATTCTCAAATTAACAAATTCACAAGCAAATTCATTTATTCCCAAATTCCCCAATTCCCGAATTCTCAAATTCTTAAATTCACAAATTCCAAAATTTCCAAATTCACAAATTCACAAATTCCCAAATTCCGTAATTCTAAATTTCCCAACATTCCCAAATTCTTCTCAGCTTCCCTAATTAACAAATTCACTAATTCCCAAATTCTCCAATTCCAAAATTTTTAAATTCCCAAATCCTTAAATTCCCAAATTCCCCAATTCCCAAATTCCTGAATTCCTTAATTCTCAAATTCCTTAATTTAAATTCCCAAATTTCTAAATTCCTAAATTCTCAAATTCTTAAATTCTCAAATTCCCAAATTCCCAATTTCTTAAATTCCCAAATTACCAAATTCAAAAATTCTTAAATTCCTGAATTCCCAAATTCACAAATTCACAAATTCCCAAATTCCCAACTTCCCAAATTAACAAATTCACTAATTCCCAAATTCCCCAATTCCCAAATTTTAAAATTCCAAAATTCTTAAATTCCCAGATTTCCAAATTCCCAAATTTCCAAATTCCCAAATTCACAAATTCTTAAATTCCCAAATTCCAAAATTAACAAATCCCCAAATTCCCCTATTCCCAAATTCCTAAATTCCCAAATTCCTGAATTCCAAATTCCTAAATTCTCAAATTCCTTAATTCCCAAATTCCCAAATTCCCTAATTTCTAAATTCTTAAATTCTCAAATTCCCATATTCCCAATTTCTTAAATTCCCAAATTCAAAAATTCTTCAATTACTAAATTCCCGAATTCACAAATTCACAAATTCCCAAATTCCTAATTTCCCAAATTCTCAAATTTCAAAATCCCAAATTCCCAAATTCACAGATTCCCAAATTCCCAAATTCTTAAATTCCCAAACTCCCAAATTCACAAAATCCCAAATTCTTTAATTCCCAATTATATTCCTGAATTCCTAAATTCTTAAATTCCTAAATTCCTCAATTCCTGAATTCCTAAATTCCTAATTTCCTGAATATCTAAATTCTTAAATTCCTGAATTCCCAAATTCTCAAATTTTCAAATTCTCAAATTCCCAAATTCCCAAATTCCTCAATTCTCAAATTCCTTAATTCTCAAATTCCAAAATTCCCAAATTCCCAAATTCTTACATTCCCAAATTCTCTATTTCCTATGTTCCTAAATTCTTAAATTCCTGAATTCCTAAATTCCTAAATTCCTAAATTTTTAAATTCCTTAATTCCTAAATTCTAAATTCCAAATTCCTGAATTTCTAAATTTCTTAATTCCCAAATTCCCAAATTCCCAAATCCCCAGATACCCAAATTCCCAAATTCACTAATTCCCAAATACTTAAATTCCCAAATTCCCAAATTAACAAATTCACTAATTCCCAAATTTCCAAATTCCCCAATTCCCAAATTTTCAAATTCCCGAATTCTTAAATTCCCAAATTCTTAAATTCCCAAATTCTCAAATTCCCAAATTCTCAATTTTAAATCCCAAATTCACAAATTCTCAAATTTCTAAATTCTCAAATTCTTAAAATCGCAAATTCACAAATTCACATTTTCCCAAATTCCCAAATTCTTAAATTCCCAAATTCCTAAATTATCAAATTCCTAAATTCCCAAATTCCTTAATTCCTAAATTCTCAAATTCCTAAATTCTCAAATTCCTAAATTCTCAAATTCCTTAATTCTTAAATTCCTAAATTCCAATTTCTTAAATTTCTAAATTCCCAAATTACCAAATTCTCAAATTTCCAAATTCCTTAATTCCTAAATCCTCAAATTCCTAAATTCCCAAATCCCCAAATTCACAAATTCCCAAATTCTCAAATTCCCAAATTCCCAAATCGTTATTTCGATATTCCCAAATTTCTAAAATAACATAATACCAAGTTCCTAAAATCACAAATTCACTAATTTTGATTCGGGATTCCCAGATTCAGAAAATCCCATATTCCCAAAAACTCCACATTCTTCAATCCCCAGATCCCCATGTTTCCTGATTGTAAAAACACTAATTTCTTGTATTCCCATATTCCAAACAAACACACACACACACACACACACACACACACACACACACACACACACACACACTCACACACTCACACAAAGATTAGTTTGTTAATTAATAATGCATTTTTTGCCTCAATAAATAAAAAAAACGAATCAACTGTTTTACTGAACCAAAAGAAATATCCAACGGTCAATTCAAAAACCAAAACCAACGGTCAATTCAAAAACCGATTAAACCGCCACCCTTCGTTTGGGATGGCTGCGTGCTTTTTGTTTTGAGCCAGGCGTACCCAATCGTCACGCTTCAGAATCGAGAACATTGTTGTCGATTTCAATGCAAATGTTACCGGACGACTGGTCGACAACATTACGAAACGAATTTTAGAGCAAATCGACAACAATGTTGTCGATTTCCCGGACAGGATTTCTATCCGTGCTGTTTATGACTCTGGTCAAGGTCGAGGGGGGGGGCAAAAAAAAATAAAAAAAATCTAAAAATTGAAATAACATGTCATGGTCCCAACATTTGAGCATGAGCATGAGCATGAGAGACCACCCATGGTTGTCCTTCTCCGTTGGTGAACAGGACCGTATTATCCTATCAATACAACCGATCACACGCTGAAACGATCTAATGCGCTGAAAAGATAAAACATCAAGATCATTAAAACTAGATCTGGAGCAAATAGGTAACAGTTATGGCCACCAACAGCGCCCGCCATGTCAGTTTGTAGATCTCGGGGGGATCCACACCCCCACGTGTGCCGGAAAAAAACTACTTCTACTAGGGATTTTGTTAGTGGGTAAGGGTAATGGCCAGGATTCATCATAGAGGATGATGATGCGACCCAATAATCTATAAATGTTGTTTAATGCTGTGATGTATTATGAATTCTCAAGGCAAATATTCGGATGATGCAGATAAGACTATTCCCGGTTATTTGGTGTTGATTTAAAATAAATGATTCAATCTTAGACAGCCAGCTGTAGAAAGATCAGGGGGCGACATCTATATCTCACTACAGGCAGCTCGCCCGTAGCCAACACAAGCTGTCAACTTTGGCACCAGAACAAAAGGGAGCTGTCAATTACGGCGCCAGCACAAAAGAACAGCTGTTCGTTACGGAACCAAAACAAAGCAACTGCGCACTGTAAAAAAGTACAAAAACTGCATGCATAAAATGGAAATAAGGTAACTATTCTTTTTATGTAAAATTTTACCGCAATGTACGTTTAAAAGTTAGTGTATGTTTTTGAAGTTATTTTTATCAATTTATTTGCAAAATAAACTACTAAAGTTGGGATTATTAAGCACGATGACCTCATTTTAAGTTGTACTTTTATCACATGAAACGTTTAACTTAACTACTTTGTAATTTGACGTTTACTACAGTAGTTCTTATAACAAAAATTGAATTACTAGTAAAAAACATATATTTGTTTTCACTGTGCGCAGTTTGCGCGCGTTATCAACGTCAATCACCCAAGATGGCGGCCTTTAGCATCCCCCTGGGAAAGATAAAACCGAATAATATGCGGGAAAGCAAAACCGCCCGGACCGAAAACACACATAATCGAGGGGACAACAAGACGGAAACGGCAACAAAAATCCTGCGTGATGACCGTGACGCGCACCGTTCAAAATCTCCAACTCAACTCACAAGTAATTTGAATGATAAAAGTGTTTTAAAGTGCATTGCTACACCTGCCCAGTTGTTTTGCAATCATTAGTTTTCAAAATAACCAAGTATTAAAGAGACTATTTTTCGCCGAAAAAAATCTTTTTGCGGTACTGTACATTGGAATTCCACAAAAATTTAAAATATTTTTGATCGATCCCAGACATACTAAATACTTTCTTTGTTTAGATTGATATTTTTCGGCGAATAATAACACAATTTTTAAACGTTTTTTCTTACGTTTCGGCCTACTTTTCTCCTTTCGGCCATCATCAGAATCTTAAAACCCTTCTTCCAGCTGCTACTCCTCCTGCTGGGTTGCCTGGATTGCTAGCAGTAGCAGCTGGAAGAAGGGTTTTAAGATTCTGATGATGGCCGAAAGGAGAAAAGTAGGAAACGAAACTTAAAATGTGTTATTATTCGCCGAAAAATATCAATCTAAACAAAGAAAGTAAAAATACTCGGCGATCAAAAATAGAAAAAAAATAGACATACTAAATATGACTTTTAAGACAGGAAAATGCATTTCTAATTGTTTTTAGTTGGTTAGACTTCTACTGCCCCTGATCGCATAAATGCCCATACGCATTCTCATCGATTTCGAGTTTTTGATGCAGTTTGGTTCAAAATCGTGTGCTCTTTCAAAAGAGCCTATAACATCCAGTACTTTGTTCTAGAAATCAGGAGGAAATCCAGTTTTTTCGCGAAAACTTAACACGTAGCCTTATGTATGAGACAAACTTCAAATGCGTTTTTCTCAGCTTGCTGTTTTGCATATGAGACGTTTATGCAAACATGGGCAGTCTAATCCCTTTAAAAATTTGAAGTTTTTTGAAAAAAAATTTTTTTTTTGCTTCTCGATATTTCGAACCAATTTTAAAGGGGGGAGGGGACATAAACTTTGCAAAATATTTGCAGCGGCCTCATATAAAATAATAGCAAACAAATCTTTAACGTAATTGTTATCCCTCAAGTGTTCAATCAGACAAGTGTAGACCAGCTTATCAATTTCACGTCACGTTTTATTTATTTAAGAGGCAGTATTTGTAGATTCTGCTCGGTTTGTTCTAGAGGTCGTATCGAGGTGCTCCGATTTGGATGAAACTTTCAGGGTTTGTTTGTCTATGCATGAGATGAACTCATGTCAAATATGAGTCCTCTACGAAAAAGGGAAGCGGGGTAAAACGAGCATTGAAGTTTGAGGTCCAAAACACATGAAAAATCTTAAAATTGCTCGCATTTCCGTAAAACTTCATCAATTCCAACTCTCTTAGATGCATTCGAAAGGTCTTTTGAAGCCCTTCAAAATGTGCTATAGACATCCAGGATTGGTTTGACTTTTTCTCATAGCTTTTGCAAATTAAAAATGGATTTTTTTAAAACCTTAATATCTTTTTGCAACAGCCTCCAACACCCATACTCCCATAGGTCAAAAGATAGGTATTTTAATGCACTATGAGCCTACGGTATTAACTTTTTGGCCAATCGCAGTTTTTCTCATAGTTTTTCGATTTTTCTAGAACAAACATTTTACAATGTTAGTTTTTGCCCTTTAGGCTTCCATAGCGGCACTTTTTGGTCTCAATTTTGTCATATTCAGAATCCTCGGACAATTTCACGTAAGTTAGAAGTATTGGAGTTGTTATTTTGATTTAAAATATTATTAAATAAAACATTTTTGAAAAAAGAAATAGATCTTATTTACCATATGATCAATACGTCAAATGCTGTATCAAGTAGGCGAAAACTTGTTTAACCCCTAATCCGACAAAATTCTAAATAATATTTTTTATTTTAATTCGAAATGGCATTTTTTCCAATCAAATTCAAAATACCAACACCTCAATCTAATGTAAAATTTTCTGAGGATTCCGAATATGACAAAATTGAGACCAAAAAGTGCCGCTATGGAAGCCTACAGGGCAAAAGCTAACGTTGTAAAATGTTTGTTCTAGAAAAATCGTTAAACTATGAGAAAAACTGCAATTGGCCAAAAAGTTAATCCATGAAATTCCCTAACTTTTGAACTATGGGAGTATGGTGTTGGAGGCTGTTGCCAAAAGTCATTAAGGTTTTAAAAATCCATTTTTAACAGTAATTGGCAAAGCTATGAGAAAAGTCAAACCAATCCTGGATGTCTATAGCACATTTTGAAGGGCTTCAAAAGACCTTTCTAAGAGAGTTGGAATTGATGAAGTTTTACGGAAATGCGAGCAATTTTAAGATTTTTCATGTTTTTAGACCTCAAACTTCAATGCCCGTTTTACCCCACTTCCCTTTGTCGTAGAGGGCTCATATTTGGCATGAGTTCATCTCATGTATAGACAAACAAACCCTGAAAGTTTCATCCAAATCGGAGCACCTCGATACGACCTGTTTCACATCGGTGAAAAACTCGCTCTTAATTAGATATTATCTGTGAGCGTTTGGCGAATTTGATAAAAGAATTTATTCGCCAAAAGACATTAAGGCGCAGCACGAACGGGGGGTCCCACCAGCACGAGTGAAATTGCCTAACAAGCAAGCCAATCAATGTGGTACCATTAGAGGACCCCTCTCGACTAAAAACAGCTTTTGCTTTTCCCACTCAAAGCTCGAAGCTCAATGGTGATGTGAGAAAGCGAAAGACACTACGAAGAAAAATGTTTTATTTTCTGATATTTGCACACTGACATTTAATTTAATGAACTGTTTATATTAATGACAATAATGAAAGAAAACAAAATTAATAGCAAGAGGAACGAAGAAAAATGGGGGGAAAATGGAAAATAAATCCGAATTGCGAGCCGATAGCAGCGTTTCTTGTTTTCTGTGCCTCGTTTTTATAAGGAGGTAAGTGGGTCATTCGGCCGCTGTAAAACCATATAATCGTACCGTTAAACATATATAAACATCGAGCGCTCTACTCTACGAAAGGAGTGCGTTTGTTTTCTTCCAGTTTGGCTGTAGCTTTGGAAAAACAAACTTGTAGTACTCTGCAGCACGAATTTATAGGGAAGTGGTTCCTCAGTTGTGAGCATTTGTAGCAACAATAACAAGGGTGACTAAAATATCGTTTTTTGGTACATTCTATTTGCAGCACGTAAAATTTCTTTAACAGATTTAATTTATCTTTACAAAACTTTTTAATGGCAAATGTTTTGGAATTTGGCGGACCAATCAATGCAATTAAAGAACAAAAGACTTTCGCAAAAAAGTAATGTTTAGTACTTTCATCTGCGGTGGATCGGGACTGAAGTTTGAATAGCGACAGCAGTTTTTAGAGCTCTTTAAAGCATGAGCTTTTAATCAAAAACATATCAAAATTGTGCAGAAACAAAGCTAAAACTGCTGTCCTAATTCACCCCATGTGTCCCGATTCACTCCAGAAGACGGTACATAAAATCGGTGTGATCGTGTTCGCTTGGCGCACAATCTTTTTGACGTTTCGGGACCCTTGACCGCGATTATTTTGACACAATAGTGTCCTAATGCCCTATGTCTAACTTAGGGGAGAGGGGGGGGGGGGGGGTCAGCGATTGTCCATACGAAAAATATTTTGTTTGTACGGAAATTGTCCACGATGGGGGAGGAGGGTGGAAATTTCCAAAAAAAGTGTCCACGTGGTTTATGGATGGTCCCAACGGTAAAAAAAAACATGATTATAAACCATTTCTGACCCCATTTTTTTATTTTAATGCAAAAAAAAATAAATTCACAAGAAAACATTTTATGATAGATCAACTATGGTCCCATTGGAATAAGCTATCAAGTAGGATGCTTTCTAACAAGAAGTTCCACGAAGTTATTTTTTTTCAAATTGAATTAAAAATTAATTATAAAATTCCAGGCCGACTTCCAAAAAAGTTAGGTGAAAGTATGACGAAATTCTATCATTCTTTTGACATTGTGTTGTCACTACATATAATTTAAGAAACTCATGTATGTCTTTTACATAGATTACTGACTAATTAGCACATTTTTGCTGTGGTTAAACAATCCCAGATATATTACCTCTAACTCGGATGAAGCAGTTACAAATTCTTCGATGCAAATTCCTAAAGGCTTATAACTCAATTTGTTACGATGACCACAATCCTTGCCTAGCCCATAAATCATTCCACAATGCATCCCCAATGCACCCGAAAACTGCAATTGCACGCGCAGAATAACGACGCATTCAATCCAATAAAAATAAATTATTCTCTTTCACACGTTTGCAGACCTTCCACACACCTTCGTTTGGTGACGAGGAATTTGACATTCCAACAATGAATTCACATCTCCATCAACAACAGCAGCAGCAGCAGCAACAACAACAACACTCACATCAAACCCATCAGATGGAGCAGCAACATCAGTATCAAATGCACAATAATGGTCAACCACCACCCCATATGGGAATGTTAAATGACCAACAACAGTCACAGCAACAACAACAACAACAACAACAGCAGCAGCAACAACAATACAATCAATGGCATCAGGATACACATTTAAATCACCACGGGTACGTGTGCGACGGGTGCTTTTATTACATTTCTGTGCGTGTGAGCCACATCACAGTAGGCGATGACAGCCAGTACCGGCGCGTGGCACAACAAGAGGGGGGATTGTCTACCGCCCAACGTGTTGCCTACTGTGAAGTTCTACCACAGTTTTTGAAGATAATATTAATTTCTATCCATTTTATTTTGAGATGTTGTAATCACATGTTGTTGCTTCTTATTTCCACCAGCAATAACTCATACCCGATGCCGTCACCCAATCAGCCCACATATCACCAGCTGAGCAGTCCTAGTCCAAGCAACCCGAACGCAACCCTGCACGTGATGCAGCCACCGCAGCAATCGCCCCAAATGCAGCCACAAATGTCGCCACAGCTGAGCTCTGGCGGTCCCCCCGGCGGATATCTGGGCCGGTCCCCACCGCAGGTCGGTACCCATCACCACATGAACAACAACAACAACCACCACCTTCACAATAATAACAACAACAACAACGTCGAACCGGGCACGACCAGTGAGGACAGTGACGATGCGATTCCGGTAATTAATTTGGGAGATTTAGCGACAAAATATCATTAATTGAAGAAAATATCATAGGTTTAATTTGTTACTGAACACATGAATGCTTTTTTACCTTTTATCCAACAGGCCAACACCCTGAAACGGCCCTCACCGGAACCGGTGTACGAAAGTGAGGCGGCCATCGCCAAAGTGGCGGCGGCATCGCTGGCGAAAAAGCCCAAAGTGGCCAAGAAGAAAAAGAAACGGGACCCCAACGAGCCGCAAAAGTAAGTAAAATATTGATATGCTGGTTGATTTCGATCTGATTATGGAAGTTATTTGTTATTCCATTAGTAATCGTATATTTTGATGGTTTAAACATTCTGTTTAAGTCAAAATCTCCGAAAGTAGAGAAACAAGTTGTTTTGGCAAGATTTTTAACGATATCGGAATGAATCACCTTTCTTTCAAACGAAATTCAGTAATCTAACATGCATGGTTGCAGATAGATTCTCATTAAATAGGGGATTATTAGGAATATTTGAAATACGTTAGTTGTGTCATTTTGCTTTGCGAAAGCATATTAAATTACAAACAAAATATTTCCTCATCGTTTCTAAAGCAGCTGAAACGAAAAAAAACATGGTATGGGACAATATGAACAAAATCGAGTAAAAATGTTGTTTACATATCGGTTGAAAAGAGTGAAATCAACATTTGCATAAAAACATCATGATTTCGCCTGCTAAAAAAAAACATTAGGGATAATTGGATTTCTAGTCGTTCGCTCTCGTCTACAACGCACATCAAGGTCAAGAAAAATGATTGGGAAGGATTGGTGGACCTCCAAGAATTGCTCCGCGGACCACAGATGAAGAGTAGGAACCAATCATCACTACTTCGCAACAATCACAGCGCCGGCCACGACCAGTGGTAAGACACGGGGAAGTGGATATGAAGTTTAGTCCGATACTTGAGTGATGAAGACCGCTAAATCCGCTGCGTCTTCGACAAAGTATCACGTGAGGTTTGAGGGTGTTAGTAAGACGGGTGTGAAGCCAGGATTCACCGAGGTAAGTGATGCGGCAGGTCAAATCTATTTATAGTCCCTAATTCTTCGTATGTTCTTGGATTCATTTTGGAAGCTTTCTAATTCGGTTCACCAAGCTTTTTGTGGTGAATTCTGGTTGTGTTGAAAGTTCAATATTCATCTAACGAGTATGCAGCCGAGTAAGTTCTTGAATTCAACTTTGCATTCAATATTGCATTGTCTGTTATATGGTTCTCAGATTCGCATCAATTTTCTTGGATTCTTATAACATTCTTAATCCTTCAAGTCAACTAAACCTCGATGTTCTGGTGGTTAGCATTTTTGTCAGCTGACCCAAAGGACGGAGGATCGAACCCCGCCGCGAGCTAATGAATTTTTCGTTAATATTCAAGTGTTCAGAATTCCTTCTTTCCATAATTTCTCGATAGGAACAGATGGGAATCGAACCCAGAACCTTTCGCTTTCAAAGCGAACAGCGTAACCATTCAGCCACGCCCCTACCCCTCTCAAAATTTGGTCAAACAAAAATGTAAAAAAAAAATCCAATATCAAACTTTGTTTTTTTTTTTTTTTTGGAACGGATCCTTTAAAACCAAAAGAGGTTTCAAAAAGTACATAAATATTATTCAAGTGGTTATAACATGAGTTAGGGTTGCCAAATCTTCTATGTTTTGTTCTCGTTTGAAGGGTTTTTCAATTACCTATACAATGATAGTTCGGATGATTAGTCCGGACATAGATTTCATACAGAGAAGTGATTTCCGGCTTTAAAAAAGTACATAAATAACACCAAAGTGAGTATAACATGGGGCAGGGTTGTCAAATCTTCAAAAAATTTAACTTGTTTGGAAGGTCTTGCAATAACCTAACAAACGATGTATAACATAATGATATTTTATTCGATTTCCGGTAATTTATCTAACCTCCGCATATATGTGAAAACACATTTTTATACATAACATTCAAACTACTTATCGAAACTTTAAACAATTCAACAGCGATGTACGGGACCCTAAACCAAGTCGAATGCGACCGGTTTGGTTAAAATCGGTCCAGCGAGTGAAAATTTTGACAATTTTTACACAAAGACTGACATTGGTTCATTTTTCGAGTCGATAAGTATTCATGAAGGTGGGTCTACGAGCTTTCTGTGAAAAGTTCAATATAGAGCAGGATTATAACCTTACCTTAGTGGGAAAAAATCAAATCAATCCAGGAGCTTAATGTCACATTTAAAAGTATTTCAAAATATCATTCAATAAACAGAATTTGATTTCATCAAGTTCAACAAAAATGCAAACTCAAATTTCTGTGTCCGTTTTACCCCAGTTCCCTTCGTCGCACTGGGCTTATTTTTGGCATAAGTTCATCTCATGTATAGGCCAACAACCTCGAAATGACCTGTGACACACACTCTTGATAAACACGCTCTTATCATTGTAATCATGATCAAAAAATATAATTAAGATAACAAAAAGAAAATAATTTGTCTAATTTAAAGTATGGCTTCAAGTTAAAAGTGATTAAAACTTAATCTGTAAATTATAATTCTGGATTAAACATTTAAATAAAAGTTTTTCCTTACCGTAAACTGGGGTCAATCGGGACACATGGGGCGAATTGGGACAGCAGTTTTAACCATGTTGGAGCACAATATTTTGATTTTTCTGGTTTGTTTCGGTTAGAACAAACTCAGACCAACAAAATGTGTACATCCATTTCCAAATTTAAAAGCTTTAAGTGCTTTGAAAACTGCTGTCCCTATTCAGACTGAAGTCCCGATTCACCCCAGATTACGGTACTGTATAAAACTTTTTGTTTTTCAAAATTCGCATCCTTAACGCATCTTTACTAATCACATGTTTAAGTTATTTGCCATAAATATTCGAATTTTCTCCCCAATTAAAAAAGTCAATGTCAATATATAGCATTCCATTCAAGGTGAAAGGAGGGGCGACGGCAGTCAGAACTTGTTTACATTCTTTCGTATCACCACAAAGTTATTTCAAAGACAGATCAAAGGGAATAAATTCGTACATAATATGTACTGGTAAAGCAAACGCAAGCTTTTTGATGGCTATTCATGTTATCTTAGCCGTTTCTCTTTAAAGATATCACCCCGATAATAATCAGATTGTCATTATCTTCGAAAATTTATAGATTTCACTCACATAACTCTCCTCCGAGAGCATTTGGAGCTCAAGGCGACAATCTGTACTTTTCTCATTCTCCTGAGATGGACAATTTATCACTATTATCTCACACAAGTTGCCAGCAGCGCTGAATGGCAGGGGGCAGTTAGTGGCGAACAACACTGCATAACTCGATTGTTGCAAGCATTCTTTCATTATTATTATCTTCATGGTTGTTGTTGTTGTTGTTGAAGGCAGCGAAACAGTTCACCCTGTGATATGTAGAGAGATACTCTACTCTACTTCCCTGCCCAACAGCGAGTCTTGTGTTTTGTGTAAAAAGATATTTTAATTTGACCATTTATGTCATTAAGTATATTTATTGCCCCAGCAACGGTAGTAAATCAAATTTTATTATATATCTCTTTGCGCAAGAGTGCGCGCGCTATGGAATTGGGTTTCGTGAATGCCCAGAGATAGACACGAGCACGAAAAAAAAGTATCATTCGCTGTAAGCCAACTTTAGAGTGAGAGTATATGTAAAGGCAAGGAGGAAAGTGTTACAAAAGTCTTTAACTCTTGCGTTCGAAATCGTTCGTTATTACCGTTGGCGTGATGTAAATTTTTGCCTTTGCACTCAATTTGAAAGTCACAAATAATTGCGCGCTTAAAATTTCCACTAATTCACACCGACTTTGTTTTCATCTTTTCATTTCACCACAGACCCGTTTCCGCGTACGCACTGTTCTTCCGGGACACTCAAGCTGCCATCAAGGGTCAGAATCCGAACGCGTCCTTTGGCGAGGTGTCCAAAATTGTCGCCTCGATGTGGGACGTGTTGGCGACGGAGCACAAAAACGTAAGTAATCTCGATTGATTTTTTAAAATTATTTTTTGTAAAAATCATGACATTAGTTTGTCCATTTACGGAACACAAAAATCGTTATGCATTTATCTAACAAAAACATAATTCATCAAAAAAGATTTGTAAATATGATTTTCTATTTTTTCTTATATTGAGGTATTGTAAACTTACTACAGCCACCCTAATAATAACACATTTTCTACAGCTTCGTTATCCGTTCTCTTTTCCCCGTGTCCCAGAGAAGTTTTCTATTTCTAACGACTTTAATTCAATGAATTATTCATGGTGGATTCTCTTGCCCTCACTTATTTGTCAATTTCCTTCTTTGCATACAGTTGGAATCCGTAAAGTTAGTTTTTTTAAGTTAATTGTTTTGCTTTTTAGTGAAAACTTTAATTGATTACATTTTAAGATATTTTTTCTATTAAATTTGATCTCAAATCATAACTACTAACGACTGTTTGAACCCTGAGAACGCTAAGGCCTCCCGGCTAAGCTGTCATTATTGTAATTCTGGTTCTAATCGGATCTTTATCTTCAATTTTTCAGTGTTCTGTTTTAAATTTATTTATCGTGCATTTACTTTGCGCCTCAATTCTCGAACCAGGTTGTTTATTTTGGTTCATTTTTTTTTCCTGCTTTTTCTGTTGATATTGATTGAAGGCTATTTGTATATTTGTCAATACAGATAAACCAAAGTAACAGGAACAAATACGGCGACTTTCTCTCGCTCCTAGTTTGAACGTGTCACAATGTTTGTTTATTTTGTCCGCTTTGCTGATGTGCCCAGTAAAACGCGGAAATGAATAATTCAAAGAAGATTTCCGAGGAATGTAAATTGAAGCAGCAAGAAGCAAAATAAATATAAAGGATGCTTCAAATTGGTTTGCCATGCCATGGCTGCTTATTTCATCTTCAAAGAGTCAGCGAATTTGTGCTATGTGAAGCATAATCGTAAATGTTTCATTATGTTGAATCGAATCCTCAATAAGGAATCGATTGATGTACAGCGATCACAGACGATAATGCTGTCAGGGGCAGGATTTAATTTATTACCGATGAATTAAACAATAGATTCATAGTGTTACTGAATTGCTGAGATGGTTGAATGATTGAAGTATTTTTTGAAAAAAAAAGTGCTATAGTTTTGCACATTTTTTTTCTAAACTACTCAAACAAAAATAGTTAAGTTTTGTAATCCGATATGTTTCCAGTTTTAAGCGTGGTTTGCTGTTCATGTCTCCTTTTAAATTTATTCAATTTGTGATTCAATATTTGCATACTCTGCAGGAACTGGTTGGAATTCCCCAAAATATGCCATTAAAAAGATTGAATATAAATTGAAAATGAATTGATTTTTTCTTCTTCTCATTTTCATACATCGCATTATGATATATGTTTACGTTAAACCTCCCCCTCCCTCCCACTCTTCATCTTTTTGCTCCTCTTTTCAAACAAACGCGCGCGCACAGGAAATGCACATGGATGATGAATCTATCCTTCAGAAAGCTATGTATAGTAGTAGTACAGTACGTTTATCTCTCCCTCTCCATCGAATAGACGAGGAAATTTTGTGTTTCTCTCTTTTGAAAGCCAGTTTAATGGAATACGCAGACACACACACACACACACACACACATTTTCTTATCAAATCAAGCTCGGGTGAAGGGTTTCAACACAATCTCGCTGATGGACCTTTTATCTCTTTTTTCTTCTTTTGGTTGTTGTTTGCAATTGAATTTGGGATTGAAGTATTAAATTTAATTGGAGTTTGCATCAGGTTTTTGTGATTTTTGTATTATGTCATAAAAGTTTAACTAATTGCTTCTTAAGATAATTTTAGTAGACATAACCTCTGAGAATTCGCATAGACATTTTTTTTCTATTTTGCTAAAATTTAATAACTTTTACTTTAAATAACAAAATATCACATCACAAATTCTAGAATGAAAAATGTTTCGATCCTACCTCAAATTAAAAGCTGGCTTAATAAATTGGTCTGGCAACCCTGTCTCAAGTTATGAACACTTAATGATATTTATGTACTTTTTTGAAGTCGGATCATACTTATGTATTTCATTTCATTTCCTTTAATGGATTGTCTTAGCAAAATATCAGTGCAGTAAGGCGTCATCCATAAAATACGTACGCTCTTAGGGGGGGAGGGGGTGGGGGTTACCGTAGGTGTGACAAGATGTGACCAAGGGGGGAGGGGGGGTTTGCGAGACTGTGACGTCACGCTAGGTTGTTTTTTATGATTGCATAATATTAATTCGAATTGTACACAATTAAATTAAATCCTCGTTTCTAAAATTGTTTGCTTATTATTATTTAGAAGAACCGTCTTCAGGGGTGACATTGGGTCTGGGGGGTGAGATTGGGTCATACAAATTTCTGCATTTTTGTATGACCCAAAACTCACCCCCAGACCCAATGTCACCCCTGATAACGGTATCACATTATAATTTATTATACAGTCAGATTTTTTTTTGCAGCTGGAACTTCAATATTTTGCAAATCCTTGCATGATAAAAATAAATGCTTTGAAAGCAGGGTGTTCATAAGAAAACTGCTATAAATGGTTTGAACTTATTAGATACAAAGCTGTGAAAAACAGTTTTCAAGATTTTTTAATACTTGAATGTTATGCCAGGTCTTATAGTTTTTAAAAGATACAAAACTGTTTTTTGTTTCTTAATGTTTATTCTAAAAAATGAATAATTAGACAGTTTTTTTTTTTCATATTAAAATTGGCAAAAATACCAAAATTATGAGAGTTTAAAGATATAAAAACTATAAAAAAATCCCATCGAAAACAAGGGGGGGGGGTCTGGCAAAATGTGACGTACTTTTTGAGGGGGGGTTCAACTTTGTGTGACAAAGTGTGACATAGGGGGGAGGGGGGGTTAATTTTGGCCGATTTTTGCGTGACATACTTTATGGATGAAGCCTAATTGACCTAAGCTGAGATGATGGGTGGCTAGACATGATCGATTTTACAGAACAGGCATTTCCGGTCCCATTTTGGCCCCCAAACAACCCCCAAAAATTTGGGAGCGATTGGGTTTGACCCGGCTTTCCGCAACGCGATTCAAATTTGTATGGGAAAACCCTCTTTTTTACATTTTAATTTTTATAATTTTCATTTTTCACTCAATTTGAGAACTAACACCGTAGAAGTATAGTCCTGAATCTCCTCTCAAACTTTCCCCAAGAAAGTATGGTCCTTTCTTGCTTCTGGAAAAAGATACAGAGTTTTTAAAAGAGGCATTTAAAAAAAAGTGCTGAAAATTATATATTTTGCCAACACTGCCAGTACTTCGGTAGATATTTCAAAATCTTTTTTTTTAACATAATAAGGAAGTTACATAGCAAAATGGTGTCTTAGGAAAAGTTTTTGTATATGAATGTGGCTTTTGTTTAAAATTATTGACATGCAGGGTGACACACCTACAGGGTGTCAACCAAGCCCTAACTTCTACTGGTGACCTTTTAAAGCGTTGGTGTCTTAGGAAAAGTTGTTAAGCTACTTATTCTAAGAAATTTTGACATGGTTGGAAGGCAGGGTTGCACATCTACAGGGTGCCAACCCATTTCTAGCTTCTATTTAAGACCTTTTTGATCACTGTAGTTTGCGTAAAAGGGTACAAATCGCAAATTAGGCCTGCCACGCAAAAGGAGGCTGAGCAACAATTCTTAAAAAGTCAGTTTTTCACATAAAATTTCCTAGGGAATCGAGCTTAGTTAGCTCGGTGGTAACATGCCAGTACAGTTTTCAAAGGAAGTGAGTTCGAATCTCAAATTTTTAAAATATTTTTTTGTGTAGTTGTTTGTCAAATGTTTGACGACGACTGAAATTACATATTATACAAATCAAGGTAAACTCCAGCTGGGAGGCTAGGGAGACTAAAAAAACGGTTCAACGGCAAAAAATCTTCTGAATACACCTCCAACTACAATGGAGACGAAATCTTATCAATCGTGATTTTAAAACTTTTTCATGTTAGGGAAAAAGAGATTCGAACTCACTACCTCTGATTACTAAATCTATTTGTTACCACTAAGCGAGCAGTACTGCCATGTAAACAGACGATTAAAAGTCAACGAAGTTTGGCTAGTGTACTGAGGTCTTATCTAAGGGAAATGTTGAAGTTCTGAACTGGGTTCTCCGTTCGTTAAAAAAAGCCTACTGAACGAACGTTTCTTAGAGACGAGCGTTCGTTCTCAGAGCTGACATTTTTCGTATTGCTGTGTGAACTTGAACGAACGGAGAACCCGTTCAAAAGCATGACTGCTTAAACGATCGTCTGTTGTGTGCTATCTTGTGACAACGACCATTTAGTACTTTTCGTAAAAATCTATTTTTAAAGTTTGTTGGTAAATAATTTCAAAACTATGAATGATAGAGCCAAACTTTTTGAAGCAATCGGTTCGTATACTATCGCTTAACAAACGCTCCAAGTTTCAACTAATTTGGTTACACCAGTTAAAAGATACAGTAAATAATGTAAACAAAAATCTGAAAAGCACGTGTCACAAGTGTGTTTCGAAAGTAAAATTGTACTACGTGTCACAAGTGTGCACAGAATTCCCATACAAACTAAAATAAGCTGAAATCAATGGTTCAATCGACTTAATCAGTATATTTTTATAATCAAAAGGTTGCATTGCCTTTAGAAAGTATGTGTACACATAAATTTGTGAAAAACAAGAAATTTTTTCCACATTTTCCAACAACATGTATGACGTGTCACAAGTGTGCACAATCATTTTGATGATAAATTGGTCATAAGTGTGTATTGCGATATCCGGGAAACGGAAGCGAGTTTCCAAAATCGGGTTAAAGCATCTTGTAGTGTTTGTTAAGTATAGCAAAACGTCATCATTAACTTATATTCGACCAAAATGGTCTATGTCACAAGATAGCACACAGCTGACGAGATATTTATTTTTCTTTTTGGTCCGGATGTTAACTTTTGAAAACCGTCAGTGGGTCAAAAAACGATTCATACCTATTCATAACATTCCCATTATTTTGGCACTGTTATGTAAAAAAAACCTTAAAACACTTTCTTGAAAGTTTATTGATATCGTCCGTATTATATTCGATATTTATAGTTTTTGATGCCCAAAATCACCCCCCATGATGGTATGACAAGAAGTTCTTCACAACGTGAAACGTTACTAATCTATTGAGCAATGCCAAAACAATCAACTTCATTGTTTTTGAAACAAAACCCTTAGCTCAGCTCATAAATCTTGCATTGTAACAACGCGTTGCTGGCTAGGCCCATGAACTGTGCTGAGCTTAGCCAAACCAAGAACCAAGGCTAGCACTATAGTCAAGCACTTTTCTACCATGGGTCGGATTGCGCGCTCGAGTCAGAGTCGCAACCCATTATCAAGAGAAATCATTTTCTGAAAAATAGTACCCTTGTCAGACATAAAATCTAACGATCACAAATTGGCAGATAAAATGAAATGATAGCATCGCTGCTGTGTGTATATACACAACTTTGGACTTCTCTCCTTGAGCAGCAGAATACACAAACGAAACGAACGGAGAAGAGTGCTTCAAACAGACAAATTTGTGAGTGGAGCAGCGGGGGAGCTATAGCATGTAGAACACACACACACACACATACAGACAGACAGACACACGTACAGAAACAAATATACATACATTTGTTTTTCAGATTGCTATTCTGAAGTTTCGCCGAAAAATCGGAATTCAATCCACCTAGTAGCTCTTCTCACATTTTTTTTTTTTCAACTCTTGTTTTGCCCTTCATTTTCCCACTCGGGTTTGCAAAGCCTTTCCACGCGGAAAGAAAGGTAAAAAGTAATTCTGGAAAAGTGTACACTAATTTTTCATATTAGTGATGTATACGAAAATTGTGTAATGAGCAATTTCGGTGAATTCGGTGGATGGCACCTGTGTGAACATATATTAGCTTGATGAGCGAATATGTTCAATTTCGGTTAGAAGTGGTGCGTATCCTCAAAAGAGCCAAGTACAAATTTCAATTACAAAAACATCCCATCCCAGGGCTAAAAAAACGGAAACGGAGAAGAAGGGGTGAGAGCTTTTTTGAGTTATTGCTTTCGGAATAGATTTCTGTCGCCGGTTTTATCCTTTTCCACCTCCTCCTCTTTCTCGCCGGTGACCCCGAATCCTTTACCAATCCAGAATCCAGGAACCAGCAACCAAACCAATACATGCTGTTAAAGTGTTCGCTTCAATTTGGTTAAACAACGTACAGCAGACGACGGTCGTCGGAAACCAACAACGAAGGCTCTCTCCTCGCGCTCTCTCCGTCGAAAGAACTCGGTTTGGATAAGATCGCGAAAATAAGCATGCGCTTACATAATCAGAAACGAGATTTCTCAAAAACCGAGGACCCTGTTTTGCTCTCTCGCAAGCCTTCGTCGATGATGAGCTCTCCCGAAGCGAAATCATAGTATGCTGTGACGACGACTGCTGTGTGGGTTTGTACGTAGCTACATGACAATTGTATACAGGCCCCAAAAACGGAGCATACTACGATCTCCAGATCTTCCGCACCACCATAAACCACCCCCGCACAATCCACCCAAGTTATGGCCAGCTGTGTACTTGTAGTAGGGTTGGCCTTCGCGTGTGTGTAGAGTACAGAGTACATGTGTACTTGGGTAGAGTGGGAGCGCGCGCGCGAGTGAGATGGAGAAAGAGAAACACACAACCAGCGTATGCAATTGCGGAAGAAAAGAAACATTAGAAAAGTTTTTCAATTTAATTTTCGAGATTCAAAATCATTCCAATTCTGTACTCTCTCACCCACCTACCACCCCCAATGTCCCCCTTCACGATGCTGTCTGTTCTCCTCCCTCGCTACCACCCCCATTTTCCCCATTATCCTTGTTGGCTTGTTTGTTTTCGTGAAATTTCATACGCTCTTGCTCGCTGCTTTAAAGCAGGGTGGTATTCCAATAAAGCAAAGTTTGAGTGAATAACTTCGGAAAACATTACGGAATTGTTGGAATTGTTTCTGGCCAAATTGATATCAGATAAATTTTAATTTCTTGTACGTTAGTACGCATGCCAGAAGAAACTCATTATGCATGTTATGAAACGCTAACTTTTGAAATTAAACCCTCTGAAAAAGACCCTCTTAGAAAAACAACATTTAAATCAAAAGATAGATAATCGAATTTGAGCAATTCTTTCAGATTTCGGTCATTCGATTTATTTTTGTATTTTGTAATCCGACTGAAACTTTTTTGGTGCCTTCGGTATGCCCAAAGAAGCAATTTTGCATCATTAGTTTGTCCATATAATTTTTCATACAAATTTGACAGCTGTCCATACAAAAATGATGTATATGTATATGTATATATGAAAATTCAAAAATCTGTATCTGTTGAAGGAATTTTTTGATCTTTTTGGTGTCTTCGGCAAAGTTGTAGGTATGGCTATGGACTACACTGAAAAAAAATGATACACGGTAAAAAAAAATGATGATTTTAAATTTAACTTTTTGTCACTAAAACTTGATTTGCAAAAAAAACTCTATTTTTTTAATGATTTGCTTTAGAGGACATAAAATGCCAACTTTTCAGAAAATTCCAGAATGTGCAAAACATCTTTGACCGAGTTATGAATTTTTGAATCAATACTTATTTTTTCAAAAAATTCGACATATTGATCGCACAAATTTTTCAACTTCATTTTTCGATGCAAAATCAAATTTGAAATCAAAAATTACTTCAGTGAAATTTTGATAAAGTGCACCGTTTTTAAGTTAAATCCATTTTGAGGTGACTTTTTTGAAAACAGTCGCAGTTTTTCATTTTTTTAAATTAGTGCACATGATTTCCCACCTTTGAAAAAAATATTTTTGAAAAGCTGAGAAAATTCTATATATTTTGCTTTTTTTAACATTGTTGATACGACCCTTAGTTGCTGAGATATTGCCATGCAAGTGTTTAAAAACAAAAAAATTTATGTTTTCTAAGCCTCACACAAACAACCCACCATTTTCTAATGTCGATATCTCAGCAACTAGTAGTCCGATTTACAATGTTAAAATATGAAACATTCGTGAAATTTTCCGATCTTTTCGGATAAAATATTTTCGAAATTTTTAAAAAAGACAAACATTTAAAAAGGGCGTAATATTGAATGTTTGGTCCTTTTAATATGTTAGTCCCAGGGTTGTTAAAATATCAAAATATCAGCTCTCAGCAACTACAATTATCCCGCCTGAATATTCATGCCTCAAATACAACTGCTTTTCTCTCTTCATTGAAACTCTCAGCGCCGAACATAGCCGAACACGTTTTCGTGCTTGCCCACTCGCGATTGACATTTTCCTTTTCTCTCTCATTCCCGCTTCCACGATCATCCTACCGCAAAAGCGTTTAACCACAAAAGCCGCCACAAAACCAATTTCGCAAACGCAGTTTAACGGGACGTCATGCGTGGTCGGCTCCTAGTCGCCATCTCGCGTTCTCTCATTGCAGTTTTCGAAGAGATTGAGAGACTCAGCGGTGAGAGCGCATAGTCGGGGTAAAGGGGAAGAGTGATAGAGAGAGAATGACATCGCTGGGAATCACGAGACACAAGAAGAGATCTCACAAGCTATAGTGACGGCCACTATACTCTCGGATATTTTTGGTGCAGAGATAATCTATTGATAGCTTTTTTATCACTCATTTGCAACACTGGTTAACGTCATGATTCGAATTCCCGGACGCTTCGAAACCCGGACACTTCAACTTGTTTTATCATTTATTTGGATATAAGTTCGCATTATGAATGTCAAAACTGTGTTATTTGATGAATTCTAACATGAACTTTCATTTAAAGTTTGTTTGAACGCTGTAGTTTATGCCAAAACATTTAAATAAAATAAAATTATAAGTTTACCAAAAATGCGAAACATTTCAACGGAAATATTTCATAGGCATCCAAAGCACCGGGAAGGCAAAGCAGAAATTTATGTTTTTGATTTTCTTAAATTCTAGCTATTTTTATATAAACTATCGATTGTTTTGATGTTAACAGCTTATTTGAGACCTAAAGAATGCCATTCACTAACATTTCAGTCCAATTTTGTGCGATTTATAAGCAAAATCGAGTGTCCGGAATTCGAAGCAAAAGTGTCCGGATTTCGAATCAGCTTCTAACAGTGTCCGGGATTTGAAGCACAACAAGTCATTTTAATTTTCAAATTCTGATAAAAAATTGTTAGAGAAGACATATTTTGCATGCATTTTCTTAAAACTGACTGTTTATACTAAATCCTGATGATATTTCTACATTTCCAACTTATTACATGATTTTTTGCCAGCTATAACAAAAATAATATGGTACTAAGTGTCCGGATTTCGAATCATGACGTTAGTCCTAATTTAAAATTTTTGAAAATATTGTTATAGAAAAGATCGGAAAAATTCACGACATGCTACATAATTGCTTTTGGTGGCAACAAAATGGTATTTTCATGTTAGAATCAATTTCTAATGAATACACAACTTGACATTTTTGAAGATGATGTCAATAAACGCTTCAGTTTCATCAAGGTTTGATAGATTTGGGCTCCCTGAGCATGTTCAGGGAATCGACAGAATTGAATTTTAGATTTAGATACAAATAAAGTACATTTATATACAAATGCTATGGAACATGTTAGGCCGCCATGCGTATCCTCTTATGATCAATCAGCTCCCCCTTAGAGACCCTAAATAGGGAGACTAGTCTAAGCTGGCTAAATCGATCTGGCAACGTATGTTTTGAGCTTGGCAACACTGATAAGTTTTGCTGGGCGTAAAGGCAAATGCTCGTATGGATGGATACGTCAAACTCGTGTCTGTTTGGGTACGTCAAATTCACTTCGACCAGTCTCCCAATTAAGGATCTCTACACCCCCTTATTTTTGCCACCCCCTAGATAACCGTGGGTGCGCATGGTTGCTTAAGATAATTCCATAGAATTTATAACCGACATTTAAAATATCATTTATTGGCAAATTTTCAAATGATTAATTTGACATAATAAATTCAATTTTCTCACTTTTGGGCAGATATTTTTAAGAAACAGAGTGGCTATCAAAGGGGTGACTTTGGTTCTAAAATAATCATATTTAATGAAACTATTTTTCAAATCTCTTTTAATTTTGTTAAGCATAAAGCTTAAAAAATGAACGACCCAGTACATGTTTAAAAAATATAAATCATGAGTAAAGTCTTGTCAGTTGAATAAAATAGATTAAAATCCTATCAACCATCGTTTTTTTTTTTTTTTTGGTAATTGCAAATTTTATTTTAAGTTTAGCAGGTTTTAGCTGTTATAATATAAATTGTGCGATGCTTTTTGTTTAAATATTTTGAAAAATGGGCCTCAATTTAGTCTTTTAATTTGTTTCAAAAATTAAAAATATATCGTTCTGTGAATTTATCATGAAAACGGTAAACCTATTTAAATTAGGTCAAAATTAGTTTGAACAAAATCTAGAGTTTTGTTTGTAAAAGATCTTATAAACATAGAGAATTTCATAGCTTATAGGAACTTTGAAAAAAGTCTAGATATTATCGTTTTTTTTCTTTAAATATCTGTCATATAAGAGGCACATACATGACGTGGGAAGCGCGAGAGAGCGAGCACCATTGTTGCTAGCTAAAATGTGTTCTTTTTGCATGCTTTCAAGAAAAAGCTGAAGCAGCAAAATCAATTTTTACATAAAAACTTGAAATGCCATCGCCAATTTTAGGGGAAGCATAAACTAGAAGGTCTCTAAAATCACATGCAATTCGAAATATTAAGGTATGGTCTTTTCTAAAATGTGTATGGATGGTATGGTCTTTTCTAAAATTTGTATGAAAAATTAGGGCGGTTCGTAGCTGTTCCTACAATCAATAAATGACATGCAATATGTGGGCAATTCTCTACCAACTCACACGAAATCCGGAAAAGTTGCCCCAGACCCTTCTTCGATTTGCGTGAAACTTTGTCTTAAGGGGTAACTTTTGTCCCTGATCACGAATCCGAGGTCCGTTTTTTTATATCTTGTGACGAAGGGCGCTACGACTCCTTCCATTTTTGAACATGCGAAAAAAGAGGTGTTTTTCAATAATTTGCAGCCTGAAACGGTGATGAGATAAAAATTTAGTGTCAAAGGGACTTTGATGGCGAATTAAGAATTCGGAAACAAACGTATTTTTCATCAAAAAAAAACACTAATTTTTTTTTGAAAGCTTTGCCATTTTCCATTACTCGACTGTAAAATTTTTTGGAACATGTCATTTTTTTTTCATTTAGAACAACATTTTTCATTTGAAAATTTCGTGTTTTTCTAACTTTCCACTCAAATTGAAAATGAGCAGAAATTTTGTGGTTCCAGTTATAAAAAAAATATTCCAAATTATTTATTTCAGGCTTGCTTGGATTGCTTATCTGAATAATGCTCGAAGGTCTTCGCCATGAAACCAGTTTCCAAAAGCATGTCAGAAAATAACCCAGAATGACTATCGTAAACTGCATTCCCAATCTAGATTGTGTACTATCTAATCAAATATATGTACAAATTTAGCACCGAGGCAATTACGAGGGCAGAGAAGGGGCAAGGGAGAGGGGCTGAAAACGATTGAAGTGCCTAATGGGGGTAAAAGGGAGCGGGAATAGGTATGAGAGATCTATTAAATTTTCAAAACAAAATCAATATTTTATAATTACCGCTACAAAACTTGTAGCTGTGTTGTTGCGGTTCCGGTTTTGCCATTGTCGTCGTCGTCGTCGTCAATGGTTATATGCCAAATCAGGGCAGGGTGGTATGCAGTGCTGTTTTTGTTAAAATAGTTGAAAGTATGTTAACTTCACATTTTTTTTAATTCTTCAAACTTTGAACGTTAAAAAAGGAGAATATTAGAGAAATGGTTCAATATTTTTGATCGTAACTAAATCAAATAAAAACTGAAATTAATTGGTACATGTTTTACGAAAATGAAAAAAAAAATGCATACCATCCTTGCAACACGACATCTTACACAATCGCGGATTCAATGTAAACGAAACATACCACATAAGATAAGGGTTTCGTTCGCGATTCATTCAAAGGAGAGAGGGGGCACGTTGGATGGGGTGGCACACAAGGAAGGAAATTGTACACAACGTCAAAATTGGGTGGAGGTGGTGGAAGTTGTTGTGTTGTAACTGTATATATTCACTCATCGCGAATCTATCATACAAAACGATCGTTGTCGTCGTTGCACTGCACACTAGTAGGACTAGTAGGTACTACTAGCTAACAACAGAGCATGTCTTTCTGTTTGTATCTGTTTAAAAGCTATTTCGGTCATTTCGCGTTTCCAATATCGAATGTAGGTATGGAATTGGAATCGAATGATAGTGCATCTGCTGTGGGAAATTTATTCCCCACGTAATCTGCACACAAGGCCAAACGACGAAGTGAATGTCTGATAAATTGTCGTTTATGAATTGCAAGGATGTGGCATGCAAATTGAGAGACTATTATTGGCAAATTTATTCACTCTTGAATCATCATAATTTTTTAAATTTAATTTCATTCTTCAAATCAGGTTAACGAATTTCAAAGCTTTTTTATTGCATTTTAACAAAAATACAAAGTAGCTGCTCAAATACTGCTGAAAATTGTAACAACTTTGAAAACAATTATGTTTAGGTTTGACCTCAACCAAAATGTTGTAAGTGTTTGGAAAAACTATTGGAAAAAATAAGAAAATTCAAATCAATTATTGATTTATGAAAAGTTTATAATTTGACTAATTGCTCCAACCTACTTTCCATGCTTGCTTGCTCGCATACATCACACCGAGGAAGCGGATGCCCCATGAAAGAAGCAACTATTTTTCTCGTTTTCCTGCTGTTGTTGTTGTTGTTCATTGACTAATCGTTCGGGGTTTTTTCTGCCTCTCTGCTTTCACTTTCACAATTGTTTTTTTTTTTCTTCGACCAATTGTGAAACCCACCTTTTGGGGTTAACTTTTCCGCGTTCAAATTGGTGTGAGAAAATATGAGTCATTTCTTTTTGGGCAGAAAAAAACTACTTTTCAAAAATCAGAGACTCAAAATTGAGATTTTCAGTATTATGCAACATATCAATGAATCTAGATTTTCTCTCCACTAAACTGAAACCAACTGCGTTTGAATTTCGTGCACTAGACCAACACTTTTGGCGTGTGTTTACTTTCTTCGTTGAAAATCTACATACAATGTGAACTGCTGTGCACTTTTCGTTCTTCTGCCCTTCCTTCCCGTGAATTCGTGCATCAATTGACGTTTGACTCATGTCAAGAAGGAGCAATTTGTATGCTTTCTAAATGAAAAATTCCATAATTGATGAGGACCAAAGGATGGATTTTGAGAACGAACCAACCGACAACGACGAACCCGACCTCCATTGCGCGACGACCGTGGCTTGGCATTTTTGGAATAGAAGGATTTGATCCTTTCGTGCCCGGTTTGATTGGTCCAACAACGCATATGATGGAAACCGTTTAGTTGGTGAGATTGAGCAAGAATTTATAGTTTTATTAAATTACACAGCTTTTTAAAACTTCATAAAAATGCAGATTTCAAATAGTGAAAGGCAATAAGGCCGTTGCAAATATTTTTCAAAAAATTCACAATCAAAATCATATTATTCGCTCTACAGCATTGCCTTGACGTTCTCGATTGCGACCTTCCTACTCGAAACTAGGTGTCCGAAGGCTTGATTGTTGAGGCAATTGCAAACCTCTTTTTACACCTTAGCTTCCATCCACCCGGGATTCGAACTGACGACTTTTGGATTGTGAGTCCAACTGCCTACCAGCGACTCCACCGGGACAGGACCCAGGGAGACGACGCCTACACCTGGATTGAGCTAACGACCTAACCTCTAGGTTAGACCGTTTACTTCCCCGTCCGACGGGGAATCGTGATCAGACAAATCTCGTCTCGAAAAATGCCACCGGGACCTTCTGGGATCGAACCCAGGCCGACTGGGTGAGAGGCAACCACGCTTACCCCTACACCACGGATCCCGGTTAATAAATGGTAAAAAGATACAACAATTTGTAATATGGCTGACAATGACATTTCGATCGTATTGAAATCTTGCAGATACAGAAAGTATATTTTGATAAAAATGTACTCAGACTTGTTTATATTTTAGAAGCATCTTTAAAATCTATCTCACTTGCGATACTCTCAAATCACCTTTTCAAAGTAGGTAATGCAATTCCAAGTACATCAAGCATAAATGTAGCATCTGCGGTGCAATTTAAGTTGTAATACGTATTTAATAACAGTAATAAATCATGCCCCAAGTAAGTGAGTAAGTAAGTGTACAATTCCGCCTTCTCTCATCGCTGCCACTCCAACAATCACCATGATCTCATTTTTATTACCTACTACTATATTCAAATGGCATCGGTTGAAATTTGTGTCTTCGCTTTTGTGTTTCGTCGAAGTAAAACATGTTGGTTGCATACTCTGTCGTTTTACACAAGTAATAATATAAACTTGTTTTTTTTTTTTCTTTTCAATTTCAGGTGTACAAAAAGAAGACGGAAGCTGCCAAAAAAGAGTACTTGAAGGCCCTGGCGGCGTATCGAGCGAGCTTAGTGTCAAAGGTAAGAGTAATAATTAGTTGAAAAAAGAAATATAAAAGAATTTCTATTTTCAAACTGAAATCTAAGCCTTCTTAAAACGTAAAACAAATTCATGTTTTTGATGGTTTGATGTTTTTACGCTCAAATCAAAACAAATTTGCAAACTAATCCGCTTGAGTGTTTTATTTATTGATTTGTTTATTCCACTTTTTATTGTTATGACGATGTTTGCCAATCTTCGTCGTCGTCGTCCTCACAGTTAGTGCGCACTCTCCAACCATCCCCCGGAACGATTGATGTTGTTGTTCGCCCAAAAGTTCTGGCGCTCAATTTGCGGAGTCATATTGTATTACATCGACACTAAATGTACTAAATTACTGGTCCAGTCAGCAAACTGAAACATATTTTAGATTCGATTTTTTTTATGCGAATCTTCATCCTAAAACTTTAATCTGCCCCTCCCTCGTATTACCACTTCCTGTGCTGCCCAGTAAAGAGGCATCTCTAATTCAATCTCCGAAACAATCGGTTTTTCAGATGCAGCATCCGCAGCATCAACTTCCAATTTCCAGCTTTGAGCACAATCTGAAAGCTGAACCAAACGAGGCGAACCGGTTTTCTGCTAAATTAAATCAAATTAGGATTAATGTCTTGCAGTGCAGCTGAATGGGTTACTTTTTGCTTTATTTTATAGGCCAACGATAATTATCAAAGCAGTAAACGGTTTGGTGATACCATAACCTGGCGTGGGGTGTGTTAAAACACACAACGACTCCGCATTAAACTTTGTGCAACATTTTAATGATTCCGGAACTGCATTTACTACACAGCGCAGCAGAAAAATATCGATGGTCGATGTAAAGGAAGATTTGGTAACAAGATTTATTCAGAATCTCTGGAAGCCGAAGAATTACAGTTTGAAGAATATATTGTTTGATGTTAATGATGAAAGTTGCAACTTTTCCGTATGGCATTAAATTTCAGCAAATAACAAGCGAAAATTTCTCCACTGTTTTCATAAATTAAATTGAAAATTCCTTTTCTGCGTGTTGTAGCTTGACAATTTCAGCTCAAAAACAGTCCAAATCAACGAGTCGTCTCTGGGAAAAATAAAAAAAAATCATTTAAAAAAATCACGCAGTAGGCTAGGCCACATTCGAGATTTATGATGTACCACTGCCACTCTGAAAGGAAGAATGTCAGGCGCCATCCTAAAGATTTGTTGCGAAACCCGGATGAATGATCTGATTCCAGAAAAAAATAATTGACCTCGGATGTGACCCTTTCAATGCTCAAAATGTGGGCTGGAAATTTATAATCTATATATTGCGCCTTGCAGCAATTCCTAGAGTTTTGTGTCAATCGTGCTAGGCCTAGATTTTTTTCATCACACTGCTTTGGAGGACTGAGAACTGTCAACTTTGCGCACTTTGCACCTCAGTAGAGTGCTGCGGGATTATTTTCATCACAGTTGGCAAAATGATTTTCCATCACACCATCAACACTAAACAAGTGTAATGCATCGACTTCTGACCAAAATCTAGTCACCAAGCTGTGGTAGCCGAGGCAGTTAATTCATTGAGATTTTCTGTTAAAGGTTCCTGGCTCGAATCTCGTATTTGAAACTTTTAAGTTTTTTGAAGGGTTATTTTTTCTAATGAGCTCGAGGGCATAATTCTATCGGCCATTTGGAGATGTCTTCGCTGAGTCCGTAAACGGTACCATTTTCTCACGGCTCGAGGCCATGATTTTTCGGACGATTGCTGCGAACATGTCAAGTCCGGGTAGTCCCAGGAATGGCAAGATACTAGGTGTAAGAAGACAATTACGACTGCTTCTGGCTTCTGGAACTTCCCAATCTATTGAAGACGAAAATCATGATCTTTCTACCCAAACTACCCCTCCGCCGTCTAGAAGATCCATTCCATGAAAGATCCATGCCATTCTCAAGAACCATAAATATTGGCCGTGACCATCTGTTTCTTTCAGCTCGTTTATGTAAACGCCATAAATAAACTATTGTTGATGAATTAGAATTTATTTCAAAATAAAGTTGAAAATGATCATCTTACACAATCGTTAAAATCCCGAGTGCTTCCAGTGGTAGACGCAATAATGTGGTCATTAGCTAATAGCTTGTTTTTGTCAATCCGTTACATGTCCGGTAAAGCTTTACAGGAGTTATCAACGCTGCTGGGAAGTCACAGAATAAATTCCTTTTTGGCTCTGTTTGGAAGCATGACTCTGGAATAAATTATCAGCCATTTTTAAACGTTGAAGAGAGTTACACGCTACCAAATTAATAATAACCCTCAATTTGACTGTGCCGGCATTACAACAGATTCCTACTTATCTGACTTTGAGCGGTTTCCAACTGTTTCGACTTTACAAGAAATAAAAATCAACAAACAAAAACAATATTTCTATGGTAACGACTGGTAGTGTGAGGAAAATCACTGTGATAAAAAGATACTGTGATGAAAATATTTGCGCAAGACTCTAGAGAAGTGCAAAATGCGCAATACAGTGAGTCAAATATTTGTCCGTACCCCCCCCGTACGGAAAATGTTTGTGATATAAAAGTACATAAAATTCGACTAAAGTGCCATGTTTTATACATCAATCGACGCGGCAGAATGTCCTCTTTAAGACACTGTCATTGGATTTGCAAAAAACTTTTTCTTAAAAAATACAAAAATAGTTTACTGAAAAAAGTAAAATAAAGAGGTCAAATAATTGTCCGTACCCCTAATAAAAGTACAAAATCTGATCGATTTAAGTGAATTCATTTATGAAATGTTGTTTCTGTGTCAAATACTAGTACCTCTAGCCAGTTTGTGACAACTTTGAACTTCTGATAACTTTGTTAAGTTAGTTTATATTAAAATTGGATTAAATTTAGTTTTTATGTAAAACTTATCAAAATATTAGTTTATAAACAACTATTTTTATAAAATTGCTTTTTATGTTGTAAGAGTCTCTATTTAACAAGTTTTAACAATATTTGTTCGAAATATACATTGTTTTCATCTTTTTATTGACATTTTCGACCAAAAATACTGTTTCGGAACAATACCGTTAAACAATCCGGATTGTCCCGGAACCGGTTTAACCCTCGGAGAAATTTTGTGGTGGTCAGATAGAGGACAAAAAACCCACCTCTTGCAATTTAAAGCATCCAATTTCGTCCACTACAGCCCGATTACGAGTCCCTAGTCTGAAATTTGAAATTTTCACTTTCCGTACTGAGAATTTTTGTACCGTCTTGGGACAGAATGTTTTGCTTGGGAATTTGAAAATTTCAAATTTCAGACTAGGACTCGTAATCGGGCTGTAGTGGACGAAATTGGATGCTTTAAATTGCAAGAGGTGGGTTTTTGTCCTCTATCTGACCACCACAAAATTTCCTCCGAGGGTTAAACCGGTTCCGGGACAATCCGGGTTGTTTAACGGTATTGTTCCGAAACAGTATTTTTGGTCGAAAAATGTCAATAAAAAAGATGAAAACAAATTATATTTCGAACAAATATTGTTAAAACTTGTTAAATAGAGACTCTTACAACATAAAATAGCAATTTTATAAAATAGTTGTTTATAAACTTATGTTTTGATAAGTTTTACTTTAAAAAACTTAATTTAAACCAATTCTTAATATAAAATAACTAAACAAAGTTATCAGAAGTTCAAAGTTGTCACAAACTGGCTAGAGGTACTAGTATTTGACACAGAAACAACATTTCATAAATAAATTCACTTAAATCGATCAGATTTTGTACTTTTACAAGGGGTACGGACAATTATTTGACCTCTTTTTTTTGACTTTTTTCAGTAAACTATTTTTGGATTTTTTAAGAAAAAGTTTTTTGCAAATCCAATGACAGTGTCTTAAAGAGGACATTCTGCCGCGTCGATTGATGTATAAAACATGGCACTTTAGTCGAATTTTATGTACTTTTATATCACAAACATTTTCCGTACGGGGGGGTACGGACAAATATTTGACTCACTGTATAAGATGGCGTCCAACATGACGCTGGTAGAACATTTAGATTACCGTCAGTGGGGGTGAGATTGAGTCAAAGTGATTTTTCGTGGATTTGGCCACTTCTCAAGTTCTTCTCAATGGAACTTAATTCTGTTTTTCAAGTGTTGCGTAGGAGACACCGTCATCTGGGGTGAATTGGGACCGCTGTTTTAACAATGATGCAGCCTAATATTTTGATATTTTTGAGTGGTTTCGGGTGGACCAGATTCAGAGCAACAAATTGTGTACATCCATTTCCAAATTTGCAAAAAATAAAATATGCCCGATTCAGCCGGGAACCGTGGTGTAGGGGTAAGCGTGATTGCCTCTCACCCAGTCGGCCTGGGTTCGATCCCAGATGGTCCCGGTGGCATTTTTCGAGACGAGATTTGTCTAATCACGCCTTCCATCGGACGGGAAGTAAATGATAGGTCTTTAGCTCAGTCCAGGTGTAGAAGTCGTCTTCCTGAGTCCTGCCTCGGTGGAGTCGCTGGTAGGCAGTTGAACTAACAATCCAAAGGTCGTCAGTTCAAATCCCGGGGTGGATGGAAGCTAAGGTGCAATTGCCTCAATATTCAAGCCTTCGAACACCTAGTTTCGAATAGGAATCTCGCAATCGAGAATGCCAAGGCAAATAGTTTTCTTGCTCTTTCTAAAAAATACTTGCCTTATTTTTTATTGTGTGACCCGTGAACTATTCTAACCGATTCAGAATTTTGAAATTCAAGATGGTGAACAAAATGGCGGTGAAATTATATTGAAAAAGGCATTTTGTAATCTAAACCTATTCAAATATTACCAAAAATGACGTCGCAGAACTCGAGTTCAACGTTAAAAGTTTTCATGATTCGTTTATTTGAGAGCCCATATAAACATTCAGATGATCGAACTTTGGATAATCGAGTCTGGACTGTTAGTGTGAGGAAAGCACCGACCACCTAAAGGTGGATTAAGTAACATTGTTATGCTTAAATTTCGCTCGTGAAGCTTTCAATAAAGTGGCATGTTGTACAAATTATCGGGTTTCTTAAAACTGCACAGTAAATTATACAGAAAATTAAAAGTGGTGCCCAAAATGATACTATCAAAATTGGTCCTTCCGCCACCGTTATTTACTCAGTGCAGACAAACAGGTAAACTCCATCGACCAGCCAGTGCCAGTTGTGGTGGGTGACATTAAACTGAGATCATTTTCGAACGACGAAACGAAACGATTGATGGTGCCAGTGAAAAAAAAAATCTCGCGACAGACCGGCCTGATAAATACCTGACGCGCTGCCAAATAATTTTACCTGGCTCTGTTTGTTTTTAATTTGATATTTTAATTTGTTTCCATTTCACTTCCACACGACGACGCCGGCCAACGTTGAAACGCGCGAGGCACACATGTCACACGAGGATGATGAAAAATAATGATGATAGAGCGCGTATCATAAATCATTTTGGATACAAAGTGAAACTTTACAAAAGCTCTCTCTCCCCTCCCCTCTGACTTGTCCTCGCATTATCCAGCATCCAGGAAGGAAAGAATGAGAATGTTTATTAATGGAAAAACGTTTTAATTGATGGTTTTTTTTTCTGAGCTATTTGCACACGTCATTATGTAACGAGTTTTTCCCAAAACCAAAAAAAAAGGTTTTCATTGCTGAATTTTCTTGTTTGGCCCTCCTCCTCCTTCACCTCCACAGGGTACGGAAGGTGACCAACAATCGTCCCAGCAGCAGCAGCAGCACCAGCAACAGCCAATGTACTCACCACCCCCACCGCCCCACCATCAACAGCAGAACAGCCATCTGGTGAACCACTCGCTGCCCTCGCCCCAGCACGGCCAACCGGTTCCCCAAGTTAGTCCCCACATGCCGATGCCCGGCCAGCAGGGTCCGAACCCGGGAGGTTACCACCCACCGCCGTACGCAGCGTCACCGTACAAGTCTCAGGTGGGTTCAGTCAGATAGATTTAACCACTTTGTCTCTGTTCTACTGACTCATTAGTGGCAGATTTAATTTTATGTTTTAAAACTTATGATGGTTTGCTTTCAATCGGTAATTAACAAACATTATATAAAATATCAAAACTAACCCAATTGTTGACATTTTCTTTTTGAAATGCTCAGTTGTATGAAACCCATGGTAAATTTTTTCTTATCAAATATTCAAAAATAAAAGTTTCAAAAAAATTAAATTGTTTTCCCAATTTGGAGCATTTTTAAATTTCGAACTCAAAGGATTTTTTATCTACTGTTTCAATTTTGTTTTAATCAGCAAAACGTCACTTTTAGGTCACCCTAACAAGGCTTTCTCAAACCAAATCAACTCGGTGTTGGCAGCGGTTCAGCAGTGGAATAGTCGCGTGATGTTAAAGTAAATCGGGGAATCACAGTTTTACCTTTATGTATTTAGCGTCTAGGTTTTACAAAGTCTAATGTGCGAATGATCGAGTGTAAAAAACGGAAATGTGTAATGTCAATAAACGTCACTCGCAGGTGACAGCAACTGCTGCCAACGCTTGACAGCGCGTCTGCCCAGTGGGCTTCGCACCGTACGGCCAACACTCCTCCTCGATGTCTAGCGGTGGCCAGATCCTCCAGCCTTGAGTCCCAGCATCCCGACGAACTTCGCAACTTGAACAGCTCCAAGCGGTTTGGTCATGATGTCCGCCAGCATGTCGGTGGTGGCGCAGTAGCGCAGGACAATTTGACCAGAAGTAGCAGCGTCCTTGATGTAGTGGAACTTTGTGTCGATATGCTTCGATCTGCGATTCTGCCGCTCCAGCGCGACAAAGTCCAGGCAGCTCTTGTTGTCTTCGAAGATTGTTGTTGGTGTTTGCTGCTTCTCGCCGAGCTCTGCCAGCAGACGCCGTAGCCACACGACCTCTTGGACTGCTTCCGCCAGGGCCACGTATTCCGCCTCCATCGTTGACGTTGATACGCAGGTTTGCTTTCGGCTAGCCCAGCTGATCGTCGCTTCTCCGAATCGAAACACAAATCCGCTGTTCGACTTTCGATCGGACGTGTCACTGGCCCAATCTGCGTCGCAAAACCTTCCAGCGCCGACATCCGGTCTGCTTCTGATGCTCCGAGTTGCAGACGATGGTCTGCTGTTCCGACGAGGTAACGCACTACCCTTTTCAGCTCAGTCCAATCCGCCTGTGACGGACTCTGGATCTTCCGGCTCAGGATGCTCACGCCCGCTGCGATGTCCGGTCTGGTGTTTGTGGACACGTACAGCAGCGATCTGACCAGGCTGTGGTACTCGGTGTTGTTCGGCAGCACTTCCGACTTCTCGGCAAACTTGTAGTAGCCGGTGTCCATCGGAATTTTCGACTTCTTCGACTCGTCAAGCCCGTACTGTTTTGCAATCTTACGGATGAAAGACGATTGGTTGATCGAGTACACGCCGTCGGCGTCCTGGTTCACAGCGATTCCGAGAAAGAGATGCACCGGCCCCAGGGATGTGATCCGGAACCGTTTCTTGAGCTCCTCCTCGACGCGTAGCATCTGGTTCTTCTCGCGGCACACAATCACCATGTCATCGACATAGATCAAAAGGTACATCCACTCACGATCGCTCAACTTCTTCATGTACAAGCAAGCATCGGACGACGATTGCACAAAATCGATAGCAATCAGAAAGTCCTTGATGGTGCTGTTCCACACTCGCGCGGCCTGTTTCAAGCCGTAAATACTTCGATTGAGCTTGCACACACACTTTTCTTGGCCAGGGACAACAAAACCAGGGGGTTGTCGCATAAAGATTTCTTCTTCGAGGGTACCATACAAATACGCCGTTTTCACATCAACATGGTACACGTCCATCTTCTTCTGGCTGGCGATCGAGAGCAAAACACGAAATGTGGATTGCATCGCCACTGGCGCAAACACTTGATCGAAGTCGCGACCGAACTTTTGGGAAAACCCTTGTGCCACTAATCTTGCTTTGAAGCGCAACACTTTCCCTTCCGCGTCTTCCTTCTTCTTGAACACCCATCGAGAGCCGATCGGTTCGCAACCGGCTGGGGGCGTCACGAGCGACCAGGTGTTGTTCTCTTCGAGCGATCGGAGTTCTTCCTTCATGGCGGCCAACCACTGTTTCTTCTCGGGGCCAGCGATGGCTTCACGGTAGGTTCCGGGTTCATCGCTGCACTGCGCGGCCAGTCCGACCACGAAATCGTTGAGATGCTGCGGCGGGACACCAAAATTGCTTCGTTGCGAATGCCGATTACCATCAGCACCGTTCTGCGCCGACGCCGCCGGCTCTCCAGCAGCACTTGGTCCAGCGGGTTCTGCAGAACCGCCAGATGCCGCCGATTCCTCAACAGCTTCTTCACTTGCGTCTTCCTCCGGATCGTAGAAACTATCATCCGAGACGTCTAGGTCTTCCGGAGCTTGAAGCTCTTCGCGCACTTTTTCAACTTTTTCTCCGATCACAACTTCCACGTCATTTGTTGACGTTTTGTCACTTGCACTTTCTTCTCCGATTTCAGCGCCCAACTCCAGGAACTGCGCGTCCCGGCTGACGATGATCCGACCGGTCTTACGGTCGAGGAAACGGTAGGCCTTGTTCTGCGTGCAGTAACCGATGAAGATCAGCTTCCGCGCCCTGTTCTCGAACTTTCTCCTCCTTTCGGCCGGAATGTAAACAAACGCTTCCGAGCCGAACACTTTCAGGTCCTTCACCGCGGGCTTCTTGTTGAAGAGCTTTTCGTACGGTGAGCAGCCAATCGATCGAGAAGGGAGTCGGTTCTGCAGGAACGTTGCGGTCATCACGGCCTCGCCCCAGTACAGCTTCGGTAAGCCTGCGTCGTGCAGCATACAAAGCGCCATCTCCTGGAGGTAACGGTTCTTGCGCTCAGCGACACCGTTCTGCTGCGGGGAGTAGGGACAGGTGTACTCGGCTTTGATCCCCTCTGCCGCGTAGAACTCCTCCAGCGCCTTGGTCGCGTATTCGCCGCCGTTGTCCGACCGTATCACCCGTGGCTTTTCCCCCATCTGGTTCTCCACGAGGCGGACGAACTCGATGATTTTGTTGACAACTTCCGATTTGTTCGCTAGGAGGTAAACAATGGTGTAGCGGGTAAAGTCGTCAATTATCGTCATAAAATATCTTTTACCTCCCGGCGTGACGTTTTGGAACGGTCCACAAACGTCCGTGTGCACCAGGTCCAGCACACTTTTTGCACGGTTTTCAGCCACTTTGGGGAACGATTTGCGGGACAACTTGCACTCGAGGCAGCACTCACACACACTTTGCAGCCCACAGTCGATCACTTTCATGTGTGTTGCCAGGTCGTTCCTCTTGATCTGGTCGATGACGTCGATGTCGCGGTGACCAAACCGACGATGCCAGGTGTGGGGACAGAACTCCGTGTGCCGGGCGGTGGCCGACACCATCGATTTCTCGTTCGTCTTGAGCACGTACATTCCGCCGACCAGGTCAGCGACAGCTGCCACAGCGCCACTTTCGTCGAGCACTTTGCAGCCGCGCGCGGTGAAGGACACAACAAAATGATTGTTTACGATCGTGCTTACAGAGAGCAGACTACCCTCGAGTTCGGGTACATACAAAACGTTTTGTACTTGGATCTGCCTTTCTCGTCCTTCGTCGTCAACGCAGCGTAGCAGGCCACGTCCCATACCTTGCGAATGAGTTGTGTTGCCGTTCGCCAAGGTGATTCCGATCTGCACGTCCTCCGTCAGCTCCGTAAAGAAGTTTTTGTTACAGGTCATGTGCTGGGATGCACCACTGTCCACGTACCATAGCGAAGAAACGCCACTCACCGAGCAGCGTACCGCCTGCTCAGCATCCACCATCCTCGCCGATGCGGTTTCCACCTTCGTCCAAAACAGCAACGGAGATGCTTCCGCCGCCTTCTTCGCCCTTGGTGCGTACTGGTGTCTGGTCTCGCCGGAGTCGCCCTTCAGGCTCGCCTGGTACTTCCGGCAGTTTTTACGGAAGTGGCCAGGTTTCTTACAAAAGAAACAGGTCTTCTCTCCGGGCTTGGATGCCACCGTCTTCAGCAGCTTACTGCCGCCGGCAATGTTCCCCCGCTCCAGCCGCTTCTGGTGCTCATCGAGCAGCCGGGATTTGACGAAGTCCAGGGTCAGATCGGCATCTGGGCGGCTCTCCAGGGCCACGACAAGACCGTTGTAAGAGTCCGGCAGTGTTCGCAGCAGCAGCGCGACCTTCAACTCCTTGTCCAGCTTGAGATCGGCACCTTGCAGGCGGTCAAACATAACCTCAATGTCCTGCAGGTGTGCTTCCATGTCGCCATTTTCTTGCAAATTCTTGCTGCACAGCTTCTTCAGCAGCAACACGCGCGACGAAACGGAGTGCTTCTCGTGGTACTCTTGAAGACTTTCCCACATCTCCTTCGCGGTGGCCTTGCCCTTGATGAGCCCAAATTGACTCTCCTCCACGCACAGGCCTAGGGTTGCGCGGGCCTTCCGGTCGTCCTTTGTCCACGCTTCCGTGACGGGATCGTCCCGCGGATCGCAGATGACGTAAAACAGCTCCTCGCGGACGAGCAGCATCTCCATCCGGAACTTCCAGGACGGGTAATTGCCGTTGCCGAGCTTGGCAACGTTGAACTTCACAGCCTCCGCCATCGCAGGAACAGGCAGCGACCACGCGGTCACGGGAGACGAAGATTCCTCGGGAGCGAACTCCGCAGCGCACAAAACTTCCCGACGATACTCAAAACTTTCCGGGCCAATAACCTGTTGGCAGCGGTTCAGCAGTGGAATAGTCGCGTGATGTTAAAGTAAATCGGGGAATCACAGTTTTACCTTTATGTATTTAGCGTCTAGGTTTTACAAAGTCTAATGTGCGAATGATCGAGTGTAAAAAACGGAAATGTGTAATGTCAATAAACGTCACTCGCAGGTGACAGCAACTGCTGCCAACGCTTGACAGCGCGTCTGCCCAGTGGGCTTCGCACCGTACGGCCAACACTCGGTATTTAGAGAAAAACGAGAAAAACGCTCACAAAGTTTGACAGTTTGCTTTGCGCATGGCAAAACCTTAAACTTAAATCGTCTTCTACTCACTTTAACCATGACATTTCTTAATGAAACTTTCAAGAGTGATTGAAAATTATATTTTTAGTGGGTTTAATTCATTTTCTGTAACAAGGCATGTATGTAACCCTTTAATCCAACCATATTGCCGACATTTTAGGGGATGAATCAAAATATTTGTACAGTTCAACTTTACTTCAAAATTTTCGATAGATATCATAAACCAAAAAAATTTCTGCGCATCCTTATTTCGAGAGGATGCTGAACTTCGAGATCCACGTTCATTTCGACTGGGCCGAATGTTTTTTTCTCCATACTTTATAATATTATTATGGAGAAATAGTGCAATTCACCTTTTGTACACTTTCCATGCAATTTCTGCATTGTAACTATGCAAGAATGTTTCCACATTGTCCAAACAAACTTAGGAGTAAAACTATTCGGTTCCTTCGAGAAAATCTACAAACCACGTGGACACTTTTTTGGAAATCTTTTTTGAACAATCGCAACATGAAAAAATTGATCGAAATTGGAGTATGTTCCCTAACTGCAGCATTATAAACTCTGAATATAAAGAAGAGATATGTAGGGGAAAGTGGGGTAAAATTGATTTAAATTTTTTTGATTTTCTGTATGTTCTACTCAACTAGTGGGACAAGACGAACAACCCGTTGGGGCAAGAGGAACAATGCATGAAAAAACATGTTAATTTGTTAATTTGCTAACAATCACTCCAATACATCATATTAGAATGTTTTGAAACGTTTCTTTCATTTTTAGATTAAATAATAATATTTTACTAAAAACTTGATCATTTTTACGAAATTTTTTTTACCTAGGTGATAATATCACTATATTTTGTATGAAATTTTTTTCAAACAATTGTTTATCAGTTGTCAAGTATTTTATGTATTTATTTCCTGATATAATTAACAGCAGTTCGTATTTTTTCCATACTAAAAATCCATATGGTACACTTGCCCCACCTGAACAAGATTTTTTAAAGCTATCAACAAAAATAAACAAAAGTTAAATCATACTTTATAATAGGTGCAAGTCATTGGAAAGGACACAAGTGATCTAGGAAAAATAGCATTTTGATAAAATGAGCCTTCAAACGAACCTTAAGCCTTATTTTGTTCTTTCCAAAGGTTTTGAAAAAAAAACTAAATTTGATCTTATGCCCCGTGGCGTTTACGTCGTTTTGGCGGTTATGTGGTAGTAGAATCAACTAATTGCATTGCTCGCAAATAATATAATAGTAATACTAGAAATAATCAAAATTGTTAAAATTACGGCCGTACGAGCGATTATTCCTCTTGCCCCATATGGCCGTCTTTTCCCACCTTCCCCTACGTTTTCAATAACAACTTTTTTTGTGTGCTATTTTTCCTTCATGCGCGCGTTACTCGCACACAGTTTACGCACAGCTTACATTATGCAAGAGAGCATAACAAAGCGGTAGAAAGTAAACAAAACACAAGAAGAATGCTCGACGCGAGTGACCACATGTTGCTAAAAACGTTACCGGCACTGCCTACTGCCTGATAAACACACGCGAAGGATACCAAAGGCAAAAAAAGAAAAAAGCATAAGAGAGCGCAAAAAATCACAACATAATCATAGCCTAGCACGCTGAGCAGCAGGTTGCTTTGCTGTACTCCCACGATTACAATTTTTAAACATTTCTGGAGTTTTTTTTTTTGAAAAGTCCAGGAAACCAAATTTTTAGTTTTTTGCTTTTTGGGTGTTTTTTTAAGTCCCTGACTCAAAGCGGTTTCAAAAACTTCACATTTTGTTTCGAGCACAAAATGTCAATTTTTTTCGAAAAGATCAATTTATTTTAACTCTAAATCGAATCTTTAAAATAAATTAGTCTCTTCAATGCTACAAGTTATTTTATTCGACCCATTACTTTTATTCATCATCGTATCATCATCATCGTCCGTCATGATCATCATTTTAAAATATGGGAGAAAGAGAGCGAGAGAGTAAATTCTGCGCTTGTATTGTATATAACGTTGCTACACATGAACTTCAACTCAACACAAGGAAGAGAATAAAGAGCAACTTATATATATAAAAAGCAATGATGCCAGCACTTTTAATTTGCGCAACAATCAATTATTTAGATTAATATTTAAGAAGCAGTAAGCAACGTTGCCCGATATTTATTAATTTAAAATTATAATTAGGATTAAAGCGTTAATTGAATTACATACAACTGAAAACGTCTTTCCTTTGCAAGCTGAATAACTCTAAAGACAAACATTACATCAGTACCGTTATCTGGCAACATTGTCATGCCGAAGCCGAGCCTCAACGAAGGAAAAATAACTTTTTCATTGACAGTTCTAGACAGCAGTTTAGTTTCGCCGGTTGCTGCGTTTTCTGCAAAGTTCAGCTTATTAGAATAACTAGCGAGTGAGGTTAGAATGAGAGTAGCTTCAGTGAGCAATTTTTAATCAGTTTAGCGAGCGTTTTGGTGCACAAATTAGCATTTTCTGGCCACTTTTGCGAAGGTGGATTACTCGGTGAGTAATGGGAGCATCGCCGGTGACATTAAATTTTTGTTTCTGTGTTTTGTACTTGGTTGTCATGTCAGCAGGGTTTGTGTTGTTATAGCGTTCTTTTCTAAAAGGTCATATGAGTCAAAAGTAAACAAGGTTTATCTTTAAATTTCCGGCGCAGCGCTCTTGAAATGTGCGACAACTGCGTCGTTATTGTTAAATTCGCTTTTACGCTATTGAAGACCATATTTATCGAGTCTCCGTCGACTGATGGAAACTTATACTGAAACACGTGTAGCCTGACCAGTTGATCTAAGAAGGCACCACAGTTTTGCCTTCCTTGCATTACTGGAGGAAAGGCTATACAATCATTCGAAAAATGAACTTCTTAATACAAGCTCTTAGACCAGGGGTGACCAAAATATGGCCCACAGGCCAAACGTTGTCAGCAAGGGGATTTTTAGTGGCCCGCGGACCCATTTTGAAATATCATGTAAAATAGCCCTTTGACCACCAATCAAAATTTATGTTATAATATGATAATTGTGATGTTTTATCCCTGTTTTGATCTTGAATATTTTGTTGAAAAATCTATCTTATTGAAAACTGAATGTGAAATAAGATTCGTCAAAATTTTCATGATTTTTTTTTTTTTGGAAATAAGTTTTTTTTCTTAAGGGTTTTTCTTATTAGGTCCTTTTTGGTACTGGGACCTGGTTAGGACCGAGTCGCCTTTTGTAATTACATTTTTCTTAAAGCTAAGAGTAATTACAGAGAATCTAATATGTAAGTTATAAAACGTTCAAATTTGACTAAAGTACTAAATTGTTAAAATGGCAATAATATAGGAATTTCATACACATTTAAAAGTTATAATTAACTATTTTCTTACAGGCTTGGCCTCAAACTTATGAGGTACTTAGAAACCTTCCCCTTCGGATTTCGAGGACATGACTTTTGGATTATGAATCTAATTGACAAACATCTGATTTAGGCCGACCAAAATGTATTGATTTTTTATTGAAATTGCATGAATGATTGTTGAAAAATTCTTTGATGGTTTTTGTAAGAAAACCCGTTATGTTATACATTTTTAGAAAGGTATTAAAAATACCTTTCAACGAGCTTAAAACATTGAGTTTCTGATAATCTTATCAAAATGTATTAGCACTTAAGTTTTCAATTCAAATCAAAAATTAAGAGCACTTAAGTGTTATTTATACACTTTCTGAAGATCGGATCCCTGATATTTCGATGACAGCAATATCAGGATCGAAAATGCGATCCATCGTTTGTTGGATAGTTAAAAAGACTTTCTAAAGATACTACAAGATTGAAAATCTGCTAACCCTATCATTTGTAGGTTGAACATTTTTATTCACTAAATACAAAACTATGTTATTGTGACGACGGCAGCAACCACCCAACGGTGGATTAAGTAACGTTTTTTTTTTAAATGGGTTTGTTCAATAAACGCATCATAAAAGTATTAGCAGTTTTTTAACGATCCTTATTTCTTTTCTTACGTTTGTTTTAATGTTTTAAACATAATTTTGCTAATTTTATTCAATATTGATTTTCATCCCTTCCAGACCATGATGCAAATGCAACCGCAACATCTTCAGCACCACCACAACCAGCAACCGATGCACCCGGGCCAGCAGTCGCAGGGACCGCCACCACACCACATGCAGCAGCAAATGATGGGCGGTGGCCAGCAGCAACCGCAGATGAACGGAATGATGGCCATGGGAATGTCCGGCCCGCAGTCGCACTACATGAATCAACAGGTATGTTTGATCAAAAGTTTCTCAGTCAATAGGATTATTCGTGTTGTTTTTTTCATTTCACGTTTCTTAGATTTTACTCTACAGTAAACACACTAACTCAGTCACGACGAGCTAGCATAATTCTAGCAGAGTTCTCACAGAGCTGGAAATTCTTACAGCATTGTGTATAAGTCGATGCCACTGTGCTTTTTTGTTCTGACTAGATAGAACCGAGCCACGTAGCCTAGTGGTAACGCTTCCGCCTCGTAATCTGTAGATCGGGGTCAAAATCCCGGCTGGGACTAACACAACTGGTGATCTTTTCTCTTCTAGATTTGATTGCATCTTAGTAAAGGGAATGTAGTGTATCGTCACAAGCTGGACCTTATCATGACACCTTAGGGAAGGCGAACTATGGAATGTTAACTTTAAGCTTAACATTCTCAACAGTCTTATTCGTTAGGGACCATCCATAAACCACGTGGACACTTTTTGGTAATCTCGAACCCCCTCGTGGATAATTTCCATACACTGTATGGAGCGTGGACAATCGCAAACTAAAGTGTCCACGTGGTTTATGGATGGTCCCTTAGGTGGTACAGGAACCGACCAATCGCTAATTTAATCATAGTCGTCGGATTTTCAACACTGATGGGTCATGGGAAAAATTTACTTAGATTTTTTTTGTATGGACAATTGTCCACGAAGGAGGGGGGGGGGGTAACAGATTCCCAAAAAAGTGTCCACGTGGTTTATGGATGGTCCCTTACTTAGATTTACATTTATTTTGCACCAGAAGTTCAAGCAAGAAAGGGTACACTGGCATTTTATGTTTGACCCTATAACGCGGTTCACCTCTCCATTGTACCTGAGTTTAAATAGGTAAATTATTAAAGTTATATTTAGTCATATACAAAGAAATAGTGCTACCTTATCATTATAACTGAGGCGCTTAAGCTGCAGCGTACTGCAGTATATTTCGAGGTTTTCTGAACACCACGGTGTGTGATTTGTGTTTTCAACTATAATACTTCAAATTTTCAGTGATATCCTTTACCAAAAGCCCCAAACCGACCCCGCCGAGCTGCCAGTAGGAATAATAATTCCAGTATTCTCTGCACTTTCCAGATGCACCAGCACGGTCAACAGCAACAACCGCCTCCGCAGCAGCAACACTCGCAGGTCGGTGGCCACTCGATGCAGCAGCAACAACAACAACCCCATCAGCAGCAGCAACATCCGCAACAACAACAACATCAACCGGGTGGTCCACCGCAGGTTGCTCCGCCACTGTCCGGCAGCCCGCCGCAGCAGCAGCAGAACGGCCAACCGCAGCAATGTATCCGGCACGGATGCCCGAACCCGGCGATTGTCAATTCCGACTGGGAGGATGAGTACTGCAGTAACGAGTGTGTTGTGACGCACTGCCGGTAAGTTGCTGCGGGCTAGTTTTGTTCAGTTTGAACTTTGTTAGTAACGATTGATTTCTTTTTTGTTGCAGTGACGTGTTTGGCAACTGGGTTCAGACCAACAACTCGCAACAGCAGACGTACTCAGCTGTGAAGTAAGCGGGTGCAATCGCAAGAGGCTCCCATTCAAAGCGTAACTAATATAAATAATTGCATAAATTTAACAAAACTCGTAATTAATTGTTACTACTAAAGCAAAAAGAATACACAAAATAAACACACTTTTTACAATGATACAACTTTTAAACAACTAAAAGATAACAAAAACCCACACACTATAATTGATAAGGATATTCACAATGAAAATGAAAAAATGAATTGAATTCAGCAATCAACTAATTGTAACATTCATGATGATAATGATGAAGTAGTAACTTTTAAGTAAATTCAACAAAAGACAGCCAAAAGTTGCAATTATGTTCGTTAAACAACATTCAAGCTCGGCCGAAGACAAAGCATTAAAAAAACTAACAAACACACAGGAAAAACTCGTTAAGTAAAGCAATTTCCAACATGTACGACTGTTTATCCCGTTTTAACCTCCCATCGAAGCGCGTTCGCCACTTGTTTCATATTATAGTGTTGTACATAGTTTCCTAATAGTTTGAAAGCTTCGCAGCGAGCGCGGGATTATTAACGACGAATCATCTGTTTGTATACAAACACTCACACAACCGCGAAGCTGTACATTGTTATTCCTCTTCCTAATTTATCTCGACCATGTTGTTTTCAATGAGTTTGTAAAATAAAACGGAAAAGAAATAATAAATCACACTAGGCAAATAATAAAATTAAGTAGTTGTCGTTATATGAAAAAAGCAAATAATTACATCCTAGAATAGAGCCACACAAATGTACACGTGTAAGAATGAACAAAAAAAAACAAATGTTTAAAACAACACAGTTTTCATCAAAACTGATCAAGTATTTCAGTACAAGCCATCCTCATCACATTATCATCATTTATTGTTAAAAACAAAATCCCATACAACAATACCAACTCACACAAACACACATGTTTATCGTTCCACAACTGCAATTCAATAAAGAAAAACCCATTCAGCAAAAAAAAAAACCCGAGCAAATCTCGTCCTTTTTGAGGCAATGAAGAATCTACAAAAAGAGAGCCACCGACGGTGGGCGTAAAAATGAAAAATGTTCCTTTGCTATACACACACACACAAACACACGAAGCAGTGAAATCAACTGAAAATAATTGTAAATGGTGCCAATCAATAGACTCTCCTGTTGGTTTGCGTTATCAAAAAGGAAAGGAAAAAACAAAGAGTTGTTTTTTGGGTAAGCAGACAACAAATGGCAACATACATACTAAAATAATAAAAATACTATTTTGTAGAAAGTTAAAAGTGCTGTTTGATTTCCAACGCATCACAAGCCTTGTCTTGCCATCCATAAACCAACCAACTTTTGGGAAGGGTGGGGAGGGAGTGGGTTTGGCGATTGTCCACGCTACATACAAAAACAAATGGTTTGGGCAATTATACACTAGGGGAGGGTTTCTGAGATTTGAAAGACTCTGACAGCTTCTGCCAAGTCAGTTCAATTTAAATTCACAGAAAAAAAATGATGGTAATATTCATCAGGAAATGGTGACAGATTTTGTGGCAAAATAAATGATTAATTTTACCTCTGAAAATGATGAATTTTCATCAGTTTTTGATGAATATTCATCAGGTTCACATTTTTACACATTTCTTAAGTAATATTACACAAAAAAAAGAAATAATATTCAACCTACCAAATTTTCAACATTCAAAAATTCAACTTTTTTTTGCTGTGTAGGGGAAATCTACCCTTTCCAATCAAACACCTATCTTCGTCATATGGAGAGTTTGATGCTCGATTAAAGCTCCAAAAATACTATTTGGGCTATAAACTTACCAGCAACAGCACCGCCTCGAGTAAGCACGCAAATGTATGCCACTTACTGGCCAAAAAGATCACATTTAATGCACTTTTGATCATAATTTGTATTTTGCGAGACCACTTCTCATCATTTTGTTGGCACACACAGTGACACACACGAGAATCTCTCAAACGCTTAATGAATATCGTCAAAATTAACTTTTCACTTTCGATTATTTTTTCACGGCGCTTAAGATATGAAATTGCTTCCAACTACCGGCAACATGTTCTTTTGATCATTAGTAAGGCACTCACTTGAAGAATAATCCCGAAAAATGTAATAAATTAGCAAGCGCCATAAAAAAACAAACGCGCCAAGTCGTTTGACGTTTCAATTTTCACTTTGCATTAAAATCGAAGGCTGAAGAAAACCGAGCGAGAGACGAAGGCAAAAAAGAACAAAGGCTGGCCGTTAACACCACCAGCAGCACAGCCAGCGATGCCAGGAAACTTTCCCTATAAATGCCACTTTTCGTGAGTGTTCGTTTGAACTGTCAGCGCAAATGGCAACACTCGACAGAGTGTTGGAAGAAAAAAGAACTAAGCCGATATTAGAAAAATGGGCGTGGCCCAATGCATTCGCCTCGATTAGAATACCCTTGGGAATTTTTTTTGTTCAATGCTTGGTAAAGAAACAGAATAACTTTTAGTGAAAGTGAAAATAAACAGAAATGTTCACAAAAACTTGCTCTACTCGTTGGTGTACTTGGTTTTAGTAAAATTCAAGGGAGACTCTAGATTATCCAGCATCATTCAAACACGACCGCTTATTAGGATTAAAATGGGTAGATTTCCCCTATGTTAGGTTCCGATTCGCATAAGATTCCAATCGAACTTTGTTTCAGAATTCGGATTAAACTGACTATGCTGAAATGGAATTTAATGATAACCAGGGTTAGTGAAATTTCAAGATTTCGCGGACAGCGTGAAATCCGCGAAATTTGACTTTTTCCGCGAAATCCCGTGAAATTTTATGTTTGTGTGAAAATGTAACGATTTTTCATAAAATAACTTATCAAACTCAAAAAGGAATAAAAATAATGTTATGAACTACTGTAGAATCAAGCGAGTGAATAACCTGGTTTTATTACTAATATAGGGTTAATGATTTTTGACGGTTTCGTAGACGGCGTGAAATTCGTGAAATTTATCAATTTTCTCGAATCATTGAATGCAAATATGGGCAAAAAAATAAATATATTTACACTAGTTCAGTAGTTTTGCAATCATTAGTTTTCAAAAAATGTAAGATTTGACGAAAACAAAAATTTTAGCAAAAAAAAAACATCGAAAATTTTCAAAAATTCGAAAGATTTCTAAATCAACCCAAACATTCTTATAATGATCCTAAACATTCTAAAAATGGAATGAAAAACGCAGGGGAATGAATTTTAAATTTATTTCAGCTGATCCATTGAAATTTTTAAGTTTTTCGAAAAAATATTTTTTTTGCCCCCTGTTTTTTCGGGCCAACTTTGAAGGGATGGGGAGGGGGGGGACAAAAACTTTTAATAAAATTTGTACCAGCCTATCAACTTAATAAATATTTCATCCAAAAAGAAAAGAAATTTTATTAGTTTTCAATTAAAAAGCTTGATTATATATGTGTGTCAAGTTGATATGAACCATTGGAAGAAATGTTGAGATTTTTGAGTTTTTTAGAAACTAACAAAATTTAGTAATATATTCATTCGCTGTATTAAAAATTTTATTGCTATTTTATTTGAAAGGTATTGTTTTAAAAGAAATTAAAAGAACCAAGCTTTGTTTTATTCAAAATAAAATTAAGAGTATTTTTTTATCTTTGGAATCATATTTTAAAAACATAACAAATTTTTTTGGGCCTGTTAAATTTAAACGATATTTGTTTATTTGGGTGGATGATTCCCGTGAAAGTTAAAAAATACTACTTTTTTGTTTTCTCTTCTAGTTTAGAATAAAAATTTCGATTTTGATAAAAATTATATTATTTTTGCAAAATGTTTATAAATTTAGTTTTTGAAAAATGAGCTAAACCCCTTAAAAAATATGTTTAATGGGCTAAATGACGCAGAAAATTCAATTTATTTTACTCATTTTGACTGGACAAATCTAGCTTTGATATGAAATTCAATAAAATGTAAAATGATATAACAACTAGCGAACTAGCGAAAACATTTGAGCTTTGTTAGTCGAATATTAAAAGAGCAGTTCAGTAAATGAGAATACGCGTGCCCTACATTTTGTTTCAAAATATATATAGAGCCCATCCAATAACCAGGAGGATTTTTTTTTTTTTTGAAAATTGGAAGAATTTTTTTGTCGCATTCAAATTTAGTAAAGATTTTTTCACATAATAATACATAATGAAGCATAAAAAGTAGTTTCTGTGATTTAAACATAGGATTTTCAGAGTTATTTTAACATTTTTCAAGTTCCGCGAAATTTGCGTGAAATTTGGTGTTCTGAAATTGTGGTCCCCGTGAAATTTGCAATTTTCGAGCGTGAAAAATCACTAAGCCTAATGATAACCCTAAGCCCATACGAGTGTGGGCGTTCGTGGTGATCAGTGCCCTCAGAGATGTTCGGTAAGTGGGACATTCAACGCTCTATACAAGATTGGGCAATACAGTAGTTGTTCGGTAACTGGGCGTTGTTTAACTGGGCTGCTTTTTAATTGGCCGCTCGATAACTGGGCCGTAGCCCAGTTAAATAGCAAACAAACGTAAAAAAACCAAAACAAACCAAAATGACCGAGGGGTTAATGGAGACAAAAGCATGTTCAATATTTGCACTTTGCACCAAATTCTCCACCCTTGCAAATCATAACTGCACACCAAATATTTGCACACTTGAAATCCTACCCCTTCTCCACCCCGCATGCCTAGAGTGGTGCGTGTCTCGACTGAGCTTTGTTGCTTTCGACCACTCAGTTTCAAACTAGGGTGTGTGTCTTAGATACTTGCACGATTGTCTAATAATCTCTGAAATCCGCAATAAATAATAAAAACTTTTTTCAAACTTTTAGTTCATTTAGTCACTATTAAATAAATATGAAAAGTAAACATCGTAAATAAATTTGATTATTTTTTATTTTTATATTTCATCAGGAAAATATTATGCATCGGTGTTCCCCTCGTAATTTTTTGTTCGGCCCAGTTAGCGAGCAGCTTTCGGTGACTGGGCTACGTTCTCAGCCCAGTTACCGAACAAATACTGTAGTTTATAACTTTGGAATAAACATCCACACTTACGACACGAATGCCATTGCAATGGTTAAGTGTCTTTAACAAAACTAACAATAATAATAAACATCCACAAGTTCTGCAGAAATATTCACTGTGCATGCAATCCGTTAGAAGCACCGAGCAGTTCGCGCAATAGTCGTCGTTCTCCGGAAACGTCCGGGTTGGACACCGAGGATCCCATGGACACACGTGCAGCATCATCGGATGCGGCTACAACGTCATCATCGACGTCATCACCGAGGCCAGCCGGATTGGACACCGAAGATCCCTGTAGAGTCGCAACCGGGACTCGAGACACGACGTTCCGGACGCAGCACCATCGCTGCCGATCATTAACCTCCCAACCACCCACTGACCTCATGTCTGCTTCCGTCGTGTCCTGCTCCGGATTCCGCCAACCGGTTCCAGCACAATTCAATCACAATCACACTTCCGGGCCAAACGTTCACTCTCAACAGTCCACAGCGTAAACATAAACACGCGCCTTTTTTCAGGCTGTCAAAAACCAAGTACACGCTTCAGTAAGAATAGTCTTTTTCGGGTTATTATTACCCGGTCAATATATTTATATTGTTTACATTATTTGGAAGGACGGAAACCCTACAATCCCGTGGACATGTCAGCGTTTTCGTCACCGGACACGGCCGCCGGATTGGGGATTACTGCTCTGCCACGGCGAATGATGATGATTTTTTGGTTCGGTGATTCTGCGACTATGCCATTCAAATGCTGGTTGGGGACCATCCATAAAGCGAGCGCGCTTATGTGTGTAAACGCAGCAAAAAGCTTGCAATTATTTTTTTCAATCAGGATGCTAAAAGGGAGCGATAACAAATTACGCAACGCTACCAAAAACATCAGGTTAAATTTTGTACCGGCCAGCAAAAACAAATGGTTAGGTAGTGTGTATAAGATCGGTTTCGTTCAAAATCGTATTTCCATTCAGAAAAGCCTATAACATCCAGTACTTTGTTCTAGAAATCAAGAGGAAATCCAGTTTTTTGGCGAAAACTTAACATACGTGTGGGACAAACTTCAATTGCGTTTTTCTCAGCTTGCTGTTTTTGCATATAAAAGCAAACCAATCCTCTTTAACGACCCTTGAGTCTTTTGTGGTCTCTGTTGCAAGTTTCTGCTCATTTCTAGGCGTCCCAAGGTTATAGCAAGTTTCTATCAAAAGTTTTGCAAAATTAGTTGCTTAAATAGTGAAAATCCGAAAATTGGATGGAGTTAGGAGCGAGTTTTTAACCTGCCAAACATACGAGAATTTCCCCTAATTTGTGAAAATAAAACATGAAAAAAGATGTGTAAGGCGAGTGAGCGAAGTCCACGGAAGAACGTTGCCTGGGGTGATGAAACTTCAGCTTTTGTTGAATGGTGATTGAATCAACAGTGCAGCGCCTGCTGGGATTCCAAGTTGTCAGGCGATGAACTTTGAACGACAAAAATGGTTTAGGATGGCAGATCGATTGTTAAGCGGCTTGTTTTATCCAGCGCGCCGGCTAGTCGCTCATGGACTTGTGAGGATTGTGTTTCTGAAGCAGGTATGCCAAAACTCTATATTTACTTCAGCTTTCGACGGCCCGAGGGACAAAAACTTTTATTATGAATTGTAAGTGCCTGGAATTCATTTTTTTTGCAATGTACATCAAGTTACAGGAAATAAATTTTACATTTTCAGGACCACTTTTGGAACCATGTGGGAGACCATTAAAAAAAATCAATAGGGATTTCTTGTAATCTTTCCATTTTGGAATCACTGATATTTTTTAAGTAGTAAAGCACCCCAACTAAAATGGAGACGAAAACTTATTGCCACCTTAATTTAAAAAAATCAATGCTTTTCTCGTTCAGGAAAAATGAGATTCGAACTCACTACCTCTGATATCTAAACCTAATTGTTACCACTAAGCTAGCAGTACTGATATGTAAACGGTTGATTAACAGTCAATGAAGTTTAGCTAGTCTACTGAGGTCTTATCAAAGGAAAATGTTGAAGTTCTGAACTGAGTTCTCCGGTCGTTTAAAAAAAGCCTACTGAACGAACGTTTCTAAGAGACGAGCGTTCGTTCTCAGAGCTGTTGTTTTTCGTGCTGCTGTGTGAACTTGAACGAACGGAGAACCCGTTCAAAAGCATGACTGCTTCCAAAATTGAGTCAGTTTTATAAATCCTTTGGCCTTGATAGCTGTTTCGAAGCTTTTGTCATTAAGTCCTTTCAATTCCATCAGCTTTGGATATGTTTTGTTTCATGATTATCATAATTTGTAAATCATCTTGTACTTGTATTTGTTCAATGTTTCAAATTCAAATTCAAATTCGGTTTTATTGGTGAATAATCAAGATACAATAAGTTCTTTTGAAGTACAAAACAGAGTTTTGGAGTTCCTTTCAGCTGTGTGTTACATCATAATCCATTTTGGAACAGTTATTGCTTGTAAATAAAGGTGTTACCAAGAGTAAGAAAAATTAAAAAAAAAACTTACTAAACTTGCTAGGAAAAGGGGATAGAAATAGAGAAAGCTTAAAACTAGATCACAGTTTTTTATCCTTTATAGATGTGCTTAGGGTAGAGTAGTCATCAATGAGACACGGGGAACAATGATAAAATGGCTCTCACAAGTCGTAGTTTCAACCAATCATGCTCATATTTGGGGGAAAGGTGTGTCTACTGGATACACGTCTGCCATATTAGTGGCTTTGGTTATGGACGCTCCCTTGAAAAGTTATTCATAAATGTTTGATTCTGGGGTGTAAAAGTAAATTGTGGACAAAAATTAGTTTTTCGCTCGTAGGCTGCCATTTACACCAAAACTAATATTTCTTCAAATTTCTTTCGACGTTCCATAGGGCTTAAGTTGGGCTACAATGTCCTTTCATTAGATTTGGCCAAAATTTAGAATATACCCAGAATCCAGGGCTGTCTCATTGTTCCCCACTCATTTCAGCCCATGGGTAACAATGAGACACTTTGATTTTTCTTCAATAAACTTTTCAAAATCGATGGAAATCTTTCAAAACATGAATTAAAAGTGATTTTTGGCATATTTATAGAGTTTAAACTTCATTTAACCAAAAATACATAGTTATTTGGTATTAATATATGGATTTTACAAAATTTCAATACTTTTTAGTGTAACTATTGTTATTAAAAGTTTCATGTTGGCAAAATTGCTATAAAATGTTCAAGGCAAGTCACCTGTAATGGAACAATACAAAAACATGATGTTTTACTAGAAAAATGTTGATTTTCGTAAAGTGTCTCATTGTTCCCCCGCTGTCTCATTGTTCCTGCCAAGTGCGTCTACAATGGGACAGTTGAATAACTCTGGCTGTAGATGTCGGATCGATCTCATATTTTGGTCAATGTTAGAACACATTAAAAGAAAGATAATGCAACTAAAAGCTCATTAAAACATGCTAATGTAAAAACTAGAAAAATCGTTGAAAGTTGAAAACCAAAAGTGTCTCATTGATGACTACCCTACCCTAATCATTAATTCCCGGAGGGCTAGAAATTGCTCCGCCTTGTTACGGCAGCTCCGAAACCGCGTCATCATCTCCCCCGCGAGAGCAAAGAACTCCGGCAGGGTAAAGATATCTTCCCCGGTGACTTCTTGCTGGGCCGCATTGCCGCTACCGGCCGCGACCACGCTGGCAAACGATCGCCCCCAGCCAGGAGGGATTGCTGGGTTGTCCGCTGGAACCGTACGCTGGCCAGCTGCAGGAACGGCTGCACTCGTACTTCGTTGAGGAGGGTGGGACGCTGCTGCTTTCTTCTTCCTCTTTTCCTGCTCCTCGAGGTAGGACTTGCGCGCGACGCATCCGCGGTAATTACCGGTATGGTTACCGCCGCAGTTCGCGCACTTTACGCGCGGCTTGGTTTGTTCTGCGTTTTCCCCCAAGTCCGCCTTTCGTGGCAGTGCGCACACCTCCGAGAGGTGTGACTCACCGCACTTCACGCAGCGGGGCTGGAGGTTGCAGTTCCGCGAGCCGTGGCCGAATTTCTGGCAACGGTGACATTGCGCTGCGTCCGTCGGATTTTTGGAGTAAAACCGCCAGTTTACCCAAAAACCGTCCAACGCCTTAGTCCGCCGCAGGTCTTGAATCTTGACGGTGCCGCGGTCGAAGTACAACAGGTACAGTGTGTGTGTACCTGTGACTGTTGTCTTCCGCGAGAGGACTTTTATGTCTCGCGGCGTTATTCCGGCACCAGAGAGGTGCTCCTTGAGGACGGAGGTCGGGCGGTCTTGGTACCCCTGCAAGACAATCTTTACAGCGGTCTTCTGCGCGGGGTCAAATGTGTAGAATTTGAAGTTTTTACGCTTAAATTTCTCCACAACCAGGTCGGAGTTCTTTTGGTCAAATGTGAACACTTGCACTGACGCTTTACCTATTTTGAGGCAGTACACGAGGCCTTCCAGCTGCTCGTCAACATCGTCCGCCAACGTGTCCAAAACAAAAATTGGTGGTGGTCGTCGTTCCTTTGGAGTAATTACTTTTTTGGCGTCGGCACTTTTTCCGTGCACGACCATCGTCGTCGTCGTCGTCGGTAGTGCTACCGTCGGTGTTGTTGTAGCTGCTTTCCTCGTCACTCAGCCTCGCGAACTTGTTACTGGTGGGAATGTTGGCGGATGTTGAAGCGCCATCGGTCGACGGATTGCCGGAAGTAGCTGAACGGAGCCTAATAGGGCTGCGATCCTGGACGCGGTAATTAGCGTGTAGTAACTTGGGGTCGAATCCTTTGGCGCTCACACTCCCCGGCGCGATGGCGGTCGACGCGGCTTTGGTTTGTTTACCTTTTTGCACACGGCCGGTAGACGAACTTCGCGGGTTTTTCGAGGCCGCACTCGAACTGCCACGGCCACGGCCGGCCCTTGGCATGCTGTTGGAGCAAACTCGCGGCTAATCACGGTAAATTACGGCGAAAATTTTCGAAAAAAACGATGGAGCACTGAGCACTTGACTGCTGCTTGCACTCGTGCGTACACGGAGGACGTTTTGTTCAATGTTAAAATATGAAACATTCGTGAAATTTTCCGATCTTTTCTTATCAATTTTTTTAAATCAAGACTTACGTTTCAAAAAAGGCGTAATATTGAATGTTTGGCCCTTTTAAAATGTTAGTCTTGATTTGAAAATTTGAAAAGTATTGTTTTCGGAAAGATCGAAAAATTTCACGAATGATTCATGTTTTAACATTGAAAATCGGACCATTAGTTGCTGAGATATCGACGTTAGAAAATGGTGGATTGTTTGGGTGAGACTTAAAAAACACAAATTTTCCTGCTTTTTAAATCTTTGTATGGCAATATCTCAGCAACTATAGGTCGTATCAACAAGATTCAAAAAACCAAAATAGAGAGAATTTTCTCAGCTTTTCAACAATATTTTTTTCAGAAGTGGGCAAACATGTGCACTAATTTAAAAAAAATGGAAAACTGCGACTATTTTTCAAAAAAATATCTTGAAAATGGTGCACTTTATGAAAATTTCACTACAGTAATTTTTGATTGCAAATTTGATTTTACATCGAAAAATGAAGTTGAAAAATTTTTACGACCAATATTTCGATTTTTTGAAAAAATTAGTGTTGATTCGAAAGTTTATAACTCGGTCAAAGTTTTTTTGCACAACCTGGAAATTTCTGAAAAGTTGGCATTTTATGTCACTAAAACTAAAAATAGTTTTTTTTGCAATTCCATCGTGAAACTATTTACTTTTCCTGTCATTCTTGAACGACGAAATAGCCTACTTTTCTGTACCAAAAATAACAGAATCGAATAGCAACACTTTTCAAAATAAATGCTGAAAAGTTCTACTTTTCACTCAAATGGGTGCTGAAAAGTTGAACTTTTCAGCACTTGTTTCGAAAAGTAACACTTTTCAACATTTTTTTTATTGAAACGATTTATTGACAAAATACCGGAAAATTTGACATAAAATTTTACTCAGTGTGTGTTTTTTGGAGTTGCTAAAAATGTTGTATGGAACTCGTTGCAAAACTTGATTTTTTCAGCGCTCTTCGTATTTATCCAACTCGGTGAACCTCGTTGGATAAATGTACGACTCGTGCTGAAAAAATCCTCTTTTTGCAACTTGTTGCATAAACTACATTTTTTTTGCAAATCAAGTTTTATTGACAAAAAGTAAAATTAAAAATCACCAATTTTTTTACCGTGTATCATTTTTTTCAGTGTAGTTCTTATCCATACCTACAACTTTGCCGAAAACACCAAATCGATCAAAAATTCCTTCAAAAGATACAGTTTTTTTTTAATTTTCATATATCAGCTGCCAAATTTGTATGGAAAATTATATGGACAAACTAATGATGCAAAATTGCTTCTTTGGGTATACCAAAAAAGTTTTATTTGTTATACATTATATAATCTCTCATTATTTTCATTTTATTCATTATATTCATATTTCATAAATTTCAAACGCCTAACCCCCCCAAAAAATTACTAACCCCTCTAAAAAAAGACATCCCAGGGCCTTCATATGTTTTATGGACTGGACGAGGGAGTCGTGGGTCGCCTGGCCCAAGTCACATGAGTTTCATTGTCCTTTTTATTATGTCATAAGAAATGTTTGGAATGAGAATGACAATCTTTTAAGGTCCATAAGATATAAGTCGGTTACTAACCAAACCGTCTCAGTTGAAACAACATACTGTGGTCGTGGCCAAGTCCTGCCAAGACGGAGGTACAAATACATACATACATACATTTCTAGGCGTCCGAAGGTTATGTGTGGTGAGTGACCCAAAACCTCTTTTACGCACGTTTTACTTCCCCATCCGATAGAAGGCCAGGAGGAAAAAGCGGGAATCGAACCCGCGCCCCATGGCAACTTAGGGAACGGCAGCCGAAGCCGCTAACCACCGCGCCACGAGGCCCTGTTTTTGCATATATTTATACACGTAATTGCAATTGTGCATCTATTTATAACGATAACCTGTTAGTTTACAACTATTTATCAAGTCAAGGAAGTAACTGTAGCAAGAATATAATTGATAGTATCATATGTCTTTCCTCATATAAGCGGTATACGCACTTCGGAAGGAACCGGTCAAGAAAATAAAATAAAATGGGCACTAGAATGGGCAGCAGCGGAAGCGCAAGCAAGTCAGGGAGGGTGAAGAAAAGCCCCAAAAATCGCTCCCTCTCCTTTGATCTGCTATTCGTAAAGCTGTTTCTTGACCCCTTTCCTTCCGATTAAAAAAAAAACACTTGAAATAATAACTTGTTTAAAGAGATGCTTACTGTTAATTCAACCGAGGTTTCTTTATAATGGTTGGATAGAGTTTTTAGTCAAATCAACAGAATTGTTCATTCAAAACATACAAATATATTTACCGTAAACTGGGGTCATCCGGACACATGGGGCGAATTGGGACAGTAGTTTTAACCATGTTGGAGCACAATATTTTGATTTTTCTGGTTGGTTTCGGATAGAACAGACTCAGAACAACAAAATGTGTACAAGTGTACATCCATTTCCAAGTTTAAAAGCTTTAAGTGGTCTAAAAACTGCTGTCCCTATTCAGGCTGTAGTTCCCGATTCATCCCAGATTACGGTAACAAAAAAGTTTATTGATTCTATCGAACTGCGTTTACACATTTCTGACAGAGTAAATTCAAGACTGAAAATTTAGTTTAGTTTTGGCCTTATAGAGTTATCTACGTGCGCATGTATTGCGTGTACGTACACGAAAAAGATTGAGGTTAAATTTTGTACCCTCCAGCAAAACAAATGGCGTGCTAGTGTGCGTGAGATCGGGCTTAGATAACTCTATTGCCGATGCAAATATTTTTCAAAGTTTTTGTCCCTTGGCTCTGGCCGGAGTCGAGGGAAGGGGTGGGGGCAAAAAAATAAAAAAAAATATATATGAATACTGAAATAACAAGCCAAAGTTTCAACATTTGCATGGAAAAATGTTTAAAAATACATTTTACACTAGTCCAGTTGAGGTTGTTTTGCAATCATTAGTTTTCAAAAAATGTAAAATTTGACGAAAACAAACATTTTAGCGAAAAAATACTTTTTGCGATAATAAACATCGAAAATTTTTAAAATTTCAAATGATTTTCAAATCAACCCAAACATGCTAAAATGATTCTAAATGCAGGGGAATGCATCTTAAATTGATTTCAACTTATTGCACTTAAATTTTCATTGAAATATTGAAGTTTTTTGAAAAAAAAATGTTTTTTGCCCTCTGATTTTTCGGGCCAACTTTGAAGGGCCCGAAATTGGCTAAAGTTTAAAAAACTTGAGTAGTTTCCATTTTGCGTGTACTATCGGAAAATTTCATTATGGTTTGCGTCTTAGAAAAAGGTTCGTGTCTTTACCTTTTTATTTTATATTCCCAAGACTCGTACCAAATCAATGCCATCTAGTGGCACATTGTGATGAGCAATTTACATGGAGGCGCGTGGTTATTGGAACACAAAAAATGTTAGGCATTTTTTAATTAATACTTTTTGTAATTAAAGGAACTATCCCTAACTTCGGTTCTGGTCAGGGATGCCAGATACACAGATTTGTCTGTGTTTCACAGACTTTTGAGCTTGTGTCAGACATTTTTTGAGGTGCACAGACTTTTAAAAAACTTTATTAAATTAATATTTTGTAATCTTTTTTGTCGAAACTTATTTAGTTAGACTTCAAATGCTTAAAAACGCAGTTTCTGATGGATTTCAATGACCGTGAATTGATATATTTGAATTTTAGACAAATGCACAGACATACAAAGACTTTTTTACAGACATTTTCAAAAACCATGTGGCATCCCTGGTTCTGGTCGTTATATTGGTAGATTTGTCTTTTTTTGCCATCTTAAGAGGAATTGTGTAAGAGTGTTTTCATGCCGATCTATTTCTTCAAGAGACATGACGTGAATTTTCTGCATGGGTATAAAAACATAACAATTTTTTTTAATTGTAACTACTTGCCATGGTGCCATTTGATTGAAACAGTGTTGATGAATGCACGAGTATTGTTGTTATTATTTAGTTTTGAAAAAAAACGGTGATTTTGTATTTTTAATGGAAACCTCTTTTTTTGGTACCACACATCGAAATTTTATATAAAAAATCAAAATATTTGTTAAATCATGCTAAAAAGGATTATTTTTGCAGTTTTCTGTTTCTGTTTGTTTCACGTCATTTTTTATTGATTTTTTTAAATCACAAATACCCCCCCCTCCCCCTCCCCACTCTTTGAATACAAGGGGGGGAGGCGTTGAAATGAACATTGAAAAATATTTGCAATAGTCTAATTGATGAATTGTAAATTCAACAACTAAATACATGTTCAGAATATTTCTAGAGTTTTTGTTTTTTTTTTTAAAAAAAAGGTCCTATATGTCTTTCATATGTTTACAGGACAGGATTTTTTCCTTTGCCCCACTTTGCGTTACACCTCTTGAAAGATTTGTGCAAAGTTTGACAAATTCCATCTGTAAAATGGTGGCGTTTTTCATTCAGTGTCTAGAGGAACCACGCCTGCGCGGCAATTTCCCATCTACACCACACATTCCTCTGCACGTCCCTTTTTCCTCGTGCTTGGCCACCCCATCATTTCACAGTGGCATAACACTGGCACAATATGTTGTGCCGAAGGACTTAAATGATGTTTGTTGTGTTGTCAAAAGTGTATCGAAACAAGGGGGAAGTGGAGAGTAAGGCAGCATAGGCGTTTTTTATGCAGTTCAACTTTTGTTTATTAAACTGCAATTTAATAAATTGAAACGTAAATAAAAAAATTGGGCGCATGATGAACATAAACAACAATTTAATAAATTAATATTTTTTAAAGTTTTTTTTTTAATTCCGGTAAGGCCGATGCAAATATATTTCAAAGTTGTTGTTCCTAGATAACACTTCAGAATTTCAAATTTTCAATGAAAAAGTTTTTTGAAAATGCAATATACACTAGTACAGTTAGTTTGCCATTATTACACATTACACTAAAAAATAACAAAAACATCTAAATCACACCAAAACAATAGGGAAGTGGAGAGTAAGGAAGCATAGGCTTTTTTTTATGCAGTTCAACTTTCGTTTATAAAACTGAAATTTAATAAATTGAAACGTAAGTAAAAAAAAATTGGGCGCATAACGAACATAAACAACAATTTAATAAATTAATATTTTTTAATTTTTTTTTAAATCCGTTAAGGCCGATGCAAATATATTTCAAAGTTGTTGTCCCTAGAAAACACTTCAGAATTTCAAATTTTTAATGAAAAAGTTTTTCGAAAATGCAATATACAGTTAGTTTGCAATTATTACACATTACACTGAAAAATAACAGAACCATCTAAATCACATCTTGGTTACATATTACTTTCACAGCAAAAAAAAAACGTATTTCAGTAGCGGCCTGGGAGTAAAATATTTTTAGCATTATTGAATGGAATTTTAATGTAGCATTACATGTAGCATATGTAGCCCTCAGTGTGGAAAACCTACTTAACCGAAATGTAATACTCATATAGGCGTTTATTCTTTTCCACACTTCATCGGTCTGATAGCCGTGCGGGCTAAGGCACCAGTCTTCTCTGTCGATGCCGAGTTTGAATGCCGTCGATTGCAACTTTTTTTGTGAGTAGAAAAAAAAACAAAGTCTGCGCGGTATGTGATATAAAGTAACATTGCATGCACATAACATGCTGTTGTATATCCGATTTTACATTCGAATTGTTTGCTGTATTCCCTATACTGCTCAAAATTGAAGTATTCCAAATTAATTATTCCGAAGAAAACGCGTTTTAGAGTGCATCATCAAATTTTCGTCCAGGCAATTTTCCATTAGCATGGGATATTAGCTGTTTTTTATAAACATAACAATTTTAAAGTTGTATTCAGGTTTATCCAGGTTTTTAAGCAAAGATGGCGTTCGAATGGTGAACGTCCCAAATGTCAAAATCGCGCAGTAGCACCAACATTAGAAAATAAAATGTAGATGTCATACATGGCACACTTTTTTCGTAATGTTGGCACCACTGCGTGATTTTGACATTTCAGGGCGTTCATCATTCGAACGCCATTTTCGCTTAAAAATCTGGATAATTTTATCACACACATCGACAAAGCTTATTTTTCTATAAGAACAATGACACTTTGTTTGACTAGAAAAAAAAGAAAAAAACAATATTCCTGTGTGGCTTCCATATTGGATCCAACAAATTGTCCGCCGAGGGAAAACCGCAGCAGCAACCAACCTACCTCCTCGAAGGATCACACAAGAAAGAGGACGAGGCAGGGATGGCTGCTCTCACGCGCCCATTTATTTACTTCCTTGAACAGATAACTATACTGCCAACCATTGAAAAAACGGCTAATATCCACTTTTGACAAAAACGAGATATTAGCACCAGGTGGTAGAGGATGTTCCAACGCATCTTCTGGAACTTGAATTTTACTGAAATAGTGTTCAGACTTGGCTGTCGATGCGAAAAACCAAACGGCTAATATGCCACTCTTATGGGGAATAGCCTTGACGGAGATTTTGTGACAAACACTAAAACGCGTTTTTCTCGGAATACTTGATTTGGCATAATAGCCGAATTTTCAATTATGGGCAGTATATAGTTATAAACTATCGTTAATAAAAATAAACGCTCAACACAAATCAAAACCCATTTTCCCTAAAAAGGCAAATTGAGGAAGCTGTTACTTGTTACTGGACAATATTTGAATATTGTCGATTGGATTCGAATAGATCAGACACAGAACATCTTAAATGGAACATCGTTTTCCAAAAGTCAAACTTTCAAGTGCTCTAAAAACTGCTGTCTCTATTCAGACTGTAGAGAATAAGCAAACGAGGTGTCCACCCACCTCCTACCGAGTTGTGACGAACAAATAAAAAAAAATCTTTCCCAACACGTGCGCACGCCACTGGAACCCCAAACCAAACAACCTCCGACTCCGGTTTGAGATTTGACGTTCCAAGGCACGATTCCGCACGCTATAACACACACTACTACTACTCAAGAGGGGGGTTTGTATAAACGGGGAAATGTTTTGGCGTCCGACCCATCCTCCCCACACCTTACACGAAATGTCCTGGCAAAGGAGGGGGTGGCACTGGCTGCTCGTCCTGTTTGGTGGTGGTACGTCAGAAAAAGGGAGCGAACCTTTGCCATCGGTTGCTTTGACGGGCTAGACGCGATAGTTTTGTGTGAAAAATTATAGGTTTTTTAAGGATTTGGATTCGCCACGGTCACTCGAGTTTGTTTAAGTATTTAGTACTATCGAGTAATTTGATAATTGAGTACAAAGGGCTGTTGGAAATCGAAGGAATTGCTGTACGAATTGGTCTACGATAGAATGAAATTAAAGTGAGCTTAAAGTGATGATAGGCGTGCTCTTTTAAGCGCAGCATGGAATAGAAAATTAAGGATAACGAAAGGATACCAAAAGTGTTTAATTAGGGGTTAAGTTTGATTTACAAATAGAGTGAACAAATTTCGTGTTTTGTCTGGCTGTGCGAAAAAAAATGCTACAACATGGCGAGAAAAGGCACAGTGCAGATACAGAGAGTGGGGCAGCCCTCGCGTCAAGCCTGCCCTTTTAGCGAAGCCAATCTTGCCGATCAATATTCAAAGGAAAGTTATCGTAGCGCCGGGATCCACGGGTGGCGTAGGTGCCATTAATTCTGGTCTTGCGACCGGTAGCAAGGTGAAACTCATTCAAAAAAATTTCACGGCTGCAAAATCCCTTGACGGCGGCGGAGAGTCATTCGATTCCAGACGGCACTTGCCCAACAAACTGTCTGAGGAGCAGTTGCGCATAGGGTTGGAGGCGCTGGGTGGTGGAGCGAGTGGAAACGTGTCAACCACCCAAACGATGTCGACGAGCTCTCCGTTGAAAAACATCCCGACAAAAAAACTGCCCGAAAGCGCCGGCAAGAAAGCAACCCCTTCCTCCCCTAATTTGGGTGGTTGTACGAACGATTGCTGTGGAATTATTCTTAACTCCAACAGCAGTCACAAGCAGCAAAGTTTGCAAAGCTCAAAAAATGGCACAAACTGCAGCCTAAGCAGTGCTGGAACGGCCGCGACCAACTCTGCCTACCAAGGGGTCAAGTCATGCTTCTCCAATCACGAGCCCAAGTCATCCGGTCGCAAGCTGGAAGATAGCCGCATTAAATCGTCCAGCGACAGCGTGGACAGTTCGCTCTCGTCAAGCTCCGGTGGGTTCAAAGACCCCGACTTTATCACGCGCCAAACGATGGCCTTCGAGCTATACAAGAACCGGGAACCCGGAATCAGCAACACCACGAGCAATATCTGCATCACGAAACCACCGCAGCACATCCAAAGCATATCGCAATATCAGAAATCATCGAAACAACTAGAGCAAATGCTAGCACAACGACTGGAGAAAAGCCTTGCCCTGGGAAGTGGTCCGTCCGCGTCCGTAGTTGCCGGATCCCAGCCACCCCCGATAGCTCCCCATCACCTCAGGGCCCGTAGCATCGACACGAGTATCGGTTCGTCCCTGAGCACCGTTGGAAGTGGAAATGTAAGTGGGACCGGCGCAGGAACAGGAGCCGGTGGATGTTTTCTGGGGTCCAGCACGATTCCGAAACAGATACAACAAAAGCTGCAGGAAGAGATGAAGATGCAGTGTAAGAACATCAAGGAGAAATTTCTCATTGAAAAGCGACACCCTCAGGAACACTACAAACCGGCGTACAGGGAAACGGTGGGTACAATTGAAGTGCGGTTCAGTATATGATCTTAGAATATAGGGTTCATCCATCTACAGCTAATATTAAAGCATTTTAATTTTTCTTCCTGTGCAAGATGTAATTTCGATCAGCTTGAAAGTCTGAAAAATGTTTCCCATTAATTTTCAATGCGCAATTATTTCATTGCATATTGATTCAACAGGGATCTCAGTGATTGCATACCAGTACGATCGAAGCATGCTGTTTTACGTATCTGGTCCAAAGAGCCTAGAAACATTTGTTAAGATTCTCCCCGCGCAATTAGGAACAAGAAAAGGTGGCTAAAACTATGGCAAATCTCAAGCCAAATTTTGTATTGAAAAATTTTGTTCTAAATGAAAAAATAGACCCTATTTTTGTATTTTATTTCGATGAAAAATAGTTTTTTTTTCTGAATTCTGAGTACGCCATCAAATCGGGCGTCCAATTTTACAAGACCCCTTGACATCAAATTCCCTTCAGGCAGCAAATTGAATAACACGTATTTTTCGAATGTTCAAAAATAGAAGGGGTCGTACCGCCCATCCGTAACGAGGTAGATTATCGGAAGGTTTGTATGGGACTTTGGATAAGGCTGGTACAAATATTTTTAAAAGTTTCAAAATTGGCCCGAAAAATCAGGGGGCAAAAAAAAATTTTTGCAATAAACTTCAAAATTTCAATGAAATTTCAAGTGCAACCAACTGAAATCAAATTAAAATACATTCTCCTGCGTTTAAAATCATTTTTAGCATGTTTGGGTTTATTAAAAATCTTAAGATTTTTGAAAATTTTCGATGCAAAATCTTTTTTCGATACAATTTTTGTTTTTGTCAGATCTTAGATTTTTTGAAAACTTATGATTGCAAAACAACTGAACTAGTGTAAAATGCATTTTAAAACACTTTTTTCATTTAAATGTGAAGACTATGGTTTGTTATTTAATTTTTATATTTTTTTATTTTTGCCCTCCCCCTTGACCCCGGCCAGGGCCGAGGGACAAAAACTTTTTTAAATATTTGCATCGGCCTAATCGAATCATGAACAAAAAAAGTATTTTTTTATTTTCTCAGCTTTGACATATGTACAATACAATAAGAATTCTGCGCTTCCAGTTGATCAAATTTGAATAGTTATTTGCCTTAAAAATTACTAAATGCATTTTCCTAATATTTCAACAAAGCCAATTTGGCCGCCATCTAGATTCAAAAAATTCAAGCCACTTCAGAGGGTCATACTTAAGCTCAACAATCAATGATAAGACAACGAAAAAAAAAGAAGCTTCGTGATTCGATTATCCAAAGATTCGTACATTCAAAGTGATTTTTGGTTTTTTTCGAAATTTTTCGCCGTAGTTGATCGTGATTACCCGCGAGTTTGCTTCTCCAGCACGCCAAAGGCCGGCCGTGGCCGTGGCAGTTCGAGAGCGGCCTCGAAAAATCCGCGTGTGCAAAAAGGTAAACAAACAAACGCCGTGTCGGCCGCCATCGCGCAGGGTAGCGTGAGCGCAGATGGAATCGACAAAAAGTATCTACATCCCGGATACGTTCCGAGATCACCAGTGCGAACCCATTCCGGTACTTCCGGTGCCACGACCAGTGGCACATCAACATCCGCCAACATCCCCACCAGGAACGAGTTCCAGATACTGAGCGACGACGAAGAAAACAACAACACCGACGGTAGCAACACTACCGACGACGACGACGATGACGGGCGTGCACGGAAGAAAGTGTCGACGCCAAAAAAGAACAATTCTCCAAAGGAACGTAGACCACCTCCAATTTTTGTTTTGGACACGTTGGCGGACGATGTTGACGAGTTGCTGGAAGGCCTCGGATATTGTCTGAAAATCGGTAAGTCGTCAGTGCAAGTTTACACATTTGACGAAAAGAACTTCGACCTGGTTGTGGAGAAATTGAAGCGTCAAAACTTCAAGTTTTACACATTCGACCCCGTGCAGAAGACTGCCGTTAAGGTCGTTTTACAGGGTACCAAGACCGCCCGATCTCCGACCTCAAGAAGGACCTCTCGGGTGCTGGCATAACGCCGCGGGACATAAAGTCCTCTCGCCGAAGACAACAGTAACAGGTACACACACCCTGTACCTGTTGTACTTCGACCGCGGCACCGTCAAAATTCAAGACCTGCGGCGAACTAAGGCGTTGGACGGGTTTTGGGTAAACTGGCGGTTCTACTCAAAGAACCCGTCGGACGCAGCACAATGCCACCGTTGCCAGAAATTCGGCCACGGCTCGCGGAACTGCAACCTCCCGCCCCGCTGCTTGAAGTGCGGTGAATCACACCTCTCTGAGGCGTGTGCACTGCCGTGCAAAGCGGACTTGGGGGACAAGGCAGAGCAAACGAAGGCGCGCATCAAGTGCGCCAACTGTGAAGGTAACCATACCAGCAACTACCGTGGATGTAGCGCACGGAAAAATTACCTCGAGGAGCAGGAAAAGAGGAAGAAGAAAGCAGCAGCGTCCCACCCTCCTCAGCGAAGTACGAGCGAAACCGTGCCGGCAGCTGGTCATCGTACGGTTCCAGCGGACAACTCAGCTTTCCCTCCTGGATGGGGGCGATCGTTCGCCAGCGTGGTCGTTGCCGGCAGTGGCAATACGGCCCAGCAAGAAGTTACCGGAGAAGATCTCTTTACCCTGCCAGAGTTCTTTGCTCTCGCAGGGGAGATGTTGACGCGGTTTCGGACCTGCCGTAACAAGGCGGAGCAATACCTGGCCCTTGGGGAGCTGATGATCAAGCACATCTATAAAGGATAAAAAACTGTGATCAAGTTTTAAGCTTTTTCTATTTCTATCCCCTTTCCCTTGCAATTTTAGTAAGTTTTTTTTTATTTTTTTCTTACTCTTGGTGACACCTTTATTTACAAGCAATAACTGTTCCAAAATGGATTATGATGTAACACACAGCTGTAAGGAACTCCAAAACTCTGTTATGTACCTCAAAAGAACTTATTGTATCTTGATTATTCACCAATAAAACCGAATTGAATTGAATTGAAGTGATTTTTTCAGTTTGTAAGCAGTCTTCAATTGCTAATTGATTTTGTTTGGCATTTGAAAAAATGTACCGTTCGTGGAAGTGACTATGGGTCTAAAACGATACACCTCTCGTAGTTTCTTATTAACAAAAACAATTTAAATATCATTGAAAAACTTTGTTGTTTTGAATTGTTTTTAGATAGTTTACTAACATTTTCCCAAAATATGGTGGAACTTGATAAACTCTACCTTAAATGCAAATCGTTTAAAAATTGACACAATCTCACCCCTTAGAGGGGTGACAATGGGTCAAGTGAAACTAAACTGATGCTCAAATGCAAAGATAGGGTCAAAACAAGTCATCCAACAGTGTTTCTTGTTAGAAGGAATCGTATTGACATGCTATAATGTTTGAAGTAGAGTTTTTCAATCGTTCGATACTTTTCGAGCAATTCCAATATCAAATCCTGACAGAACTTTTTAAGTGTTTTTGAAACCGCCTTGAGTCAGGGGTATTAAAAAACACCCAAAAAGCAAAAAATTAAAATTTGATTTATTGGACCTTTTCAAGAAAAACTCCAGACTTGAACTATTCCGGTTATTTCCACCTGTTTAGGCCCGGAAAATTTTACGAAGTTTCGATAGGTATCTGAAGTTCGATTATCTGAACGGTATGGGACTTCGGATAATGGAATCACAAACAAACAAAAATCTTCGTTTTGTTGTTTTAAACCAAAACATCATATTCGAATTCTGCGTTTTTTGCAATTTATTTTCCTAATTCGATTATCCTAAGTTTCGATTATCCGAAGTGAAATTTTTCCGAAGCCTTCGGATAATCGAGTTTGAACTGTATTCAGAATCCTCGTTAGTTTCAGGTGTTGGAGTTATATTCGATTATCCGAAGTCCTAAATAATTTTCTTTATTTTTTCAGAAAATAGCACAAGCAGCACCAGATGGAAAGACAGCGCCAAAACCTAAGGTATGCTTCTTAAAAGTCAGTACTGACTTGCACAATTTACACAGCTTTTCACTCTGGAAAACTGGTTCATCGGACTGGACCTGCGGGCGCAAAGAAATAATTACTGGTTAAAAATATACTGGGAGCAAGCCGTAGACTCATAAGCGACGCGGCGTGCACAAACAAACAACAACAAAATCCCGCACAGATAAAAGTAGTAAAACCAGTTTCGTACCAGTTTTCATCAATGAAAAAAAGCAGTTTCACTCTCGATCGACCGCAGATTTCCAAACCACTGACGAGCGACTTTTTTGCGCGGTTCTCCCGATCCACATTCGTCCGGCCATCAACGGCTGGCTGGGGTGCTGAGTTGAGTAGATTGGCTTAAGCCGGCTCCGTTGTGCTCTCCCCAAAACGAAAGAGGTGTATGAGGCGAGGGAAGAAACCGCACAATGAATGAATGAATATATTTAAATCGCTTATTTTGACGCGTGAAAGTGATAGTTTTCTCCTTCACATGAGCAGAAATTCACGTAATTTTATTGAATACTGGTCGGATCAATCGGCTCAGGAATGGTTCTTTTTGGGGCCAAGGCCTTGAACATGAGATGCGGAAATCATATTATAATTATGAAATTATCTAAACTTGCTCTTCCTTATAACACAATAGCTTGTCAGATGCAGCATCCATTCATTCAGCAATCTGGCGAATTGTGTTGTGTTGAGTGACGTTACATCATCGTCGTAACCAACTTATCAGTCTCCTCAGCTCACTAGCACTAGCACTCTACAGCATATGAACGAGAGTAGCGGCACGACGATGTGAAAGTAAATAGGGACGTGGCGTTACATCGTGCTGCCACCTGGTTTTTTTAAGCGCAAGAGTGGAAAAGTGCTGAGTCATCGTCTAAAAATCTAAAAATAGACGGCGTCCTATCTCGCCCAGCAAAATGAAGTCGATAAAGTAGTCGGTTTCGATGAGAAAAAGTGGAAAATGTGGTCTAAAAATAGCGACGCCATCCCCCTATTATGCGAGAATTGAACATTGATGCGCATGTAACAATAAATTGACATACCGTTGTGAAACTCGAACAAATGAGTTGTAGAGCAAACACTTTGGATGTTGATCAAAAAACTTTGTTGCATAATGAATGGATAATGGATTCAGGGTACAAAAAAAAGAAAAGTCAACCAAAGGATCCCCACACATTTTCACTTTGCCGCCAAAACAGTAGACCTAACATAACTTTCAGCTAAACAAGAAGACCAACCTGTTTTTCCCATACTTGCATCAAAAAAGCATTTCTCCGGTCCGGTTGGAACCCTCGTGACCATCATTTATTCATTCATCGCATGTGGCTTAAAGGTGCGCTTTCTGTGAAGAGTCGAGTCAACACTCAGCACACATACTAGGTACTTTCGTTATGTGCCGCTCAGCTTTTTGTAATTCTCCTGCAAACTTTTGCACGATCAGCAATCAAGCCGCGGGCTAAGATCTCCATAACTTGCTCTGCGACACAACCGATGATGGGCACATCAAATAAGGCAAGGAGAAAAGCAGCAGCATACGTTCACGTACGAACATAACTCTTGATGCAAACGGACTTGTCTCGCAAATAAAACAAAATTGGAGAAATTGGAGCAACTCAGATAGCGAATTTAAATGATGCAAAATCGAGTTTCCTTTTAAAGGTCCAGTGCAAATTCATTTATCTAAACTTGTTTACTTTAACGTGAAATTTGTCTGCAAAGCCTAACGTTAATTGTGGCCTACCATTTTGCGTCGGATATCAAAACCTACCATCCCTTTGCTATAAAGTAGAATTTGTTGTTTATTTGGGGATCACCCCCTCTCGAGTTCATTACCCGAATTCCATCGGAAATGGAACATCCCCTATTTCGCATTATTTTCGCTCTTTTGCTTTCAAATGGTCACTTTTGGACTGATGTAGGAGAGTGTCGTTTGAATCGTGATTTCAGCCATTTTTGGAAGGGCTAGATTTGTGTGTAGGAGGAATCCAACCGATACGTTTAAAACATTAACCTTGTGTAAAACTCTGAGCTTTGTGTATAATTTGCATAAAAGCGAAAAATTCGCAAACTCACGTAACTATTTTATTTTTATTTAAACTTTTTATAACCTTTTTCTATTTTCTCAGTACATAGAACGAACAAAAAACACTAATCTAAGATGAATTTAGATAATGTATATGCTAGAAGCATTGTACTACAAAGGATGGATATTTTCGTGCTTTCAATCAATTAAGACGTCTTTGAGGGTCACGACGAAGGCCTGATGAAAATTTTACCAACATCGATCTTGACTTGGAGATTTAATAGAAAGAAATGAATATTTTGTTTTGTAATTTGGGTCCCTGATCACGAATCCCAGGTCCATTTTTGTTATTCCTCATGGTTTGAACTACAAATCGCAGAAAAAATAAAGAGGTCGTCCCACGCCACCATCACGAGACATCGAAAAATGGACATCGGATTCGTGATAAGCGACAAAAGTTTTTTCCCTTGGAGCAAAGTTTCACTGAAATCGAAGTTGACACTTTGGATGTTATGTCCATTAAGATAATTGATGCATTTCGACAAAATCACTGCAGTCTTCAGCTGCATTGATCCGCTCTTTATATAGTTTATAAGTAAGTTTTAATATATCCCTTTTCCTTTTTGTACATGTAGAACCTCCTACATTTCTGGAGTTTTTTTTTAAAAGGTCCAATAAATCAAATTTTCAAAATTTTGCTTTAAGGGTGTTTTTATACCCGCCTTGAGTCAGGGGTATTAAAAAACACCCAAAAAGCAAAAACTGAAAAGTTGGTCGGGGCAACTTATCCTGATTTCGGACTCAGAGTGATCCTATAGGAAATTTGTTACGTACTGAAGGGTGAGTGATCTTAAATTTTGTTAACGTAATAAATAAAATGAAGATTATTGTTAGAAAATCTTCTTTTTAATTAAAATTGTTTAAAAAAGGCAATAAAGTAACCTTTTGCCTTTCTTACAAAAATTTTTTTTTAACTTTAAGGTTTGAAGATTGGGCAAAACTACTCTTAGAAATTGTGGTTGAAGCACTTCCTAAAGCATTTTTTTGTACATCTCTAAAAAAGTATGAGGGGAACTTGGCTGTTGATTTTAGTGTTTTGCCTTCCTCACTGAGGTAAGGCTATAATCCTGCTCGAAAAAGTAATTTTTGAAAAACAGCTCGTAGACCTATATTCATGTATACCTATCGACTCAGAATCGAAAACTGAACAAATGTCTGTGTGTGTGTGTGTATGTGTGTGCGTATTCCCCTTGGTGCTCAAAATTCTTGCCAAGTTTTCTCGGCACTGGCTGATCCGATTTGAGTCAAACAAGTTGCATTCGGTCCGGTTTGGTGCCCCATACTGCACTATTGAATTGTTTGAAGATCCGATAAGTAGTTCAAAAGTTACGTATAAAAAGTGTCAAAGTTGCGAATCGGGTGCTGGAATTTTGATGCCGGATCTCACTTAAATGCATTTAAACTATGTCCAGATCCATCATCCAACCCATCGTTGGTTAGGTAATCGAAAGACCTTTCCAATGATTCTAAATCATTGAAGATCTGGCAACCCTGTCTCAAGTTATGACCACTTAAGTGATATTTATGTACTTTTTTGAAGCCGGATCTCACTTAAATGTATGTAAACTATGTACGGATCCATCATACGACCCATTTATGGTTAGGTAATCAAAAGACCTTTCCAATGAGTTCAAAACATTGAAGATCTGGCAACCCTGTCTCGAGTTACATAAATGTGATATTTATGTACTTTTTTGAAGCCGGATCTCACTTAAATGCATGTAAACTATATCCGGATCCATCATCCGACCCATTGTTGGTTAGGTAATCGAAAAACCTTTCCAACGAGTCCACAACATTGAAGATCTGGCAACCCTATCTCGAGCTATGACCACTTAAGTGATATTTATGTACTTTTTGAAGACGGATCTCACCTTAATGCATGTGAACGATGTCCGGATCCATCATCCGACCCATCGTTGGTTAGATTATCGAGAGACCTTTCTAACGAGTCCACATCATTGAAGATCTGGCAACCCTGTCTCGAGTTATGACCGGCTTCAAAAAAGTACATAAATATCACATTTATGTACTTTTTTGAAGCCGGATCTCACCTAAATGCATGTAAACGATGTCCGGATCCATCATCCGACCCATCGTTGGTTAGGTAATCGAGAGACCTTTCCAACGAGTCCACATTATTGAAGATCTGGCAACCCTGTCTCGAGTTATGACCACTTAAGTGATATTTATGTACTTTTTTGAAGCCGGATCTCATGTATATGCATCCGGATCCATCATCCAACCCATCGTTGGTTAGGTAATCGAAAGACCTTTCCAACGAGTCCACAACATTGAAGATCTGGCAACCCTATCTCGAGTTATGACCACTTAAGTGATATTTATGCACTTTTTTGAAGCCGGATCTCACCTAAATGCATGTAAACTATATCCGGATCCATCATCCGACCCATCGTTGGTTAGGTAATCGAGAGACCTTTCTAATGAGTCCACATCATTGAAGATCTGGCAACCCTGTCTCGAGTTATGACCACTTAAGTGATATTTATGTACTTTTTTGAAGCCGGATCTTACTTAAATGCATGTAAATGATGTCCGGATCCATCATCCAACCCATTGTTGGTTAGGTAATCGAAAATCCTTTCTAACGAGTCCACAAAATTGATGATCTGACAACTCTGTCTCGTGTTCTGACCACTTAAGTTATATCTGTGTACTTATTTTTCTGGACCTAAAAAAAATAGCTGAAATATGTGTCTAAACCACTCATATTACCCATTGTTGGTAAAAAGTGAGGAAGGCATCAACCACATAGGTGGATTTAGTTAGTTTTTTAATTTATATTTATTCAGATTTTCTTTTCCATGTACATTCATTCAGTTAAAATATTATTGAGTGTCCAATCACAATCGATGACTTTGCACCTCAATTATAAATATTAGCAATTTTCATTTATTCATGAAATATTGTAGCTTTCGCTATTCAGTGATTTCAAATCTGGAGTTTTTTTAAAAGTTCCATAAACCAACTTTAGTTTTTGCTTTTGGGTGTTTTTAATACCCTGACTCAAGGCAGGTATAAAAACACCCTAAAAGCAAAATTTTGAAAATTTGATTTATTGGACCTTTTCAAAAAACTCCAGAAATGTAGGAGGTTCTACATGTACAAAAGGGAAAAGGGATACATTAAAACTTTCTTATAAACTATATAAAGAGCGGATCAATGCAGCTGAAGACTGCAGTGATTTTGTCGAAATGCATCAATTATCTTAATGGACATACGTCCAAAGTGTCAACTTCGGCTAATTGATGAAGTTCACTGGTGCTGAACCATTTTCAGAATTTTGTTCGAAATCCTCTGAAGTTTGGCTGTTGATAAGTGATTGTATAAATAATAACGTTACTTAATCCACCTTCCTAACATTTAGAGGGTAATGCAATCACTAGCGTGTCCAGATCCTCAAGGAAGGTGGGGCAACAATATGAGCGTTTTGAAAATTTCGTCGTTTATGGACACCCCCTTGGCAATTTTAGAACAAATTTCTGAGGATGGTGGGGCAACTGCCCCATGTTGCCCCACCCTGGGCACGCTAGTGAATGCAATCCAAAATAGTTGCGAAAGGGTGGAACTTTCAGTGTTCTATCAACACACTGAACACTGATTCATTATTCATACCATCAGTCACATGATAGATCCGGACAACGTTTTCATCAAATTACCTGAGATCCGGCCTCTAAAAAGTTCATAAATAACACTTAAGTGTTTAAAACTTTTGATAAGTTTGTCAGATCTGGAATCTATTGAACTCGTTGGAAAGGTCTTTTGAATACCTTTCTAAAAATGTATAACATGAGGGGGTTTCTTACAAAAACTACCCTTTTACAATCTTCCGGACTATTGTTAAAATCGTTTTTTTATCATAACTTTTGAAGAACTTGAATAAACTTTATAATTTTCAATAGCGACTTTTTCGGACCCCAAGACGGATCGAATGAGACCAAAATGGTCCAAATCGATTCAGTCAGTGCCGAGATAACCCAGTGCAAATTTTGTTGATCAACATCCCACCACACACACAGACATTTGCTCAGAATTTGATTCTGAGACGACATGTATACATGAAGGTAGTTCTAGGTCAAATTTAGAATTTTGTTTTTCGAGTGATTGTATAGCCTTTTCTCAGTAAGGTGAGGAAGACAAAAATATCAAAATAACTTTCAAGCGTATTCTGCCAGCTGTCGATTTCTTGTTCTGGAGAAATAAAAAAACCATTCACAGCACAAATATGACGTCGCGTGCTCGAACCGGTCAGTCAAAGTAGGCAGAGAGGAAGAGCCAGGAACACACCAGGTGCATTTTTAGTTTGCCCAATTTAAACGACGCAATGCGAAAAACTCGATGCATCGCGCGTGGTTTTCTTGTTACTTCCAGCGACGGAGAAGATGGGATGTGTTGCACATGACCGGGATGAATTATAGATGGCACTCACTTAAAAGAGAGCTTTCTGTTTACTCTCCACAACTCTCTCATAGCAGCTTCCCACGCGTAACAAAGTTATGCGAGACCTCCCGAACTCAGGTTTATGATTTTGGCACTGAAATCAAATTTGAATCAATGAATGAATAATTCTCGTTGCTTTAAAGTCCAATTAGAATTTACGGGGTGAGCAATTAACTCGTTGAAGATCCATTAGAAGGTAAAGTCATGTTGGAACGAGCCGACAAAAACTGATTGTATCTGAAACAATTCTGCTGAATACAATTCTTAATAAATTCAAATCACTTCCTTGAAGTAGAGCTTTATCTAAAACATGAAATTCCTTCAAATCAATTCTGAATTTTAATTAATTTATTTTTTTTTTGTTCAAAAATGCCGGATTTTTTTCTCATGACAATGAACTCCACTCCAGGTGGTAGTAACTCACGGTTTACACCTCTTTGTCATTCTCACTCGAATCCTCTCTCGCTTGCTGAGAGCTCCTCTCGTCTCTCACGCATTTTCCAATAAGAGGTTCATTGTGCCTGCCGGATCGCTCCAGCGTTCAGAAGTGAGACAACGTCGGACGCGATCGGAAGCGAAAACTCGTCGTTGTTGCTCGACCGCGCGCTCGTTTTTATTCCTTTTTCGCCTTGCTACTGCTTGGCTTGCATGTGTATAAAGAGAGAGAGAGGGAGGAAGAACAAAAAAGCTTGTCTCGACATTTTGGATTTATTGCGGCTTTTTATTGACGCAAAATATCGAGCGTACAAATGAGGGTGAAGTAGTGTGAAAAAGTTTCATAAAAATCAGTCCCAATCGAAGTTGGAAATGGTGTTGGAAAATTTAAAATAAATGCAGTGAAAATTGTGCTTGTTTTTACGCTTCAAGTGGGCTTCTCTCAGAGGAGATTTTTCAACCCAAGTGGGAGAGCAAGAACGGTCGGCTATCGTAGTGTGCGTGACCGAGCTGTGAGAAGTTCAACGCTGCTGGAGAGAAATAGAGAGTGCAGGCTGACGGCTGCACTTTTAGTTTTGAGCCCACCTAGGCGGGAGCTGCGAGATACCTTTTATTTGTGTAGCGTGTGTCCGAGAGTTCAACCCCGAACCGGAACAGAGTAGGCGGCGAGCAGCGAATCAACAAAGTCACAAAACGCTGTCATCTGCTTCTGCTACGTGCGAGATAGAGAGGAGAAAAACGTGCTGTCGAAGCTGGAATTGTTTTAACAATTTGAGCGTTAAAAAATACGTGGGACAAGGTGTGTGGATGATGTCATGGATTCAACATCCAAATTTTAAATAGCTGCGAGAGCAGATACAACAACAATCGACGCTAATTAACACTGCGAATACAAGTGTTGGGGGGAAGGAAAACAAACGGCTCCAATTAAAAGCAACAACTCGACGTAACCACCATTTGGTAATAAATATATCATGAAAATAGTGTTTCCAGTGCCCAGAAGATGCAAACACGAGTTAATTTGGAAAAGTTATTGAAAGAGCCCAGAGTGATTTATGGACAGTGTTTTGTGGTAGTGTGAGTGCTTTTATTGCCGTGTTCTCTCTGGTATCGTTTTCGACACTTGAGCCTTTAACTTCGACTTAAAATAATATACATGTTTTATGCAGTCGTGTTCGTGTGCGGTGGTTGTAAACAAGCTGTGAATGTTTTTGTATATTAAGGAGTTCCAAAGTTGTTTTACACCTTCGTCGCGTGTGAGTGTGAACGAATCCAAGTCAAATATTAAGCAGATATAGAAGAAACCCCAAATATTTTAAAAGTGCTGCCCATTACTGGAATAAACAAACCCACCAGAGAAGAGTCAACACAGACCTTGCTCCAAAAATGACTGCCAACTTTACACAACCAATCACCAATGTCACATCGCTCAGCTCAACTTCACCGTCACCCTGCTGGAGGATCTAAGAGTGTCATCCACTTAACCGACCAATTAAGCTACAACTTCAACCTTACAGTGCAGAATTTGTTGCCAACTTTGTGTGAACATCACTTCCGGCGTTAGAAACAACAACGAGAGGGAGGAAAAACAACAGCAAACGACCACCAAGGGCTGCGAATGGAATCAGCGCGCAAAAGCAATAAAAGATCGCTAATATAAACAAAACAGAGAAGGCGAACTGTGAGCACAACCCGCAAAGTGAATAAAGCATCGTCCCCACCAAACAGAGCGTCGAGTCGTCAAGCTTTGTCAGCTATATTTGAAAAAAGTATTACCTGCCGTTAAGATTTGCAAGTATGTATATGCAGCGGTTGGCAATTTTATTAGCTTTATTGTCAACACGAGTACCACTTTTTTCCGTTGATGTTGTGGGTTTTATGATTGGCTTTATTGAACAACTAGTCTGTGATTCTATTGGTGCCGACCTGATTTATTTGAATTTGTTGATCACGAGCAAACACTTGGAATCTTCTGCTCTCATCATTTAAAATATACAGTCGGACTCCAGCCCTGAAAAAAGATCTTACTTTTCTACACAAAATTGTTGAAAATAATTCTTCGTTTTTAACAAAGAAAGAGCAATAAAGTTGGTTAATACATTTGTTTGATATTTGCTATAAGATTTATATGTTTAAATGATATGGTATTGTTATTTACTTTTTTATCATCTAAAATATATTAATTTCAATTTCGTAGGCTCCAAGCGCCGCCTGTCGATCAGATTAACATCCCCAGAGTAAGAGACGCAGAGAACCACTGCGGACGATGTATTTCCGAAACACTAAAACTGTAATCCCATCGTGGGAACATTGTTGTTCGGACTCCAACCGTTGACCACAATCATTGGACCGCAAACGCGACACCGACCAGGTTGATGGGCGGTTTTGAGCTGAGAGACCTCAACACTGAATGTGTTTGAAACATTTTCTCATCTGGAATTTAAGGGGCTGCAATGCTTGGGCCATAAGGCTGGACAGTACATTGTAAAGTATATGTAAATTTTATGTCTGAAAGAGAGTTTTCTCATGGAATGGAAAAATCTCTTTATTTTTTTTCAATTTCTATTTTTAGTATTAAACAAAACTAAATTCAAAAATTCTAAAAAAAAAAGAATGAAATGGACACCATTTTTGTCCATGCCACAAGAGTCAAAAATTGCAAACTCATTACTCACTACCGTCAAAGGTGCCGATGCCGGTTTTGTACAGATTTCCGTGGGTGGGATTATGACCGACTAACTGACAGATTGGCGCGTTATTTATAGATTCGCCAGCCAAGTCTCTGTTCGCAGAGGACTATCAACGTTTCCGTTTTGATGCTGCTGTTGTTTTCTCATTTAGAAGTTCTCTTTGATTTCGAAAATCGATTTTTTGTACTTTTATGTGATTTTTTCGTTTCATTGAACCCAAAAAGATGTTTTTGTAGCGAAATAGTTTTACTAAACTAAAAAAAAATCGGTTCGGTTTCATCCAAGTCAGCTAAGATTTTGTTTCTAGAGAACTTGTCCTCTCTTGAACTGGTTGGCGTCGTGATGAGCTATGGGTGTGTTTTCATTTTTTTTTTTTTTTTTTGCAAGTTCACAAGAACACGAACGTGTTGTGTACAGCTTAAGCGAAAAACGATTCTAGTCTACACACCACATGGAACCGGCTAGTTTTTAGGTCGATATTTCTGTCTGGGTCAGTCCATGTGCGTTTTGTGGATGGTAAAAATATCCGACTAATTAAGAGTTGCCCTAAAATTATAATTGAATTTTCAGTTTGCTTGTAAGAAGAGAAGCTTTTTAACAATTATGCCATTTCTATCTGAAAATAACCTCAATACGTGACAAAAGTCTTATGCACTTCCAATCACACTTTTCACACTGTCCTTCATCATTGCACATTTAACCACTCGCTCACCCAACTCCAACACCAAAGGCGTTTGACACGTTTTTTTTAGTTTCATACCATGCTGTGCACGTATACTTTGTGTGTAGAATAGGTACGTATATACATAAGTGAAATCAACTAGACTGTGGCAGGCGCGAAGAGAATGCGGCCTTAAAAAATGCTGTGTCTGTCGAAAGTGCTTAATTTTATGGAGGAAGCAAGGAAGGAAAAAGAGGAAGAAAAAACTAGAGCCATTACGTTTTGACAACATGGCTTATATCACCAAATGGTTGCGTGGCACGTATCTATATCTCAAGTGCACGGAATCTAACATGCATGCCAAGATAGTGTACCCAGTGAAAACTGATAGTGATGGTTCCTTCTTGATAGAGAAGACTTGGAAAGAATCGCACTTGTAGAGTTTTGGGTCATTTTTAGGTTAAATATATAATACTAGATGGACGTATTTGAAAAAATACGGAGAGCTGTTTTCATTAAACTTAACTGAATTTAGTAATGAGAGTTTTGTGTGGATGTGCTACATTTGTGGCCGTTTTTAAAGCTCATATTAATACACTTAAATGTTGATAAGGGGATAGTATAATATATAATCGATACGATTATCCACAGTCCATATAATTTGTATGTTTCTAGAAGTGTCGAGCTGATATTCCATTGCTGAAAATATACTGCATGCTAAGAAGTTTTGGTACTCCAAACCCCTCTGGGATGGGACATTTTATTTTCACAAATGCCCTGCACACTATTTTCCGTGGTTATAGCCAAATTATATCGCCACAACTCGCTCCTGTTTGCACTTAAAGTTACTTTATAAATCCATGTTTTCAAATCAATCAAATTATAAGCTAAGCTTATTATAAAAAGATTGGTTTTAATACTCTTTGAGCTAACAGAAATATCTTTTGAAGCAATATTTAAACAAATATTACCATGAATCGTATATTGACCAAGCCACGAAGCCCAGTGATTACGCTTCCGAGGCGTATGCGGTAAATCGAGGTTCAAATCCCGGCTCGGACACCAACACAACTGGTGATCTTTTCCCTTCTGGATTCGTTTGCTTAGTAAGGGAAGGTATTTCATCGTCACAAGCTGGACCTTATCAACCTTAGGAAGGCGACCTATGGAATATTATCATTTACCTCAACATATTAACATTAGTTGAGTTAAAAACTGCCACAGAATCCGCTTTATAAATGCCGGCCCCGATACTCTTCAAGGGTGTTCCCCTCAGGAACTGGGACATATATAAATGCACTAAGCAATTTTCATACCAAAATGTAATTGTTTCAGTTTTACATTGCTTCAGTACCTACATATAAGAATCTTTTTTAAAAGCAACCTGTCCGTTCAATTAGGAAATTATTCAAAACGGATAAACAAGCTCCATTACTCAAGGCGTACGATGATCATAAAGAACCAGTATCAAATTATTCCAAGTCATTAAGTGCAATCGAGCCGATTGGTTGGAATTCAACCTACTCGCTGCTCACCTGCACACGCTGAATAGCAAATCAACGCCTTATTACACCACTTTTCCAATCAAACTTAACCACCAATCACTCAATCTAGGCCCACGTCGCATCGCAATACGTGTAATTCATCGAACGACACCGCCAACAATGTGTTCTGCTTAATTAAGGTGGATGGAACCCCAATTGAATGGAGTTGTAGTGAATTCCCCCTTGGCAGGGGGCTTTCTTGCGGCTTCGGATTGTTATTACCTGTGTGGTACAATTAGGCCATATCAAAAAGTCTTTGGAAGTACCCCCCTTTTGGAGGTATAACAAGGTCACCTTGGTCACTTGTTCATTTTCCTAAATAAGTGCGTACCCGTTCGACGTTGCATGCCTGTACCCTAGACATCAAGATCAGAACTGAAAAGTCAAGGTGTGAAGGTGAATAAATTAATGTTGAGTTTCCTCTGCGAGGCATATGCTCTTGTACCATGGTTTGGCACTGCTCACTCATGTAAACTGAGACACGGCAATAATACCCTTATACTTCAATGTTGTTCTAGTATATGGCACTACAACTGCTCACTAGAGTGCCCTTGCACAGAATAAGGCAGTAATTGCTATGCAAAATAAGCTTCTGGCTACGTGTGAAGGCCGGATCTATACTGTTTCGTCGTCCGTTGAGGGTAATAAAGAAGGATAATTCTTGAATTTCAAATGAGGCTCCCGAAATAGACTTTCATGCTTACAGCATGGTTTACGCTCTGTTACATTTGAAAGTTTTCGTACATGCTCCATAGATTAATATTCTCTTTAGTATACTTGAATCTTGAACCCGATCAAATTGCACTGAAAGTGACCGGCCTTGAGCCTCCACTCTCTGTACATGGTGCAATGCAAATCGCTGCAATTTCCTGTAGAATAAATCTCCATGCATAAAAGCCACAGTTAGTGGTCCGCATGAAGCTACCGCAGATACTTACATATATCAGCAACGGCCAACGTACGTAACGTAGCACGGGATGTCAACCTTTGAGAAATGAATGGGGCTCACACATCGAGCCACGAGTGCTGGCAAGATAATGACATAGATTGCCTTGGCGGGGCCAGCATCCGTCGATGGGGCACCAGCAGCAAGAGCAAAAGCCATCATGTGTGTGTGTTTTGTATGTAAGAAATGGTGTAATTGTCGCGATCGGCTCTTTTACACACACCTTCCGTTGTCCGGCAGCAAGTTGTCGTAAAAATGCCAGCCGTTTACTTGTAACCATTTTGTAATTATGTTAAGGCTGTTACCAAAGCCGCACCGGAGTAATTGGTGTCAAGTGTGTTGATTGAAACTTTCACGGGAAACGAGTAAATAATGTATATTTTATTATTAAAATTAAAAAAAATCCATTGCATGTTTCTGATCGCCACCCCTAACCAATGTTTACTCTAAGGACCCTCCATTTTGACATTCGAATTGACGACCTTTGGATTGTGCCGACCAGCAACTCTCCCATATGCAAAAACAGCAAGCTGAGAAAAACGCAATGCAAGTTTGTCCCACGCATAAAGCTACGTGTTAAGTTTTCACGAAAAAACTGTATTTCCTACTGATTTCTAGAACAAGGTACTGGATGTTATAGGCTTTTTTGAAAGATCACACGATTTTGAACAAAACTGCATCAATAACTTTAAACGATGAAGATGCATATGGGACATTTATGCGATCAGGGGCAGCATATGATTCCTTGAAAGCTGTATTGGCAAATGCCCCATTTTGCTACAGTTGAGAAACTCTCAGCAATCTGCAATCAAAATACCTTCAACTGGACGGTTGATCGATAGCTTACAATTTTCCTTCAACAACGTAAACATTCCCTTTTTCTAATTAAATAAATTTGATATGCCCCTGCGCACGAGATCGCAAACTGAAACAAATATGCACCGTAAAGATGCACGCTTCGTTAACTTTTCTCTAAAATGCCTTCGAATAAATTAAATTGCTCAAACTTGCTGCACATAATTTTAGCGTTTTCTCACGCCACCGTACGCAATGCTCTTACTTTTTCACTTTTCCGCTGTCACAATTGCAAATCAAACTTATGACATAAACATCGAACGATACCCACACCGAAACCATAACATTGCGTTTCTCTCCACTCCATAATGCATGACGTTTGGCCACGGGTAAAAATAAAACTTTATCCGAGCGCATTGGGAAGTCATGCGTTTTGTGCACACAAAGTGAAACACACATTCTAATGGTTTTGCGAGGTTTCATTTCAAACGAACCAACTCACGAACTAGGGATACCGGGACGCTCCGCTGAGTTGGCAACACTGCTGCTGCAACAACACAATAATAAAATAATGTGATGGTTTCTGTTTCGCGCGCTACCGTTTGCCGGGGCACGTGTTTAAGCTATTGCACATATGGCTCGTGCTGCAAATCAGCAGTTTTGTTCGATGTGCACAAAAACATCATGAACAGTTGGTCGTAATGTAAGCATGAAGAGGAGAGAAGTTCTCTTTCTCTCTACGTTAGCATAGCAAAAGTGGTTACAGCTCATTATAGTGTGCATTTGAGTGGCCTATTGGCCAACTTAAGCCACGCGGTTTGATGTCAACAATTTGTCAGGCGCAGTCCACCGGCACGAACGAGGGTATGTGATTCGCAAGTTTGTTTACTAAACAAATGAGGCAATAGTTGTGTGTGGCTAAACTGTTAAGCTGCTCAATAGTATGTGCCAATTTTTCTGTTTCGGGCCAGTCAACGCAAGGAGACTTGAGGTTTAACTTTGGTTCGTGACATTACCAAAAATAAAAAAATAAAATCGTTTTTGTAAAAATTAAACAAAAATGTTTTCAAAAGATAAGCAAGAAGCTGTTGCATTTGTGAGGAGAGGATCTTGATACAATTCATCTAATTTATACCAGCTTACGTTTGGACCTACTCCTTAGAAAACATATCTTTTTATTTATAGTCATGACGAAATCCAGTCAGCGACCCGCTAAGATCACCGTCTTCATGTGACGACGTAACTTTGACCTTGTCGTGAAAACAAATCGCATTAAAATTTTAGCTAAAATAAATATAACAAACAAATTGTTTTTTGAGTCATTTTGTTCTACGAAAAACTTTACTTCTCTTGTTTTATATTTTTCTTTTGTCATGTTTTAGAATCAAATTATTTGCTCTACAGCATTGCCTTGGCGTTCCTCTTTTTACACCTTAGCTTCCATCCACCCGGGATTCGAACTGACGACCTTTGGATTTTGAGTCCAACTGCCTACCAGCGACTCCACCGAGACAGGACCCAGGGAGACGACTCATACACCTGGACTGAGCTTACATTCTAACCTTTTTAGGTTAGTCCGGGGCCAACATTTACTTCCCGTCCGACGGAAGGCGTGATCAGACAAATCTCGTCTCGAAAAATGCCACCGGGACCTTCTGGGATCGAACCCAGGCCGACTGGGTGAGAGGCAACCACGCTTACCCCTACACCACGGGTCCCGGCGATGTTTAGTATTTTAATTTGCATTTCAATCTTGTTTAATTATTTGACTTGCTTTACCACCTCCTACACCCAACTGACGGTCGCATGATTGTGATGCAGGGCGGCATGAAAGTACAGTGGTTGTTCGGTAACTGGGCTGCTTTTTAACTGGGCGCTCGATAACTGGGCCGTAGCCCAATTAAAATACAGACAAACGTCAAAAAATCAAAACAAATCAAAATGACCGAGGGGTTAATGGATGCAAAAATCATATTCAAAAAATAAAAAAAAAACTTTTTTCAAACATTTGTTTAATTTCAAGTTTTAATTGAAACATGAAAAGCATGCATTGTAAACAAATTTGAGTAACTTTTATTTTTATATTTCATCTGGAAAATATTATGCGTCGGTGGTCCCCTCGTTATTTTTGTTCAGCCCAGTTGACGAGCAACATTCGGTGACTGGGCTACGTTCTCAGCCCAGTTACCAAACAACTACTGTATATCAGAATCTGCATGAAATCTGTCCTCATGCATTTTTGGCGATATAGCCCTGTTTGAAAAATGTCGCACGTCGTACGAGTTGTCGCACAGTTCTGATTTTACCGTTTCGATATCGATTGGTCGAAAGGACGACAAACGGACGACAAACGGACGACAAACACTTGACATGCCTGACATAGTTTTTCTCATCGATTTTTTGACAGTTCGATGACTTTACCGTGTCGACGCAAACACTTTGACAGTTTTATTCATGTTTTGAACATGTTTGATGAACAGAAGAGCGGCAAATTCTGTCTTGTCAGAAGTTTTTGAAAAAGAATCGGTTCAGTAATGCGGTGAAGTCAAAGAAGGGCAAGATTTTAGAAGACACTTGCGTCTTCAAAACGAATTGGAAATTCCTTTCCGGAAACCATCACCGGAAGGAGAAGAAAATCAACGGAGTGGAGTGAAGTAGGTGGAGTGTAGTGGGTTGTGAACTCCCAGCTGATGGACAACTTTGTGCTCGTGGAGGTGGTCGATTCCAACGAAAAGGCCGGACATTCAGAGTAATCAAAGGTTGGCGTGACATTATCAGGATCTTCACAGTCCCTCAGCCACGAGGAGCACGAGGAGGCGTACTCCAACGGAGAAAAAGATCCTAAAGGTGATGGCCGGGGGTTAAGTGTACATCGAGGTGCGTTCCGGCGTGTTTGGTTGAATAATTGCAACGACGGCATCATGGACGTGGTGGCCTCACTCGGCGCGAAGGTCAACGTAGGCAGTATAAGGACGGGCAAGACACACGTCATATCCGGATACAGGCTGATACGGGCGACCTACTAGAAGATTCTGGAGATTAAGACGTGCAAACGCCACCTGTGTATAAGAATCCGGCCAACTTTCCGATCTTGAATCAGAAGCGCTTTAGGCAATCCAAGACGATTCGGGTAAAAATTGCTTATTTGGTAAAAAAAAATCATGTTTAAACAAAATATTTTCTTTCTCCAAACAGTGTCGAAAGTTGGTTTCACTGTGCGCCGAAGATCTCAACAGCGGTTTCACCGACAAAAAGCGTCTTCCACCCGCAAAGCTGCCGGTTCTGCAGCAAATTCGCATCCTGAACGAGTTCCAGAACGACAACGCCATGACCCAGGAACCGCAAGACAATTTAGAAAAAAATGTTTGCCGGAAGAAGTACCGCAACTCGCAAGTCACCAGCTACGGCATGAGCTCGGAGCCTCCGATGAAGAAAATTGGCGAAGAAGACGAAGTGAGCCCGCCGCGGTTGGTTCGGAAAATTTTGCAGATCGGCCAAAAAGATACTCCGGGTGAGAACGGAGCACCAGTAAGGAAGTTACACCGGTGGGTGGCGAAGGTTACTCCAGCCGCTAAGCAGCGTCGTAAGACAACTCTGTTTTCACGAGGTGGAACTTGAAGTGGAATCATCGGCGATTGACTTGGACTTCAAAAACTCACCGACGAAAACAGCCCGGTCAAGAGGCAGGACACGATCAGAACCTACGGAACCTTCTTCTTTCTTCAACCCACCGCCCAACTTAGCTGAAACCGACCAAACTCAACTTGGAGCGTCAAACAAATTTCGAGTAAAGAGATGGTGAGATTAATCTAAAAAAAATGCTAATCGATTGTAAAATAATCGAAATAAATGAAAATAATCAATAAATGCTTTAAAACAACTATTTTTATTTGAAACATAACCTAAAAATCCGAAATGACAGCACACGACAAAGGCGCGACATCCTAAATAACAAAACCGTGCGACGTCGGTCGAATGTCGTACGACAATGTCGTACAATTTCGATTATCGATCGCACGACAAATACGACATTTTGGTGCAAAAACGTATGACATTCGCGCGAAAGTTGTACGACATTGTCGTGCGACGTCGTACGATTGCACGGACGACAAACGACGGACGTCCGACGGACTTTTCAGTCAGGGAGGGGTAGGACATGTTTGCCCGTTACCGATAATTATCGACATTACCGACGGCTGATTGATTGTATGCAGAAAAAAAACCTTAACAGAATAAAAATTGAACCATCAGCTTCTTGGTTATCGATCCGACACGCTACCACTGCGCGATGGACGCTTCATAAATTGTGAGGGACAGAGCAGCAACATATTATTCTCTCTAATGTGTGTTGGTGAGAACTGCAGATCGCTGACATGTTTACACGCGGGCAAAAATTAGCTATGAGCTTGCTGCAAAACGGTTATAAAATGTGACATTTTCTGCAGCAAATCCACTATTGCATATTTGATATATATTTTTCCTTTGGGTGTATCATAGCCTTTTGTCTATCTAGTTTTTTCATGTTTTACAGTACTTTTTTCAATTTTTTGCTTGTTATGTTGGTATGAGCACACATGTTTTTTTTAATCTGTTTTGAAGGCATTAAAATATACATTTCCAACTATGAATAAAAAAAATTAAGACATTTATTTGTGTCATTGCCGAGATACAGCTAATTAAAATTAGCAGTTTCAAAAAAACGGGTGCCACGATATCTCAACACTGCTTTGACCGAATCGACGAAACATTTTGGTGAAGACTCGTTAAACTGGTCACGTGTGCATGACGAAGACCGATTTTCAAAAAGTTTATTTAAAAAAAAGAATATATTTTTTAAATGTTTTTCATGTAAAAAATCTTCGGTTTTTGATTTAAGTATTAAAAAAGTGGATTTCATAAATTTTCTGTAATATGAAATTTTGAGATTTGCTATATGCTTAAAAAATGCTTAAGGCATAGTGAGTCTAGTACACTACAAAAATTACTACATACTTATTTTCATATAATATAGAGGAAATGTTGTGGTACGTTCGTTTAAAGAGCCAGTGCGGCACTCATCGGTGCCAGCTTTGGTTTAATCGGACGTCATTTGTCAGTTTGCGTGGAACTCACATCAAACTGAAATAAATATTTTTTTTATATATTTTAGGCATCTATGCTTAACTTCAATTGATTTGGTTGAGGTTAACCCATTGAACCCCTTGTAGATGAAGTTAATTATAAAGAGGCAAGAGAAGATTTTCATACTCAGGATAAAGGTTTATAGCTTTATTTCCTTTGAAGTTTTGAACAAAGTTGTGGATAGTAATATTTCCTATACCCTAAAAAAAATCATCTTTCGGAGGTTTTGTCGAATTTTCCAATATCCTGGAAACCACAATATTCAAATTTCAAAATCAATATCAATTGCAAATAAAAGAAGTTCTTATCTTTTTACTATCAATAGAATAACTTAACTAAACTGCGAAGGACATAGGCACCTCTCAACCCTCAATGAGGCTAATTGCTTCACAATATGCAGCAGCAGCAGTAACAGTTATCAGAGTGCAGTACTGAATCCGCACAAAGCGCAGTGTTTTGCACTGCAACCACGCTACTGCTGCAAGTGTCTTGTGTGCTGTATTTCCTGCATCGTGTTATAGTGTCGAGCATCTTCGAAGCAACTTGTAACTGCAGCTCGTTCGTTCGCACTACCCTTGCTATTGAGTATGATGAAGTTGATGATTGTTGCGTAATCGAGCCACGCATAAATTTCAATCTTCCTATTATTCATTTTCCACTTGTTTACTCGCTTAAACGGCCATGTGCCACAGTCGATGAGCGTGAAAATGCTGAGTTTGGAGTTTGGAGGGTGGAAAAAGATGAAGTTGAGACGCATAGTAAATAGTACACTCGGGGCTGTCGCTCTCCTCCACTATTTTTTTCTCCTCTTGGATAATCGGAACAAGCGATCGAAAAAGACCTAAAGCTAAGCCCCTGCAGCAGCAGCAGCAGCAGATTTTGAGATCGCGCGCGCGCGCACGCGGCTTCAGTTTACGTAATAAATTACCGCGCGCTGATATAAGGTTAACGATTATTACGACACGGCTTCGCGAGATGAAGTTTGAAAACGAAGAGAAAATAAATAATCAAGCGTTTGCCTATAGTTTGCGAGTGTTTTGTTTATTTACAGCGAATCGCGCGATATTCCAAGGTGTTGTGTCGGGTTCGGGTTGGAGCTGTGGACGACGGCACGAACTGCTTAAATAGACACCTCTACTATTTGCTGTTTGTATCTACTTATCTATCTGGCAGAAGGAATTGACCGAGCCGGTTATGGACCAAACCAATTAGTGGGTTTGGAAGTGTTTTTTTTTGTTATTGATATAATCGAAGTTTGACTCAATTACTTGAAGATCATATGTCGAAGAGAATTTAGAATTTTATTATTGGTGATTGTTAACAATTTTTGATTTAATCATGTTCATTTAGGGCTGAGTAGGGAGGCTCGTTGCTCTCTTCTTAGGGGAAATGTGAACATTTTAAGCCTAATAAGCGGTCGTGTTTGAATGATGCTGGATAATCTGGATTGTTCCTTGAAATTCACTAAAACCAAGTACACCAACGAGTAGAGCAACTTTTTGTGAACATTTCTGTTTATTTTCACTTTTATTAAAGGTTATGCTATTCCTTTTACAAGCATTTAAAAAAAATATTTCAAAAATGCATTCTAATCAGTCGAGTGCATTTGGCCACGCCCATTTTTCTATTTTCAGCTTAGTTCTTTTTTTCTTCCAGCGCTCTTTTCCCAAGTAGCACACTTTGTTCGCCAAAAGATTTCCGAACTTGTTGTTGAACTCATTTACTATGTTTTCCCAACGTCCCTGGGAACTCTTGAACGCTGGAAGAAGCGCACGTTTTTCTGTTGTTGAACATCTCTTAACCTGTTAGAAATGTGCGTGGTTTAATTAAGTTTTACCAGCGCACGTCCTTCTAGCATAGAGAACGTTTGTTGAACATGTCATAAGAACTCTTGACTATAAGATTCTGAACCGGGTTGGATAACGTCGTTAGAACCGTTTAACAACATTCTGCCCTTAAGATTCAGGAGGGTGTTAGGCAAACGTTTTTATAACCGTCCAAGAACATATCGTGACAGACAAGAATGTTAAACAGGTTTTTCATAAAATATGTTCAAGGTGTTCGCTGAAAAGTTTTTTTCTTAATTTAATCCTTTATTTGTGAGTAATGTCGCTTTACGATACTTTAACTATTAGTTTTTTGTATTTATTAGTTTGGACAGGGATACGTAATATATGAATGATAATAATATGAATGATAAATAATAAAAAAATATCAACCATAAAAATCATTCGATTTCCTAATTATGCCTTTGTGGATTTTTTCAATTATATTTAAGTGCTAATTAACGTCGCTTGCTACTTCTTCTCTACTACTGCTGCTGGTTCCGAGTGCTGCATTTTCATGTTTTCTTTCTGATGAAGAATGCCCAGGGCAAGTATCGAACCCAAGATCACTCCAAATGTCAAGTCCGGGCGCGCGTCTGCTTCTTTCCACGAGGGGTTATGTTGGATGAGCAGGCCTAAACGTCAATAAGAAGTCTGCGGTCATCTAGGTTTTTCCAAGTTCACTAACAGTTTGCCAAAACTTCTTTTGAACATAAGCTGTTTCTATTTTTAGAACTATCTGTGCTTGTTTCTTCAATATGTTCTTGCTCGGTTTTTTTAAACACGAACGCGAACTACACATAAACAACTTGTATACGTGAAATCCCATCCGAAGCCAGAGTTCAATTCTACAATGTTATCATGTTTAGCAAACTAAAATGAAAGATCAAGTCTGCAAATGTCAGTTTGCTTTTAGTTCTACAAGCATGTTCCATTTGAGTCAGAATAAACTTCGAAATGAACTATTCGTAATCTGTTGCTAGATTTGGCATTTGTGTTACACAATCATGTTGAACAATGGTTTTTTGATCAAAATGAGAACAATTGACCAAATTTTATGACACTTCACAGCTAAAAAAGTAGTAATCCAGCTGCGTGTAGAAGGCTTGGGTGTAAAATAAATATTGCATTATTTTATGCAATTTTATGTGGTTTTACACCCTGAAATATGTAGCCCATCAATATGAAAAACCTACTTGACCGAAATGTCAAGCTCATATATGCGTTTATCCTTACAGCTTTTCATTGGTCTGATGGCCGAGTGGGCTAAGGCGCCAATCCTTACTGTTGGTGCTGGGTTTGAATCCCGTCGGTTGCAACTTTTTTTTGTGTTTGCAAAAAATGTACATGCAGTGTGTAATATTAAGTGTTTATTTTGACGAAGGTGATGTGCATGCTTTTGCATGCGATTTTACCATCGGATTTTTTGCTGTGTTGTTCAATAATTAACGTATAAAAACGCTTGTGCAGCAATTGTTCAACAAAAAAATAAAAAGCGATGTTTTATTTGCTACTTGGGTTGGGTCTGCTTAGTGCTGCCAAAATTGATGAAATTTTAAACGAACAATCACGAAAAGTAGCATTTATAGCGAAAGTTTCTTGGCAGTACTTGCTCACTCCAACAGGCGCTGCACCAGCATGTTGGTGGTGTTAGTGGCCACCCTTTGTTCTTTATTTGCCTTCGCTCCTCGCTCGGTTTTCTTCAACCTTCGATTAGAATCGGCATTCAAAATTGAAACGTCAAAAGACTTAGCGCGTTTGTTTTTTTTGTTGGTGCTTGCTCATTATTTACATTTTTCTAGAGAGCCTGGAGCTTATTAGAGAACGGTCATCTCAAACCAAAAGTACCAATCGAAGCACGAGAACTGTCAAACGGAGGTACCAATCAAGCAAAATTCTTTGTCTTATAGAGCTTAATGACGTTTCGCGTACGCACACTAGCGCACCATTTGGTTTTGCTGCCTGACAAAATTTAACCTCACTTTATTTTCGTGTACGTACACGCAATACATACGCACGTAGATTACTCTATGCTCGATTGGTACCTCCGTTTGACAGTTCTCGTGCTTCGATTGTTACTTTTGGTTTGAGATGACCGTTCTCTAATAAGCTCCAGGCTCTCTACATTTTTCGGGATTATTTTTCAAGTGAGTGACTAAGTAATGGTCAAAAGAACATGTTGCCGGTAGTTGGAAGCAATTTTATATCTTAAGCGCTTTGAAATCGTTAGCGCAAGTGAAAAGATATTGATGGCGACTTTCGTTAAGCAGTTAACCTATGATCTTGCGTGTGTGTGTGTGTGTGTGCAACCAAAATGATAAGAAATGGTCTCGCAAAATAGAAATTATGATCAAAAATGCATTAAATTTGATCTTTTTGGCCAGTAAGTGGCATAAATTTGCGTGCTTACTCGAGGCGGTGCTGTTGCTGGTAAGTTTATAGCCTGAAAAGTATTTTTGGAGCTTTAATCGAGCTTCAAACTCTCCATCTGACGAAGATAGGTGTTTGATTAGAAAGGGTATATTTCCCCCTAAATAGCAGCTTTTAACAGGTGACTTATTTTTCCATCAGTGTTTTTGTTAAAATTGTGTGAAAAATAGTTTAAAATCAGTCCTAAACATTTCACAAACAATCACTAGGGTTTTGTGATAAATTTGAACATGTTGTATGAAAAGTTGAAAACTCAAATTTACCAAATTTTTAGGGACCATCCATAAACCACGTGGACACTTTACTGGAGATTGTCCACGCTCCATACAAACAAGAGGGGGGGGGGGAGGGTTAGAGATTTCCAAAAAAAGTGTCCACGTGGTTTATGGATGGTTTCCTATAAATTTTAGCTATACAATCTGATTTTGTGTCAAACAATCAGGATCCACATCAAAATTCTCAAATTTGGCATGACCTCCTTCACCAAAATAATTAGACCCGTATTTTTATGTTTGACGATTATGGTGGTCCATTCCAATAAAGGGTAGTCCAAAAAAATGCGTTTTTCAACGATTTTCCCAAAAAAAAACATTTTTCAAAAAATCATATCTCTGGAACGGCCAAGTTTAGATCGCCACGTTTCAAAAGAATGGTGATAAGTTGGTCTTTTAATGAAAAATACAAAAGGGACCATCCATAAACCACGTGGACATTTTTTTTTGAAATCTCAACCCCTCTAGTGACAGTTCACGTTGAGTAAGAAAAGGATTTGCTGCTTGTTTACATCTGACCCTATTGAATTTGAAACAATAACAAATATTTGCGGTCGAATGTTCCTTATTATAACTCGATTTTCCTGGAAGACACTAAACTAACTTTCTTCCGGCACCAAGTCATCCACTTAGTTGCGGCCCAGCCAAGGCCCACTGCGATGTGGCTAATTGGTGGCCCAGATTCACTCAAGCACATAATTGGCCCACACGGTGGCACTATCTCGGTTGGATGGCTGGTTGGTATGGTAACAGGAAATTGAACCCATTGCGCCCTCTGGCCGATTGATCGGTCGAACGTCTGCTCTGGATCAAGGTATGCGAGGCCAGACACGGGCGCTTCCCATTTTATTGATTATACACAGCAGCAGCAGCAGCTACAATCGGTCCGATTAGCCGCTCCGTTGCCGCCGTTGTGTCTCTGCTGGTTTGCTGGAGAGCAAAAATAAACCATGTTCCCATTTTGTGACATCGTTTCAACGCACAGTGGACTGCAAAAAAGATAAAGACATATTCTTTTGTCAGCTTATTTTTCTAGCTTAAATAATTAATTATTTTAAAATGCATATCTAAGAAAATCGATTGCATAACATTTTTTTAAATAGATTTACGCCATTTAATCAGTTTTCAATGATCGCAGCAGCCACATAACCTGATTGCAAATTTATAGGTTTGTACGTGTGTTTTGCTTTTTTTCATACATATGTGCGAGCGCCTGGAGAACCGGGCGTGGTGGCATACATAAATAAATTTACATATTGGCGAGTCGATCCGACCGGTTTGCAATGTTTTTCTCGTCGCGTATGGTTATCAATCAACCGGTTTTCGTTTCGTCCCCACAGAGATAGCGCGTTCCGGATTGGAAATTGTGTTTTCGCAGTAATATTTAATGTTTATGAATTAATGTGAAGAAACAGACAAAACAAGTGTCTTTTGCACGTTACTCAAATAAAAGTTATGCAAATTTGAGAAGAAGCAAGTAATAAATATTGCAAACAAAAGACATTAGTATCGAAATTATATAACACCTGTTACATTCTAAAGTAAATGGAGGCTCTTTGATTTTTAGTTTGCTTGCATATTTGTTGATGTGTTTTTCCAATCCTCCACAACTCGACTGTACCACACAAAAAATCGGCGTAAATAAATTCTCCACTATTTTCGCAATGCATTGGATACTCAGTAAAAAAAATCATGGTAATATTTCATCTGGGAATGAGTAGGGTATTTTAACCATTAGTGGACCCCCTAGTAGAGCCGAAACACATTTTTTACAATTTTTTAATATTTTAAGCACTTTTTCATAACCCTCTGTACAAAACAATGAAATCTGAAGTCTTTTGAACAATTTTGACTATTTGTTTCATCAGTTATTCGTTTTTGAGCAGAAAAATAGCCATTTGAAAAAAAAGTTTTTTTGCCTGTTATGGACCCCCTTTTCCTATAGTGGACCCGGGTCCATAATCCGATTGTGGACCCGGGTCCACTATAGGCAAACTGTTATTTTTACCAAATTTAAACGATTTTGGATGTTTTGATGCATGGTGTAGGTCTAATGATAGATATAACGAATAAAAGATGGATTTTGCTCACTTTTCATCATAAGAAAATATGTTTTGTTAACAAATTTGGCTTTAAACAACGGAAAAATCTAACAGACATTTAAACACATTTATTTCCGTAAAAGATCAGAGAAAACTTTTCAAAAACTGCTGTAAAAATAAAAATAAATTTAAAAATGTTTTTTTGATTCAAATTTTTCCATATTTATTACATAAATGGTGGACCGAAACTAAACAATACAGTTGCTTTACAGTTGCTGATAAAACCACGCACGTTTATTTAAAAAAGTTTTGTTATTGATTTATTATTATAAAATATCATTTCAAACTACATTTATGATGCTTCAGTTAAGTACAATTAACTATAGTTTCGATAAATTTTAAATTCTTACGGCTTCAGAATTGTTGGTACTTTTAACATGAAAACAGCTATATTTATACTCATAATTGAAAAAATATGCGTTTAGGTTGATTACAACAAGCATTTATTGTATGTTTAAGACAAACTTTTGCTTAAATACAACGTTTTCTTCATTTTTGAAGGTTAAATTTACAGGGGTCCACTTTTGGAAAAGTTTGGATTTTCGTTGTCCTATATTGGACCCCCCTAATTTTTGCTCGAAAATGAGCAGTTTTTTTTGAAATTAAATATGTCTTTATTGAACTTTCTTATAATAATTACATTTCATTTACATTCTAAGTGGTATGGCTACATGCTCTTCATCTTTTTTATATTTTTCGTTTTCTTATTAACTGTTCACATTCATTTATTTACTTCAAATTGTTTTACATTTTTGCATTAAATCGAATACATTTGGGTAAAAAAGAAAAAAAAATGACTTTAACAATTAATCCTAACTTAAAACTAAAAAAGCAAATACATTGAAATATTCAAAATCATTAGAACGAGTAAACTACGAACTGTATTTTAAGATAAATCCTCCAAGTGTTCTTACTTGTTCCGCACGAGTTTTGCAACCACGCAGTGTTGTTGTCATCTCGATGAAAATGTTCATAAGTTCTTGTGGTGAAAACAGGTCACTGCTGCCTTCATCCGTTGATGCTGGTTGGTTTTCCCTCGGTTGCTGACTGAAGCCAGCACTGCCGCTCCAATCTAGTCCGTCCCATATGTAAAAAGTGAGTGCTGAGATATCGCCGTGAGAAGCTCAAAAAATGTTTCACCTTTTTTTACATTTCTAATCACCAATTTTTACAAACTTTTTTCTACAATTATTTCAATATTGTTTCAAAAAGTACCCCTATCCAAAAATTTACTCAAAAAAGTTAAAATTTATTGGTTAATTTGGTAAATTTTCGTGCTGGGACTGACCTGACTTTATTTATCCATAAATAAAGGCAAGTCTGTCAGGTTATCAAGGTAGGCTTGTACATTTCCAACAGAAATTTGCCTGTCATTTGTTGGTTTGTTTTGGAAATTTTCAAAATTGTTTTTATCAATGATCGAAAATTTTGTTTGTTTCAGGTTAATTTAATTTGGCGGATGATTCTATTAAATTTACCAACTACGAGTATTTAACCAGCAATGTTGTATTATTTCTATTTCTTTTGCTGCAGAACAGATATTCACATTTGATTGCATGTATCAACATCCGGACCCTTAAATTGAGTAATCCAGAATCGTTTAATGGAAGGGGATCCTAAATCTAAAACCAGACCATGGCTATTCATACAAGAAGGAATAGTACTGATTTTAATGAATATTAGCTCAATGGTAGGTTGTTTATTTTTTTACCGTGATTATCCAATGCATGAGGAAAAAAATGCAGAATATGGTTTCGAATATTACGCTTCCAAATTTAAAATATACCGTCAATTTGAACAATTTTATGTGTTTTTAAGTTCTGCGAGTACTTAGGTACATAGTCTGTGTAAATATAGAAATTACACATTTTTTCTATTGATTTGTGAGACATTTCAATACAAGGAACTGACTTGCCTTTATTTTGCATATGGGACAGCACCAAAGTGATTTTTATTTTGGAATGTTTAGAACAAACATACATTTTTTATTAAATAGGGTTAAAGTAGATGTTCAAACAAGACAACTACTGGATTTATCTCAAAATCGACAAAAATACATATGGGACGGACTTGCTTTGAGCGGCAGAGCAGGTGTTGTATTCTCTGCAACTTTTTTCCGCTGATTCAACGGCAATGGCTGCAGATTTGGAACCACTCGAACAGATCCCGCTCCAGGTGACGCCAAAGCAGGAAAATCCACGTCCGTGAAAGTTGGTGGTGTTTTGCGACGATTTGGTTGGTGCCTCGTCGTCGCTTGCTGCCGAATTTTCACAAATTCAGCTCGTTTTGGGCAGCTTCGATTCTTGGTAGAATGGTCGCCGCCGCAATTGAAGCATCTGGCTTCAATGTTCTCGTTGATTGTGTTGCAATCTTGAGTTTTGTGCTCACCTCCGCAGGTTGCACAACGACTCTTGATGAAACAGTTCCTTCCACCATGCCCAAACTGCAAGCAGTTCGAACATTGTGTCACGTCACGGTGCACTGGACGATAACGTTCCCAAGTCACGATGATGTTGAAAATTGCCCGAACTGCTTTCAGCTCAGACGGCGTTGTCGATCCTTTCTCGAGATGAACCAGGTACAGTTGATCACGATACTTGATGTCCTTGTTGTGCCTCGTCATCTTGAAGACTTCGATCACGTTCAACTTAAGAGTTTTGAGCTCTTCTTTCAGCACACTCACATCCATGTCGTACAGGCCTCGGAGGACCTGTTTCATGGGGCGTTTACCTGGATCGTCATGGCTGTAGTATTCAATCTTTGTGTTGTTCAAGAAATCCCGAACGTAGTTGTAATCCTTTCTGGTAGGTAGCTGAATTTTGAGTCCATCAGCACACAAGCGAATGGAAGCTTTTAAAGCACCAGATTTGATAAACCCGGTCAGCCACTTTCGCACCGAATCCGATGACGATGTTTTCACAAAAATGGGTGGCAACTTTTCCCGTCGTTCAAATTCTTCCTTCTCGCTCACGTCCACAGGGAGGGTAGCGAACTGGTTTCCAGACAATTTTTGAGCGTCCTTGCTCAAACTGCCTGGCTTTGCAGGTAGCGCTTCGGCATTCTTTAGCTTCTTCAAATCTGCCGATCCTGCTGGTGAGGACCGCCTCTTTTTCTTGCCGTGAGGCATTTTTGCACTTTTTAGCACTTTTTTGGTTTGTGAGGGACGCACGTCTGACTCGCTTCTCTGCTGATCGCAGACTCCAAAATGAGCAGTTCTTCGCTTTATTTTAGTAAAGTTCCTTAAACTTACATTATTTCGACTTACTGAAGTTAAATGATCAGTCAAAAATGATTGGATAGTTAATTCAATAATAAAATATAAATGCTGTTTTGTTGTGAAAATGCTAGTGGCCATGGCTGATTTCAGATGTCGAACTTAAAACACTTATTTTGGTGAAAAGGACGATTCAATGTCAGTCAACATTGTTTTAAATGATGCTGAACATGCCAAATAAAAGATTTGTAGACAACAACACGCTTGAAATTGTGATTTTATTGAATTTTTCATCAAAAACGCTTCAGAGGGTCCACTATAGGAAAGGGGTCCACTAATGGATAACGTACCCTACATCTTTTATGTGTAAATGTGTAATTTTTCATCTAAAATGTGTAAATTTACCTCTTTTCACTAGAATGCCACTTTTTCAGTCTTAATCGATGTAATATTACATCATTAAGGGTGCACAGCAACCAAAGAAGTTGTTGTCTTCTTATTCCAAATTTGTGAAACTTACGGACCCAATCCTGCATAAATGTGATTGTAAAAATAGTCAAACTTTTTGTAAATAACTTTGAAGACAATAATTTAGGGATGAATAAAAATCATATCGATAGTTCCCGTAGTTTTAAAAATACTAAAATGTCTGTAACAGAAATCTGGGTGCAAAAGTAATGGTTGATGTGTACCGTTAAAGAGGTAATATTGAACCTTTCAAAATTACACAGTTACCTATCGGATCATCTAACTTACTAAAAGAGCAAAAGATCAAGATTGGATTTTTAGATTTGCAACGAACAAAAAGTAAAACAGACAACTGACTTTCTAAAAATATAAATAAGTGCATTGGGGGTTTGAACTATAAACCAAATGAAAGCTAAAGGGTTTACTTTTGAAGATGTTGTCGTGGATCTGGTGGCCAGCCTCGTCCATTTCCGGACGGAATAAAACGCACGACTTTACTGGTTGAGATTAAGCAATCGACTGCCGTTTATTAAGAATCTCTTTTATTTCTTGCTCTCTCTCTCTCTCTCACTTTTTCTCTCTCTATCTTTCCTCGCTTATTCTCTTTCTCTCTCTCTCTCTCTCTCTCTCTCACCACATCCACTACATCCTCGCTTAGTCCTACTCATTACTGAAAAATGTTGTACAGATACATATCCTTGTATTTGCTTGGTCTTAGAATGTTCCTCTTGGGTCTTCCAGTATTGTTCGTTGGTGAACCGTCTCCGGAAGTAATCGGAATCTGGGCCGCCTCCGAATCGTCGAGGTTCCTGCGAACGTCCGATGAATTGTTGGTCGCAGGTGGCTGCCGATTCTCTTGCTGTTCTGTCTCCGAGTTATGGTCCCGCGCGTCGGGTGGTACATTCGTCAGCGTGTCATCGGCGTCGTCCTGTGAAATAGAAGAAGCGTATAATAAATTTGTACTAATCACAAAACCAAACCATAATTGGTTCATAACATCTGTCTTACCCCAACAGACTCGCTATCAACGCTGAAATCTTGTGCGCGCTTGACGTCCTGCACGTTTCGAGCCAGCTGAACCCCGCAGTCACTCCTAACGACCACTTTCGCCCCTTTCCTTGCTAGCACGGTATACCTCTCTCGAAAAGGACGGGTCCAGTTTGTTACGTTGCGGGATAGAAATGACCACCCTATCGCCAGGTTGAATGTCGGACTCCTTGGCGCCCCTGCTGTTGTCAGCGAACTTTTTACTGCACAGTTTAGATGCGGCGTCGTCCTCGGCTACCTGTTCTTTATCGACCTTCTCTGAAGACTTAGTTTCCCAGAGTGCTGGAAAAGTTCCGCGGTATTTCCAGCCCACCAACAGCTCGAACGGTGTAACCCCGAGGCGCGAGTGTTCCTTCCTGGTGTTGTGCACGTGCACATACTCTTGTAGGGCTTCCCTCCAGTTTCGTTGCTCGGCTTTGGCAGCGGAAATCGACTTTATTATGCCTTGATTTTGTCGTTCGACGCCTCCATTTGACTGGGCACTGAGGGGGATCGACTTGCGCTCCCGAACACCTTTGTCTTCCCAGAAGTCTGTAAATTCTTGGCTCTGAAAAGGCGGGCCGTTGTCGCTTTGGATGATGAGCGGAAGTCCCCAGGTAGTGAACGCTTTGCAGAGCGCGGCGTTGGTTTTTGTGCAATCGGTGGTTTTCATTTCAATGACTTGCAAAAACCTTGAGTGCATATCAACTATGACAAGGAAATGCCCCGATCCACATCCGTTCAGTGTCAGAAAGTCTATCTGTAAGATCTCCCAAGGTCCTTGGGGAAGTGTGCGGCTGGAGAGTGGTAGGGGCGGGTTTTTTCTTGATACCATTAGGCAAGCTTCGCACTTGCCGACAAACTCGACCGCCTCCTTGCTCATGTTGGGCCACCAGAAGTAGTCCCGAAGGAGCTTCTTGGTGGCACCGCACCCGACGTGTCCCTGGTGAGCAATCTCGATCGCGGTCCGACGAAGCTTCAGAGGAAGAATGATCTTGTCGCTTTTGAAAACCAGTGAACCCAGCACGCGGAGCTCTTTCGATTGTGTTTCATAGCGACGAAGGTTTTCTGGCCACACTCCGGTATGCAATGCAGATCGAACGGCACAATTTTCTTCATCAGTTTCAGATGCGATCTCTATCGTGTTCCAAGAGAGGTTCATGTGGGCGGCATCAAGGGCATACAAAACGTGCTTCTCGTTGATGTCGTCGAAGGGTTCGTCGATTTGTGATTTATCTATCAAGCGTGACAGCGCGTCGGCGATGTTCTGGTTACCTGGAACTCTTTTGGGCTTGAACCGAAAAGATTGCAGACGGAGTGCCCACGTCTCAGCTCGAGTCACTGCCCGTTTTCCGGTTCTTTGTTCGCTGTCGAAGATTATTTCGTTTGATTCCGAGTCCGTACGAACAACGAACGGCTTGCTGATCAGATAGTACGAAAACCGTTCGACGCCCCATACGATCGAAAGCGCCTCTTTCTGCGACTGGGGGTACTTTTGCTCGCTCGCTGACAAAGCTTTAGAAGCGCACGCGATGATCCGGGGTGTACCTTCGTTATTGTACTGAACCAGGACGGCCCCAAGGCCAATCGGCGACGCGTCGACAAACAGCTCCGTTTTATCTTTGCAGTCAAAGTATCCAAGCTTCTTGATGGATGAGAGCGCCTCGTACTTCAAGTACAGAAACTCCTCCTCTTCGCAGTCTGTCCAGTAGAACGTCTCCGACCTACTGAGGTTCCTAAGGTTCTCCGTTTTATCCGCTCGCTTCAAGATGAAGCGCTCCGAGAAATTAATCAAGCCAAGAAAACTTTTCACTTCCTGCAAATTCTCGGGACGACGGAAGTTCTCCAACGCTTTCAGTTTATCCTCCTCGACGCTCAGCCCATCGTACGAAAGCTGGAATCCCAAGAACTTCACGCTGTTCTTGCGAAATACGCACTTCTGCTCATTCAACCGCACACCGTGACTCCGGAGCCTTGAAAGTACCTTCCTCAAGTTCGAATCGTGTTCTGCTTGTGTCTTTCCGTATACCAAGATATCGTCTAAGTAGTTACAAGTACCCTCGCAACCGGCAAGTACGTTAGTCTGGAGAGCCTCTTGGAAAACGTCCGGTGCGTTTGTCAGACCAAACGGAAGCCGTACGAACCGGTACATGTCCTGACCGGAGAAGAAGTTCGTTAAGTGCCTCGATTGCTCGTCCAGGACCACGTGGAAGAATGCACTCGTTAGGTCGATCGTAGAGAACCACTTGGAACCGTTCAGCCGAGCCAGAATCGACTCGAGCGTCGGCATCCTGAACGGGGTGCGGATTATACACTTATTCGGCCCCCTCAAGTCCACCACCAGGCGTATATCGTCTTTCCCTTTCGGAACAACCAGTAGGGACGAGCAAAACGAACGGTCCATTTGAGTTGTAACTTTCTCGATGATTCCAGACGATAGCAGTTCTGCTAGTCGGCGTTCTGTTTCCTCTTTGAAGGCGGGTGGAATGTTAGTAAAGATATGTCTTGAAGGTGGCATAGACTTGTCGTACGAAATTACGACCGGGGGGATGTCGAACTTTGGAAACTCGTTGGTTTTCGACAGGGCGAGGACCTCTTGGATGGCATTTGCTTCCTTCTGGACCGGGACTTGCAGGCCTAGCTGGAGGACGCTGTACCGCAGGGCAGTACCTCTGCTCAGTAGCGGCCGTGCATTCTGCACGATGTAAAATTTTTCGAGGTAACTTGGCCGATCAGCCGTGATGAAAAGCTCCGCCGTGAAAGAGCCGATTACGGAAATAAATCCTGGAGTTGCGTAGGCTTTCAGTGACAAATCAGATCCTTCGGTATAACAGTACAGTCCTCGCTTTGAATTGTTATTTGCCAGCATTTTGTCGAAGTTTTTCTTGTCCACTGTGTTGACCTCAGCGCCGGAGTCGATTAAAAAGACCAGGGCCACGCCCGCAACGTGACCGGTAATTGTGCCGCAACCGCGGTTCTCCGACGGCCCTACACCCACAGACTGTATGGAGGAAGCTGTCTCTCTGCTCGAATCTTCAACACGATCGGTTTGTCGAATTGATTCCAATCCTGGTTGGTTCTGTAATACAACAATAAAAGCAACAATTTTCAACGCTAAGTCGAACGTTCACGGTTTCCTTATCAATGCTTGAAATTTAAATTACATTACTCCCTTTTACTTCAGCTAAATTAGTTTAGTAAGAGTGAAGTTGCACACATCCCTTGTAAAACCCAGTAAAAACAAAAAAATATTCTGGATAGCTTTATTTGATCTAAAGTACATGAGGTTTGATAGCTTTTTAATTCAACTGATAGTCTTTGATTAGCTTTTTAATTCAACTGATAATCTTCAGTACATGAAACTTTGATGGCTTTTAAATTCAACTGATAACGGATAACGATTAGTTCCACGAAACGTACGTAACTTGTTATTTCGCAAGCTTGAATAATTTTGATAGATCCAAAAGAAAAGAAACGATACGATACGATTGCCCAAAATGGCTTAATTGTCCCCCTTCTCTTCCTCACTTACGTCGTTATCGTCAGCAAGGGCAGCGACCTTCCGCAACTTGGATGGCTGAGGAAACTTCCCTTCCGGAGTGAGCTGTTGCTTGGATCGATGTTCCTCGGGTACCTCGTCGCACGCTCGAGCGATGTGACCCTTCTCGTGACATTTGTGACAGATCTTGTCTCGATTGTCACATAGATCCGGGGAATGGTATGTACCGGTACATCTCCAGCACCGCTGCGCGCGTTCATTGTTTGGCTGAAATGGTTTTCCTCGACTGTTGAATTTCCCCCTTCCTCTAGCCCACGAGCCGTGATGGCCCCGCTGATCGTAATGTCCGCCGTGGTGGCCGTAACTGGATCTCGGTGAGTACGCCTGGCCTTGGTAGCCGAAACTGGGTCTCGGTGAGTACGACTGGCCTTGGTAGCCGTGACTAGATCTCGGTGAGTATGGCGGCCGCGCTGAGACGCCACCTCTCGACGAATAGTGATGGTTACCGCTGAACACCGGATGACCTGATCTGACGGCGGATACCTCAGCGGAAACTTTCAGCGGCGGATGATTACGTGTGAAGATCGCCTCATGCTTCTGGTCTACTTCCAATGCGTCGACTTCCTCCAGTAAATGTTCGAGCTTCCTTTTGGGCGCTTCTTTTGACCGCAGCAACTTCCGGCACGCTTTACGAACATCCAACGATAGTGCGTGCGCCTGAAGCACGTCAACGACGTTCTCGAACAAACTATCATCGCTGTATCCGCAAAGCTTGGCTCCTGCAACGACTCGTCGGACGTATTTAGAGTCCTCTTCGCCAGTTTCCTGCAGCAACGACCTCAGTTTTTGACGTTGGAGGAGTAGGTAATCTTGGGACCCAAAATGTTGCTCCAGTCGGTACATCATGTTTGAGTACGGAAACAGCGTTTCGTCCGGGGCGTCCACACCGGAGGATGTAGCTTCGAGCAGGTCCTTCAGCTTCTCTCCAGCTTTGATGGTGAAGGCGTTAGCCTTTGCCCTCTCGTCCTCGATTCCGGAAATCTGCAAGGCCGCTTGGAGGGTTTGTTTCCAGCGCTCGAAAGTTTGTTTATCGATCTCTTTGCCGTCCCTCGGTTTACATTCGCTGATGTTTAGCGAAGCGAGCGCCATCGAAGTCATTATGGACGATTCGTTACCCGAGAAACTTTCCTTCATCGTCGAGTTTCTGTCCACTTGCCGAGGGAGGCCTTCTTCGATGGAAGGTTCTTCCACCCAATTGAACGAATCTGCCTTGTTGCGGGTCTTCTTCAACAACGACATCAACGACGCGTTGCGACGTTTTTCGTGCTCTAGGGCTTTCGCCAATGCTGATGCCGTCGCGTTATCTCCGCGTGCAGCTTCCCTAGAATGAACAAAAATTCCCCGTAAGAATATTTGTTATCGTCGGCTGATGTGTGAATCAGTGTAAATATCAACTTTTGCTTTTTTTGTATTTTTTAAACATGTTTTGCAACCCCTTAAGAGATTGTTACGTTTTTTTTTTGCTCTATTAAAATGATTCACTTTGTTGACTCTCTCAAGGATTAAAATCCTCTCAAGAGACAGAACCCTACAGGTAACTTTTTTTAATAACAAACCGTCACAGAAGACATTTTAATTATTTAAGGTTGCAAACCCTCCCAGGGTTTCAGAATCACATACCCTCTCAGGGGACTTCAGAATTACATACCCTCTCAGGGGACTTCAATATTACAAACCCTCTCAAGGGACTTCAGAATTACAAACCCTCTCAGGGGACTTCAGAATTACAAACCCTCTCGGGGGACTTCAGAATTACATACCCTCTCAGGGGACTTCAATATTATAAACCCTCTCAGGGGACTTCAGAATTACAAACCCTCTCAGGGGACTTTTTATGCCGCTCTCTTTTGGTCCATCATTTGCATAAAATCTCTCAGGGCATTTTGGGAAAAATTATTCGTCAACATTATTAGTTTATTTTTAGCAACGAAAGTTGTTACCAAGAACGTAAACCTACGCCATCATGTAGTGATTGGACAAGTTTTCTCCGGCTATGCATAAGTGTACGTGTGGTCGAAAGGCCGTCACCCACACACGGAATACGAAATGCTAGACTCGCACACTGCCGTACGGTAAGGCGAGACGGAGAAGAAAACCATGGTTTCTGGTGTCCCCACTCATACCACTAGCCCGTCACTTCACGAACACACACGAACTTTGCGGCAAGCCCGACACAACAAAGGCTCAAATGCCCGTCACTGTACGGCTCCCTTGGAGGTCACGGCAAACTGAGTCACTGCGGTGGTTTCACAAATTTTCGTTTCGAGTACGTGCGATCGAAAAGCCATCACTCACACACAAGCTTGGCGGCAAGCCCGACGCATGCAACGCTACGCGAGATGCAAAAACTTTTTTTTTTTTTCGGTGGCTACTCACACTGCTGTCACCCCCAAACGCCCACCACATCACGAACACTCACGAACTTTGCGGCAAGCCCGACATAACAAAACTACGCGAAACGCAAAAAATACTTTTTTTTTGTTGGTTCTGGTGTTCCCACTCATACCACTGTCGCCCCCGAACGCCCGTCTCTGCACGAATATCCACGCAAGCTTTGGCCAACTAAGTGCAGAAGCAATCCTTGTCTGCAAGTTTTCGCCCCTTTTTTGCCGTGGCAACTCAACCTACACTCACACCGATGCAGGCTAAAGTCCACTCGAGTGAAGAAAACGCAAAATCAAAGCTTGAACCTACTCCTGCCGCCAAGAGTGTATGCGTGTCGCGAGGTTTTGCATTCACACCTCTTGAACCGGCAACTCGCACAGCCTCACTCACATAACGGAAGCGACGTCCCATGTTCTGAGTGCCCATCTCACCACTACACGCAATTTTCGGAGTCCCACCAATACCAATCCATCAAACGGAAAAATCACAGCTCGCTAGAAGGCGTCCATATTGGAAAAAAAAACCACTTTCCCCATCGAACGGTCCCAAATTATTGGCAAACGCCCGGTCACTTGAACTGGTTATCCGGTCATCCGTCGACCAAACTTTAACGGATTCTTACCCTGTGGGAGCAGCTGCGCCATTGTCGTGGATCTGGTGGCCAGCCTCGTCCATTTCCGGACGGAATAAAACGCACGACTTTACTGGTTGAGATTAAGCAATCGACTGCCGTTTATTAAGAATCTCTTTTATTTCTTGCTCTCTCTCTCTCTCTCACTTTTTCTCTCTCTATCTTTCCTCGCTTATTCTCTTTCTCTCTCTCTCTCTCTCTCTCTCTCTCTCACCACATCCACTACAGATGTGATCTACTAAAAATCTTCATGAACACAATTCTTGGTTAAAATTAAACCTAGCGGAACAAGTTAATTATGTAAATGTTGGTAGTTCTATCAATTTACTGAGTATCGTCGAACTTTTTTCGCGCCATTTTTTTTATTTTTTACAAGCAAAAAAGAGGTAGTAAGATGTTTTGATTACATAAATTACAGACTTGATTCAATTGTTGAGTTGCGTTGGAGAATTTGAACGGTGTGCGTCGCGGTCCTCACGCAGGATTTTCGTTGCCGTTTCCGTCTTTGTTGTCCCCCGATTGTGTGTATTTCGATCCGGGCGGTTTCGGGATGTTTGACAGTTGCGTTGGAGAATTTGAACGGTGTGCGTCGCGGTATTCGTTTTATTCGTTTTCGCATTTTAGTTGGTTTTATCTTTCCACAGCCGGCTGCCTAAGATTAAATCATTTATGCTAAACTCAACACCAAATAACCGGGAATAGTCTCATCCGCATACTCCGTCTGATTGCCTTGAGAATGCATAATACATCACACCATTAAACAAAATTTATTGATTATTGGGTCGCATCATCATCTTCTATGTTGAATCCTGGCCATTACCCTTACCCACTAACAAAATCCCAAGTAGAAGTAGTTTTCCGGCACACGCGGGGGTGTGGATATCGTATAGAACCCACCCTTGGTAGCAGCCTGTGCTAACTAACATTCCCGTCCCATTCCCTCGAGATCTACAAACTGACATGGCGGGCGCCGTTGGTGGCCAACGACTGTTTCCTATTCGCACCGGCTCTAGTTTTGATGATCGTGATGTTTTATCTTTTCAGCGCATTCATGCATGCTGTTGATAAGGGAAACATCATTTGATCGTTGAAGCGTGTGACCGGTTGTGCTGATGGGATATTATGGTCCTGTTCAGCAACGGAGAAGGACAACCATGGGTGGTCTCTCATGCTCATGCTCATGCTCATAAATTACAGACTTGATTCAATTGATCAAATTCGATGTACTTAGCTCCTTGGCTCATCACTGAAAAAGGCCTTTCGGATTGGTTGAGTTATTTCTGAGAATCAACGAGTTGAAGTTACCGTTCCAACTAATTTTGGTGGGTAAAATTTTGAAGTATTAATCAGATCAATTTCGCTAACGTATCATGCAAGCGAGAAAATTTATTGTCAATCTGCAAGAATTCTCAACCAGCAAGCTTATTTAAGCGGTTAACAAACATAAAAGTTTGTTTATTGCTGTGAGTATGACGTTATTTGCAAATAAATATCCTGGAAACGACTGAAAAAAATAACATACACACACGATAGCTACACATTCCACGCCTTCTAAAAGCGACACATTTTCAGGTGGATCGTGTTTGTAAACGCTGAATGTTATCATCACACTTTTCAGTTGTTGTTGTTGTTGTACATATACCGTAGCGTGTGCGAACGACACAATGCAAACACTAAATCCACATCGTGGAGACCGATAAATTCTAGTATTTTGATAACACAACAAACTCTTCACTTTCCAACAGTGTGACTCACCTTCACGGTGGAAGAGTATGCATGAGAGCCAGGCTTTGAAATTTTACATTTATGTATTAGATAGGAGAAAATATAAATAAGATTAATGATGTAACCTAAAATTATACGTCTCTTTGAATCATACAAGAATATAGATAAAAGCGTTCTTTCTTCTCAAGCAAATCTTATTAAAAGACAATAGCTTTAACCACTTATCAAAAAGAAACCGCTACAAGCAAGTTGACGGCTTCCATTTTGGTTTTTGTATCAAAACACTGAAAAAAATCAATTCCCGTAATCGTGAATTGTGTTCATAAACGTGGGAACCACGATAGAATTTATTTATGAATATGGTGCATTTGCACTATAAACGTGAATATATTCCTTCGTGGTTTGCACATTCGTGAACAAAATTCACGATTTCGGGAATTGATTTTTTCTCCGTGAACCCCGATATTATCGGAATCTGTCGAGCGGATCAATTTATCATTTTCCGCAACGCCGGCCCACATTTTCACAAAATCCAGCACAAGGCTAGATTCTAACGATGGGACGAAGGCATGTGTGGTGATGATGATGATGACGATGAGTCATCGTCAAGTTTCAGCCCCAGTCCCAACCCGAAAGAAACATAACAATAATAAAAAGGGGGAGGCCGGCTTCAACTTCCACCATCCCACTCAGCTACACTGCGTGCCGGCTGACGATGATGCCACCGTCTTATGGCCAAACACAAGTGCAGATTCGAGGGTGGAAATGAAAACCTACCAAGCGTATGTAATGTGGGGAGAACAAACCTACGAAATCGCTTTTTTTTGCTGGCGAGGGGAAACTCAAGTTAATATGCGCGCACCTACTGGAAGACGAATTTGGTGTTTCACGATTTGATTTTTTTGGTTTGAATCTTGCTTTTAAATCATAAACATACTTTGACAAACAAAAAATAAATTGAAAACTATTTTTTCGTTATATTATTTCTAAGTTTATTGTAAAAAATACTTAATCGTCAAGAAAAAGCTGGATTTTGGAAGGGATGTCAGAATCTAAAACAAACAAAAACACCAATTACGTTTAAAAATTATACGAAACATACATAAATTTACTGTAAAATTAACTCGGACTGGTGTCAACATGAAAAATTACCAAATTTATCAACTTCACTGGCAATTGTTTTGTTTCAAACGACATTGTCTGCCGTTAATTAGCCATGCGCATAACTTTTTCACAAAAAAAACAGTTCGGTAAATTTTGCGCGGGCAGACCACAAAAAAGAAGAAACGCTAAACTGTAACTGTTGTCGTAGATTTGAGCCTAGAAAACTCTCCTCCTCCTCATTCGTAGTTTTCCCGCCCCTGTCGATCCGAAACATTGCTCGGGACAAATCGGAGTGCCACAACGGTGACGACGAAAATGATGGCAACAGTTTTGCGTCGCAATAAACAAGGTAATTACGTACAATTGAAACAAATTGCCACCACCATGTACTGGGCATCACGGTTGCGTGGTCACCGGCGGTTTGAGTTATTTTGACTAAGTTCGAGCCTACAGCAAAGTGGTATACAAAGACATTAGCGAAAATAGCAACACGTGTTGCCCTAACTGCTGCTGCTATTTCGTCGCCGTCGTACTAACTTGTCGTACGTGCATTTTGGGCCAAATTGAGTTAAGAACTCCATTTTGTGCAGATCACAATGCCTCACGTTTTACCTTCACAGATCCCCAAATTTCGATTTCAATCCTGAGATATTCCATAAAAACCGAAAAAACTCTGCATTTTTGTCATTTTTCATATGAAAGAAGTTTCAATCTTGTCGTGCTATCTTGACACAGCCTGAAAATTGCTGTAAGTGCGTATGAAGCATATAAACTTACAAGATTTTGAATTTTGAACTTTTGATGTTTTTAAGGCCGTCGTAAATATTTTTTGAAGTTTACGTCACTTGACTCTGGTGGGGGGGGGAAGAAGGAGCTTTTGTGTTTCATATGTTTATAGGACCTTTTCATATAAATTCTAGAATTATTCTTGAAGGCATATTTCCCAAAGTGCCGTCAAATAGTTTTGTTACAAATAAGTTTGAAATAGTCAGAAATGCGGCAGTAAATGACAATATAAGAAATTTATTGGAAGAAGCTAGTTCTTATTTAAGTTTTAACAATAAAAAATCTAATAAAACTGTGTTAGAGGTAGGTCCAACCTCCTTTATCCATTTTACATAAATTTAGCTATGAAATCTTGTTTTTTTGAAGATTGAGTTTTTGCCGTTGCAAAATAAGTTCTTATCTACCTGGTTAAGCACTGGTACAAAAATTTAGCATAGATTCAATATCTGTGAACCAAAGCTATTCCAGAGATATTGGACAAAAAATTACCAATTTACTATCTTTCAAACAGGTGAAAAGCTCCCAACCTTTTGGCTCAATTTTCACATTTTTGATCGTCAATATTACAATTGCCCATTTTTATGGTTTTTATGGAATCGGTTCTCAGATGACCAGTGAACTTAACTTTGACAAAAGTTTGAAAAATATTTTGCTGGTCATTTTTATGTAAGTTTTAAGTGAAAAAATTTCCAGCCCACGGGCCGGATTAATTTTGGATGTAAAATGTAGATAAAAACGACTTGAATTAATATTTTCTCAAACTTTTCGTAAAATTATGTTAACTGGTCATCTGAGAACCGATTCCATCAAGTAGCCCACGAAAAAATGAACAATTGTAATTTTGACGATCAAAAATGTGAAAATTGAGCCAAAAAGGCAGGCCTGCTTTAGGCGTTAGAGGATTTATGGAGATCCAATAGGTATCTAATTTAACAGGTTTGAAGTCATTATTTTTATTGTAAAGTAGCAGTCCTACTGCGTTCCGACATGGGACTCACAAGATGCCACACTTAATATATCAGAAAGACGATGAGCAGACATCGCAAATAGCGTTTTCCTAGTATTCTTTGAAATAAAAAGAATCTGGATTTCAAATTATTGCGATCGCCGCATAAATCACTCATTATAATGTGGAGGGCCAGAGACGAGATCCAACAGGCATTCACGCACACACACACACACACACACACACACACACACACACACACACACACACACACACACACACAAACTTCTTCTAGTCACGGCAGTAACAGGCCACAGATCCCTCCTCGCCGGAATGGATCTGGGGAGTCGCAAACACCACAGTCCATACTCGTAAAATATTTCCGTCTGGTAAATGGCGCGCCGTACATGTTTCTTGTTCTTGCTTTGGCCAGTTCATGTCCAAAACCAGAAGACGACTGTGGACTCGTCGTCGTTGTCGGAATTCCGATGACCGCGCTTCTTCTATCTGTGGCACCCTCGCCCCGGTGGCACGTTCCGTGCAATGTTTCTCACTCTTTTTTTTCAGTTGCCTCTAGATGTGTAGGCTGGAAGGAGAGATAAAAAGAGTGCACGGCGGCGGCGTGTGACGCAAAGATCACATCTGGTTACAACACTGAGCGTCAGAGGAGACGACTCTGTTTCACACAGAGCGCGCTATTAATTTATTGTTTTATCAATACGCGTCTCGTGTATTATTATTTACTCAACTGGAACCCGCAGCTAGTTGGCGTTTTCTGTCACAAAGTTCCGTGATGGATGAAGAGTTGACGCGCACGTCACGCGATATCAATGGGTCGGATAAATGTTTCAATCAGAAATTTACACTGAACTGTGATTTCTTTGAGCAAGCCGCAACCTTGAACTGGTGTTTTTGCTATTTTTCGTCATGCCGGCTTTCGCTGAAGTTTTCAATCAAGCGTTGCAGTTTAAATTAGCTCGACGTATCGGACATTTCAGACTCCCGCAATCCTCCCCAATTGCTCATAAAAAAATATTTTTTTGGCCGTGCTCCCTTGCTTACCTCCTGAAACGCCCACGTGGTTTATGGATGGCCCCTTTTCTGAAGGTTTCTAAAAAGTATTCTTATAATCGAATCAAGAAATGAAATGTTTTTCTTGTTCAAAGTAAATTTGAGTGATGTGACCCCAAATTGGTTAAATTCAACCTGTTGATTGTCTGATGCATTACAAAATAAAATGTTACAGTATCCCAATGCTGCCATCTTTGTTTACAGATCACTTTGGAGTATTTTTGGAGACATATTTAAGGTCAGACATATTCAAGGTCATATTTAAGGTCAGAGACCCAAATTTTGATAAAAATTCAAATAAAAATATCATAATTCCATCAACGGAAGTAAAATTTTGGCGAGGACTTGGTTAACCGAGTTCTTTTAGCTGTAGATCAACACCAGATTAGAAGTTTGATGTTATGTTATTACAGTTGCCATTTTGTTTTGTAAAAAAAATCCTTTCGAAATAGTTTCAGCTAATTTACACAATGTCCCAGTCAACTCAATTAGAATTCTGAAACGATTCAAGTTGAATTCCGTTTCAGAATTCCGATTGAGTTGACTGGGATTATTTGCTTGTAAGCGGTACCGAAAAAAACTAAGTATACTGAAGATGTTCTAGCAACAATAAGCTCCATTTCAAGCTTAATTTCTCGATTATTCAAACAAACAGATTGCAAAAGACAGGAAAATTCTAAAAATTTAGAGCTTTTGGATTAGAGCTAGGCGAAGAACCTATATCCAACAAAAAATATTTAGCAACAGTTTTAAAGTCATTTCATAGTGTAGATGTCCCGCCCGTGTGGATCAATCGGACCGCGCGCTGGACTCACAATCCAGAGGTCGCCGGTTCGAATCCCGCGGCGGGCGCTCTAAAATTCTTTGTGTAAATATGGGTATTCGGCGCCGTCGCTCCGTGCCATACTTTCATACACTTAGGAGCCCAGGGCGGCGAAGTCCTTGTAGATAAAAGGAAGACACTAGTGGTTGGTATTAGCAATGGTGGCCGACAGCTATAAAGTCAACTTCGTTTTCATAGTGTAGATTGTTTAATTGTTTCGAAGTCTGAGCCAATGCACTGTGTTTGGAATGGCAAAATTAAGTGGAATAAATTGATAACACCTTTATTTGACGTCCTAGCCAAATAATGTCTTCGGAAGAGTTGTTGTACTTACAGTATGTAAAAAAGTATTTACACCTTGGGCACTATGCACATTTTGTGATGAAACATGTAAAAATTTAAAGTTAGACAGGAACCTAGTACTACGTTTTGTTCAGAAACTCATGCCAAACATTTGCTACAAAAGCTCATGAAAAGATGATTTCTATAAAAGTTATATAACAAATACTATTACGAAAATAAAAAGGTGCAAAAAAGTTTGTACACCTTTCGAAAAATTAACATAAATAATGTTATTTGTTGACAAATCACCATAAATCCAGTCTCTCAACTCCAAATAGGCATCCTTGACTGATTAAAAAAATAATTTGGATTGAATATAAAGTTTACTAACTACTTAGTATAAAAGTTTATATAACTCTGGAAATTCTATATAAAACTTATCTAAACTTAATTTTGCAAACTTTTAATTCAACTAAATGTCAATATATTACCATAGAATTGCTAAATAAACATTTTGGAGTGGATAAAAAACCGTTTTGGGGGTATTTGTATCGATAGAATAGATTTTTCGTTGGAATTTCGTACCAACCCGGAATTACGTCGTAGGAAAATCCGCCGGCATCCGAACCGGTCCACGATTCTCAAGTCAACCTATGTAGAATCGGAAAGGGCATAAAATTTCCGATCTTTTGATACCCATACATTTAGGTTTTCTTTAAAACCTACGTTTTTAAATATCTGGGCAAATAGTAAGTTTGATCCACGAGAACAAAAATTACGAAATTCCATACATTTTTGGCAGGTTGCTCAAACGAAACCATAACAACGATTTTGCTTAGGTATTTAAAAACGTGGGTTTTATAGAAAACCTGGATGTATGGGTATCAAAAGATCGGAAATTTTATGCCCTTTCCGATTCTACATAGGTTGACTTGAGAATCGTGGACCGGTTCGGATGCCGGCGGATTTTCCTACGACGTAATTCCGGGTTGGTACGAAATTCCAACGAAAAATCTATTCTATCGATACAAATATTCCCAAAACGGTTTTATACCCACTCCAAAATGTTTATTTAGCAATTCTATGGTAATATATTGACATTTAGTTGAATTAAAAGTTTGCAAAATTAAGTTTAGATAAGTTTTATATAGAATTTCCAGAGTTATATAAACTTTTATACTAAGTAGTTAGTAAACTTTATATTCAATCCAAATTATTTTAATCAGTCAAGGATGCCTATTTGGAGTTGGGAGACTGGATTTATGGTGATTTGTCAACAAATAACATTATTTATGTTAATTTTTCGAAAGGTGTACAAACTTTTTTGCACCTTTTTTATTTTCGTGTATTTGTTATATAACTTTTATAGAAATCATCTTTTCATGAGCTTTTGTAGCAAAATGTTTGGCATGAGTTTCTGAACAAAACATAGTACTAGGTTCCTGTCAAACTTTGATTTTTTTACATGTTTCATCACAAAATGTGCATAGTGCCCAAGGGGTGTAAATACTTTTTTTACATACTGTAATAAGGGCTATCTTTTGAAGTTAATAACATACAGGGTGACGACCTTTGGGGGTGTCAATCTAAAACTAACTTTGTTGGATGACGTTGTAGAGCTTTGGTGTCTTGGGCAAAGTTGTAGAGGAAAAAAATCATGAAAGTTTGTCCAATACGCCAAATGTGTAGCTCTTAATCTACTCGAGATATACGCCATTTTGCAAAATGGTCTAAAAAACACACTTTTGGTGATAACTCAAAATGTTAGCATTTTAGCGGCCTACTATGTTCTGAAAAGTTGTTTATGACATAAAATTACACATCTTTGGCGAAAACAGCAAAATGTTTTAAGCCTTTATTTAGGAGTTATAACAATTTTTATGTGATTTTGAGCCTATTTTCAAGTTGCTATGTTTTCAAAATGGCGCATTTTGGCGCAAAACCGAACAATGCACCTGAAAGTACACACTTTCAACTACATTTCCTGGAAATATCTCTGTGAGACTTAATTTTAAATACGACCAATGATTTAAAATTTTCACTTACATTATTTTTGGCTAAACATGTTTTATTCATTATTTTAGAATGTGTGTCATAATTTGAAGCACAAACAATGTATTTTTCATGAAAATCGATCAATTTACCTTTCAATTTTACGTAGAACTTAACTTGAAAATAGGCTCAAAATCACATAAAAATGGCTATAACTCCTAAATAAAGGCTTAAAACATTTTGCTGTCTTTGGCAAAGATGTGTAATTTTATGTCATAAACAACTCTTCAGAACATAGTAGGCCGCTAAAATGCTAACATTTTGAGTTATCGCCAAAAAAGTGCTTTTTAGACCATTTTTGCAAAATGGCGTGCACGGAGAAAACGAGTTCTTAAAATCGTGAACAAGCGTTCATGAAAATGGGAACCTCGAACAAAGTGTTCAAATTCCATGGTACGATTTTGAAAAACGTACCATGAAATTTGAACACTTTGTTCGTGGTTCTCATTTTCATGAACGCTTGTTCATTTTGGGAACTCTTTTTTCTCCGTGTGTATCAGGAGTAGATTAAAAGCTACAAATTTGGCGAATTGGACAAACTTTCATGAAATTTTCTCCTCTACAACTTTGCCCAAGACACCAAAGCCCTACAACGTCATCCAACAAATATAGTTTTGATTGACACTCTGGAAGGTCGTCACCCTGTATGTTATTAACTTCAAAGATAGCCCTTATTAAGTACAACAACTCTTCCCAAGACACCATTTGGCTAGGACGTCAAATAAAGGAGTTATCAATTTATTCCACTTAATTTTGCCATTCCGAACACTGTGCAATGGTCAGTGAGCCATATACATCATAGGGGAGATGGGGTAAGACAGCCACCCTAAGGGAAGTCTAATAAAATTTACACAACAGATTATTTTGATCTCAAATTACGTACATATTGTTCTACTACTAGTCCATTATAGAAATGACATAAATTAGTTAGTCTAAAAACCAATTTTCAATACTTTTCAGGAATTTTAAAAAAATAATTGAAATCGTATATATATGAAATACGCGGGGTAAGACGGCCACCCATGTGGGGTAAGACGGCCAGTGCTATAAATTAACTTAATAACTTTGCTAAATCCACCCAAATTCCTACAAGGTTGGTTGAACAGACTTCTCTGAACATCATAACTATTTTGGTTTAAAAAATCAGGTTTCAAATGTGAAGAAAATGCTGTTTAAAAATTTTCATATTTTGGCTCAGTGAATTTCATATTATTGCGACCACATTTTATGAAAAACTTACTACAAAACAAACACAATTTGAAACAAAATAATTAGTTTGTGTATTTTGATTAGAATAAGTAAATCAAAATTGTGTAAACAATATTAAATTAGCGATTTTTATGAAAAGTTTGATAGGATTTCATACTATTCAATGAGTTTTGCTATATCACAGTAAAGAATGTTTGATTTTGATTAAAAATGGATAGTTTTTTTGAAAATGCTTTTCTTTATCTACAAATATGTCTTAATAGTCAAAAACCGTCACAAATATAACCTATATCAATTAAAATCTACAAATTATGGGTGGCCGTCTTACCCCCGGAGGAGGTGGCCGTCTTGCCCCCAAATAAATTATTTTTTAAAACAATTTTTGTAAATAGCTCAACGCATTTTCTAAACTTTTTCGAGGGACATAATCTAGGGAAAACTTCAATTTAACATGAAAAAATATTTAAAGACAGGAAAACATATTGTTATCTAACAAAAATGCCTAAGTTGTAATTCATGAAAATTACATCCAGTTTCAAGTTCAAAAATTATTTGTTTATTTTGAGCTATTTTTAAACTATTTCAAACAATATTTTTGGCAAAGGTGACTCCATATGCATTATTTAGCATGAGGAACAGTATTGCTAAACATTTTAGTAATATTCATTAGTATACTTACACGGAAAGGGATCGATCGCCAAACCAGCGACCGAATTTTGCTGGGTTGGTTTTGCTGATATCAGCGAAATTTTTCTCTAAACCAGCGAAATTTTTCGCTGAAAAGGTGGCTGCGCGAAATCAAACCCAGCAACTTGGTTTCGCTGGTTTGTTATTTCCGAAACGGTTTCTTTTCAGCGAAAGTTTTCGCTGGTTTGATACACATCCTTCCGACAGCCGTCATAAATGTTTGTTATTGTTCACGTTCGGAAGCGATTTGTGGCAATCGAATTGCTTTAGGGGTTTTCAAAACAAAAAGCATGAAAAAGTTTTGCATCAAGTGTTCAGCATTAAAATACATACTCAACAGGTGAGGGTTCTTTTCAATGAAAGAAGTACGTTTCCATAAAGTTCTCGCAGCAGAAAAATACGGTGCAGTGAAGCTGGAGATGTATTGTACTGCTGCATAGATGAGTGCACAAATTGTCGCAGGTGGCAGCAAGAATCGTAGGCGAGGAACTTGACCATGGCCGCGGAACAGTTTGTGCTGTGGCAATTAAGTACAACCTGGTTTATTTTGGCATAGGCTTCTGCCGCCAAAACAAAAAAACAAACGTCGGTGATAAAAAACGCTGATCCAGTGCAAAAAAACACTGGTCCAGTGGAAACATTCACCTGAACCAGCGGATTTTTTGCCGGAACCAGTAGAATAATCTCCTGGTTGATTTTGGTACGAGCTGCTGCCGCGGAAAAAAACCCGGACGTCAGCGATAGAAAACGCTGATCCAGCGTAAAAGAACACTGGTCCAGTGAAGAAATCCGCTGGACCAGCGAATTGTTTCCCAAAACCATTACAATAATCTCCTGGTTGATTTTGGTGCCCTGCCGCTTTTTCCAAACCAGCGAGAAAATTTTCTGATTCTAGCAAAACTGATCCCCCAAACAGCGACATTTTTCACCAAACCAGTGTTTTTTTTCACTGGTTTGGTAGAATTTCATCGGTTTCCAAACCAGCGAAAAAAATTAGCGGTTCTAGGTAATTTTTGCAGGCTGAGAAATTAGCGACATTTTTCGCTAGTTTTAGCGAATTTTATCGCGATTTGGCGATTCCGTGTAGTTAAACAGTGGGGTGGCCGTCTTACCCCGCTTGGCCGTCTTACCACCAGCTCCCCTATCACCTTGTAAATGTGTTGTATACAGTTAGTTAATATAGTTCAGATGTTTTACTTGCCCTCAGTAAACTTTTTTTAGACCGGTTCAAATCATAGGAGCACAACCAAATTTAAAAAAAATCACTTACTCATAAACTTTCGACTTTCCAACGAATAAAAGAGATAACGATTGGTTATTTAAGTACAGTTGATTCATCGATTAGCCCTGCACAAACACCGAGTTCACTGGATTTGCAAACGAAAATATAAATATAGCAGATGTGCTATGATTTACAACACGCCGGGGCTGGACAGAGCACGGTGTGGCACGGTGCGGCATTTCCAATTAATGCGGTCTCGAAGCAGAACGGGCGCTCTTCACCCATCCCGGAACCGTCCACGATGATGATGATGATCCCAGGCAGGTCATTCCTGGTAATCGTTTATAACGTCACGCTTCTAAAACGTCAAAACCCGTCGGTGGCGGTGGAGGTTTCCTCCTGCCCTTCCTATATTGCACGCTAGCCATAAGCCGGCAATGTGTTCCTCTAGATACGTTAAAACTAAGTACACTCAGTTGAAGATTGAATAAGAATGTTTTTGCACTAATTAGACAAACATTAAATGATTGTAATACATTACTATATTTGCAAACCTAAGGTAATATTAGCATTTTGTAATTTAGATTTTTTAGCATTTATAAAATACATTCTATACTACTGAATGTGTATAACCTCTGGATTTGGTGGTCGTTTCAACCGGCATCCGCCAGAGCCATCAAAGCGAATCCATCAGTCGCACCACGCGGCGGCCCAGTCTGGTTTTTATTTTTATTTTTTGTTAAGATTCACGTTTTCGACCGTAAACTGAATGAATCGCGCTGGTAGAGCTGCTCCGATGAATGAAAACTTTGCGAAAATCGTGCAGAATGCGAAACAATAAAAAGAATAACTCTGGGCTCTCGTTATGCGCGATACGCATCTTTGGTAGGTTCGTAGCCGGTCTAACGCACAATGGAAATGTGCCCTACCGGGTTTTATAAGAGCGCAAATCGAGAATTTGTTGTATGTTGAATGGACGAACACTTCTTTTTTGTGTCTGCTTTTGCATTCGTGGTGATTAATACCGGTACAGAATAAAAAGATGAAAAATTTAATAAAGAAAAAGCGAAAAACAAGCGTGGAGCACGAGTGCATAGATAGATGAGTCACGATGCTCTTCTTCGCGGTTTACACCAAGAAGAGGAATCGTACACAAATAGTCGTGATCGTGCTATCTTGTCACACGTCGATTTTGGGCCATATTCAGTTAAGGGTGCCATTTTGCAGCCTTCAATGCCTCACCTTTTGACCTTCACAGATCCTCGAATTATTTTTCAATCCCGAGATATTCAACAAATACTAGAAAAGCTCCGTGCAAAGTTACTCTTAATATGAAAGAAGTTTCAATCTGATCGTGCTATCTTGACACACTTCTAAAGTTTTTTTATAGGTCATATAAACATATGAAGCACAATAGTTTATTGGACCTTTTTT